>NW_023270763.1:263336-292482 GCF_011800145.1 Mirounga leonina
GAATGTGCAGGGGCGAATGCGCAGGAACTCAGGGCAGGTGTGTGTTCGACTCTGAGAAGCTGCCTGCCGCTGTGTCCCCTGGTGCGTTCCCGCTAGCCACGTGAGAGACCCAGACGTTGGCACGTGATACGGTCGGTACTTTTAACTCTTAGGCCTTCTGATGGTTGTTCTCAGAATCCCATTGTGGTTGTAATTTGCATTTCCTCACGGCTAATGATCCTGAGCATCACTTGTGCTTGTTTGCCTGCCTCCCACCCTGTGAGGCGTCTGTTCGAGTCCTCTGCCCATTTCCAACTGGTTGTTTTATGATGGTTGAGTTTTGAGCACTCTTTATATATGCTAGACACAGGTTCTTTATCAGACACCTGTTCGCAAACATTTCCTTCCAGTCTGCAGCTTGTCATTCGTTCCCTTGACAAAGGCTTTCACAAAGCCAGAGTTTTTCATTTTGATGAAGTCAGTTTTTTTTTCTTTTATGGACTCCGCTTTGGGTGTTGTTCCTAAGATTATTATTTGCCAGAGAGATGGGATTCCTGCCTGTAGCTGTGGCCCCAGGAGCTCATGGCTGTGGGATCCCGATGTGCAGGGGGAAGGAGAGAGAGGCACCCAGGGGGGAGGGAAGGGGTTGGGGGCACTGGGTGACAAGAGGCTGGCCCAGGGTAGCTGGTCCAGAGGGATGGAGGGGAGGGCAGATTCGGACAGAGCAGGGGCGGTGTCTGGGCACTGGGGATCTCGGGGCCCACACAGGACAGGTCTGTGCAGGGGGCAGGCACACAGAGCCCGCCAGTGCAGGAGACTGCTGGGCAGTAGGCCTCCAACGAGGCTGCAGCCGCCCCACAAGGAAAGGGTGGTATGTCCGTCCGCAGATGAGGACTCTCAAAGCACGGCCACCACCACTCAGGCAGCCCCAGGGGCACAACAGAGCTGCACCCCTTCTGTGGCTGTGGAGAGCAGGTCGGGGCCAGGGGCCAACCTGCACCAGGGATAGAGAAGCGAGCAGCAGCGGAGGAAACAGCCCTGAAGGGAGAGTCCACACAGGCTCCTAGAAGGGGAAATTTCGAGCACGGCCTGGCCCCCAGGGCCCTTCAGCCCAGCAGACCCCACTGGGTGCCTGGGGCTCTGTTCCAGAGACTGACAGCTAGCCTGGCTCTGTGCCCCAGCTGCAAACGCCCAGCCAGCAGGTGATGAGGTCAGGAGGGGGGAGCCTCGTGATGGGATCAGTGCCCTTGGAGAAGACCCCAGAGCTTGCGCCCTCTCTGCTCTTGGCTGGCAAGGACACACCAAGCTCTGCTGTCCACTGGAAGTGGGGCCTCACGAGACACCGGACCTGCCCGCACCCAAGGTCTCCGAACTCCAGCCTCCAGAACCAGGAGAAAGTCTGCAGACTGTGGTGTCCTGTTACAGCCGCCAGGACTCAGACGGAAACCACCGGAAACCACCGGGAGAAGCCTCCTTCCTGTCCTGCCCGCCCCCAACACCGGGTCCCTCCCCTTCACTCCTGCATGAGCTCTAGGCAGCACAGCTGGGGGCGGTTCAGGAACACCTGGGCGTATGTTTAGGATAATTGAGTGGGTGCCACTCCACCTTTCCTTTGGGCTAAGGGTGCCTGGGGTTATTTTTGCTCACATTTGTTGACTGTGGGATGGAGCGTTCTCACTGATGGGCTCTGTCCAAATCCCTGTGGTGCCAGGAAGAGCCAGGCCTGAGGGGAGCCAAGGGAAATGACAGGGCACAGAGCCCCCCACGGCAGAGCCGCCCCAGCCTGGTCAGTCCCCCTGGGAGGGCCCAGGCAGGGGCCCACACATGCAACCCCAGCCCTGCTCAGAATCCAGGGGCAGTGGAGGCCCAGACTCGGGGACCAGGCTGGGAGGCCCCCACTGCCTGTCAGCCCTGCCTGAGCCCAGGCCAGGGAGAGAGGACAGTGCCGAGGCCTGTCCTGCTGGATGCCCACTTCAGGGTCTCCTCAGAGCAGGGTCCCCAGATGACATCTCTCCCCCTGACGCCGTGCTCCCTCCCCATCTCCCCAGGTGCAGGTGCTGGGGAGCAGAGGTTGGGTGTGGGGGCGAGAGAGACACACACACAGGAGAGGCTCCTGGCCCCCACAACATCTCTGCACCTCTATCACCTGCTTTCCACAGAACCGCCACCAGAATGCAAGACAGACATTCCCTGGAAGTGAGTGTGAGGTCTGGCCCTCGGAGAAGCAGGTGCCAGAAGGGACACTCGGGGGAGGGGGCCAGCAGTCGGGGAGGATAGAGAGCTGGCCGCGGGGGCCCAGAGGGGCCCCCAGCCCGCAGCCACACGGGGGAGACCCTGGGCCCACCCACATCAGGGTGCCTTGGGAAGCCCACCCAGACCCACCCGGGGTTGGGCCCCTTCCTGGCCTGGAAGAGGGAATGGTACCCGGCCAGCTGCAGCTCTGGTTCAGCTGAGGCTGGCCTTGGGGTGCTCAGGAGCCCCACACTCTCTTCCTTCTCTTGGGCATGTACGGGTGTCCCACGAGGGCTGCGTCCCCCGTCAACGCCAGCCAGCACTGGGTTAGCACCGACGGCGTGCCAGGAGCTGAGCCCGCGGATGTGGCACCTGAAAAGACGTGCCTGCGTGCGGCGGTGTCTGGGGCGCGGGGCCCCATTCGTCGCCTCTGGGCAGGGCCACCCCACCCCACGCGCCAGGGTCGTGAGGGGCTGCCGCCCCATTCTCTACGGGACTCGAGCCCAGAGAGTCTCAGGGGAGCACAGCTCCCAGGACACAGGTCCCAGCATGGGGTCCGAGGCTCACGCTCCCCAGACCTCAGTTTCCCCATCCGTGAAGTGGAGGCGCGAGTCACGGCTGCATCACGGGCTCGAGAAGAGGACAGATGGACGGGAGGCCACTGTCATGCTACTGTCGAGTCCCACGGTGCTGGTCACCACCGTTGTTGGCCCGTATTCGACATGAGTCACGCTCAGTGGCCCGCTCCAGTGACGCGGGAGCCGCCTGCGACCCGCCACCCTCCAAGGGGCCTGGTGAGAAACCTTCCTCCTGGCGAGAAAGAAGCTGACCAAATACTTTCCCTGACAAAGGCGATCCCAAACCATTTCAACACTTTGTGACGTGCGGTGCCAGCCAGCAGCCTTGTGTAGTTGGACCGCACGGGGGCCGGGAAGCTCTGGGTCCAGACACTGGGGGAGAATGAACGGAAATTCTAGAGCCTGGGGACCCTGCGCGGATAAGGACTCCCGTTTCCTGGGCACCTGCTCTGTGCACGGAGCACTCGCTCTGTGCTGTGCTACCTGGAGGCAGGGTCTGGCGCCACTTCCCAGATGAGAAAACCAAGGCACAGAGAGGTGGCCACTTGCCCTGGATCACACAGCCAGGGCTGCGTCGGGAAGCCCGACTGCGGTGCACGGATGGGGACTCCATGACAGGACGAAGACTATGAGCCATTGCAGTGGGGCGGGGGGGGTAGGGAAGCGCTGTGAAGGGGTTTGGGCGGTCCCAGGAAATCACCAGCCAGTGGCTGGCATCTGCAGAGTGGGACCTTACCTGGGGACAGGGTCTTGACAGAGGTCATCAAGTTTCAATGACATCATTGGGACCTAACCCAGGGTGACTGGTGTCCTTATAAAAAAGGGGAAATTTGGACACGGACATGTACGCAGGGGGAAGGCCACGTCGGGCCAGGAGTGCTGCGGCCGCAAGCAAAGGTTAGCACATCCTCCCCGAGCGCCTCAGCGGGAGCGCAGCCCTGGGACACCCGGTCCTGACCTCCGGCTGTCGCTCTTTGAGCTGCCCCAGCAAACAGGCCTGCTGTCTTGAAGCGCAGGGGCGGGTGGACACCTGGAGCTCATGTGGAAGCCAGAGCAGGCCCTCAGACAGGAGCTGCTGAGGAAGCACAGGGAGGGCCTTGTCCCTGCAAGCCTGGTGCCTGATGGTGGGCACCAACAAACCCTCCGAGAGCCACGGCCGCCGGGCCCCCCCCCCCCGCCTTCTGCACCCCATGAGCCTGGTGCCTGATGGTGGGCACCAATAAATCCTCCGAGAGCCACGGCCGCCGGGCCCCCCCACCTTCTGCACCCCACACCACGAGCCTGGTGCCTGATGCTGGGCACCAACAAACCCTCCGAGAGCCACGGCCGCCGGGCCCCCCACCTTCTGCACCCCACGCCAGCTCCCCATTGGGCTGACTCCATGCTGGGGCCACATGGAGAAGGGGTGCAGTCCCCGCTCAGCCAAGTGGATACCCTTAGCCCCTGCTCCTGGCACGGCAGGAGGCTGCTGTGTGCTGGCGACCTTGCCCTCAGATAAAAAGCCCCCCTCAGTCGACATCAAGCGACCCGCGGTAATTCCCAGATACGCGACAGTCGGCTCTGAGGAGCCCCTGCGAGCCAGCTGCAGCATTCCTGCTCGAGAGGACACGGCCCGAGGAGGCCGTGCGCCCCACTCTTCTGCTCAGCCCGGCAGCCCCCTGCCCGGCCCCCCGGGGCCCACCCGACAACTGCTCCACTGTGGTGCCTCGTCCACGGCGCAGTGGAAACCAAGGATCTCCACTAACCCAGGTCCCCACGTAAAATTCCAGCGGCCATTTGGTATGTGTTTCAACCGGAGAGATGGGCGCCATGCAGACGTTCCAAATGTTGGGTCAGTCGCTTAGTCCACAAACCCCTCTGGACGGACTCCCGAGCTGGGTGCTGAGGAGGCAGAGGTGGGCCCAGCAGGGGTCCCTAAGCCCACGGTCGGGATGCGGCATCCCTGCCCCTCAAGGAGAGCACGTCATCTCCAGGGACTCAGCCTGCTTCCTTCCTCCCAGTTACTTTATTTTAAGCCCAAACATTAAGGACATTTGTAAAGATGTAAAACAATGCTATTCTTCTTACTATTTTTTTGAGAATACAGTCATTTTTCTAGAAAATGTTACTTATGTTAACATGTCATGGGTTTAGTGTTGTTCATGATAATTTCACTGAATCAGATTTTCCTCCCCATCTCAGAGATGAGCAAATAGCAACTCCTCACCCTGACCCTGGTGTGACCTTCGTATGACCTTGCTGTGACCTTGGCTGTCGGTCCAGTCTTGATCCTTGACCCAGGCCCAAATGTCCTCTCTGCCCCCTCAGCCACTCTTGCTCTTGGCGGGGAAGGTCTTGCTGGCACCTCCTGCCCCAGCCTCACTCCGAGGAGGCTGGGGGTCAGTCCAGCCAAGGTGGCTAGGAGGGCAGGATGTGTTGCTCGAATCCCATCCCAGTTGGCCAGAGGCAACTCCAGTTTGTCCAGGGAACCCTTGGCTCTGTCCCCTCTCTGTAGCTCGGGTCCAGGCCTGGAGGGGTAGCCAGCAGCGAGAGGCAGAAGCTGGCTGCCAGGCACGTGGCCCAGGAGGGGTCGGGAGCTGCCTGAAGCAGGGGCTCCGGAAACTTCAGGCCCAGGGCTCCCCATTCCCCTCTGCAAGTGCCCCCGGGAGAGCCCCTGACATCACCATCCCCTACACGAGCCTGGGTCGTCTGAGCCCCGGGACCAAAGGTGCATCCTTGCCCAGGAAGGGTGACCCTCCAAGGCCGCCCCCAGCTCCTTCCCACCAGTCATGCAGGGCGGCTCCTGCCGCTTCCGTCTGACTGCTCACTGTCAAAGGCCAGAGGCCAAAGCTAGAGGGACTCCTGCCTCCACAAGCCTGTGGACCATCGCGGGGCCTCCCTCCTGGGGGCCGGGGCGTCCTCCCTGATAAGGCCAGCAGTGCCAGCTTGGGTCAATACCCAAGTTGTGTTCCATCACGCTCCATGACAGAAATTAAAAGTGATTGAAAACCCCATGACACATGAGCGGGAAGGGCCGCGTGCGAGTCTCGCGAGGTCTGGCCGTCCTGCTATGGCTCGGCATGGGATCCCTGGAGAGTCCCACACCCGTGACGGGCTGGGAGGGGAGGGGTACCACCATCATTGCCGCCTTACCTCCCAGACGCCCCCAGGGGTCCCTGGTCCATGCTTTGAGAACCGCATCCTTCTCTCCTGCCACATGGCCGGGCCTCCCCCTCACCTCAGCTCTGCCTTGCTCACAGCTGGCCTCAACCTCTCCCTGGAGCTTCATATTTCACAATAGTGCTGCTTTCATTCTTTCTGCTAATGGCACATTCCTTCCATATTTTCTTCTCCAAGCTCCTACAGGAGAGAATCCATTTGGCCCGCCTCTTTCTTTTTGAGCCAGGAGCCTCCACTCCCAGTCCCGTGCCCACCATGTGGGGTCATACTGCAGGGAGAGCCCCCCGCGCCCCCCCGCGCCCCTACGAGCTCAGGCCGAGCTCCACCCTCTGAGCCAGGAAGGGTCAGTGCAGTCTGGGGGTCCAGCTTTCCTGCTTCTCCTAGGGGAAAGGAGGGTGCTCCTCTGGACCCTCACTGAGGCCTTACGGGCGAGGCCACCTCTCCCCCCAGACCAGCCCCTTCTTTGCCCGGCGAGGAAAGGGCAGGCTCGGGGGTAACACGGAGGGGCAGGGCAGAAGATGCCCTCCACCAGAGAGGACAGGGCAGCAGAAAGGTTGGAGCAGTAGAGCCGCGGGCCGCCAGGAAGCCGGAGCTGCCGGAGGAGGAGCCCACGAGGGAATTGCTCAGGCCCAGCCCCAGACTCCAGGCTGTCACCTCTCTGAGCCTCCACACGCCCTCTGCCTACCTGTCCTGGGGACTCTCTCTCCGTGATGGACGCGCTCGGTGTCCGCGCTGCCCAGGACGGGGCCACTGGCCACACTGGGGATGGAGTGTTTAATGTCACTTGACTGTCATTAATGGGGGCTTGAAGGGCTCCTGGCGGCTCATGGCACCCCTCTGGAAAAGCTGTCGTGGCCGCTGCACAAGGGGACAGAGCCAGGCCCCGAGTGCTACGGGTAGCATCC
Source organism: Mirounga leonina (assembly GCF_011800145.1). NCBI lineage: Eukaryota > Metazoa > Chordata > Mammalia > Carnivora > Phocidae > Mirounga > Mirounga leonina. Next base: position 270,190 of record NW_023270763.1, read on the forward strand.
GCTCCTCTTCACACAGGGCAGGCCGGGCTTTGGTCCAGGGGCTCTGACGGAGGGCCGCAGGGCCGGGTGGGCTCAGGACGGCAGCCGGCCAATCCCAGGGCCCGGGGGGCACTCTCTCTTCTCTGCCTGGGACCCCCCCACCCCGGCCAGGCCGCCCGGGAGCCTGGGTCCTGGAGCCCCAAACATGCCCTCCTGCAAAGGAGCCCATGTCCACGGCATCTGGAGAGGGAACCTCCGTGGGGAAACCGAGGCTCTGAGCGTCCACAACCATAGAGGTGTGTGGGGGCGGAGGGAGCACCAACTTCCAATTATTCCAGAATAAAACTGCCTCCTGCCAACAAGTCTGATGTAAACTCTCTGCCCAGCCAAACCCCACGGGCTCCTGGAAATCCACCCGCCTGTCTTCCCTCCGCAGATGGGGCCCTGCGGTCCTCCATGGGGTCCTGGGAGAAGGAGCCTGCACCCAGGGTGTGCGGCTCCACCTGCGGAGGCCCTGCAGGGCCCAGCCTGAGCAGCCCCAGGCGCCCCACCTCCCTCCAGCACAGCCTCGGGGCTCCACGTTCCAGGAGGACAGACCCACGAGCACCAGGCAGGGGCAGTGGGAGTCAGACATGCCGTCCAAGCCCCAGGGCCGGGCACGTGGGCCAGAGGCACTGAGGCCCGGGTGGCCTCTCCACCCCTCCTGGTGGGCTCTGGGCTGGAGCCAGGAGGAAGCGGAGGGAGGGGTGAGGGCAGACGGGTCATCGTGAGAGCACGCTTTTCTAGAATGCAGTTTTGCTCCAAGCACTCAACCCCTGGGCGAGCAGAACCCATCCACTCACGTCTGGAGACCACACACCGAACGCTACTACTTGACATGGTGGGAGGCAAGGTCCTTCCTCACAGTGACCCAAGCTGAGGGTGGGCGGATGCACGCCCTCCACAGCAGGAACTGTCCCCTGTGGCCGTCTCGGGGCGGGGAACTGGCTGGGGGGGCAAGTGCGGGGCCTCACAAAGGGCGCGACATCCCAAGGGCACACAGGAGGGCCTGCCTGGATCCCTGCCCAGGATGGGGAAACTGAGGCCCACCTGGGCAGCGCACCTGGGGCCACAAGCAAGCCAGGCTCCTCTGGGCTGGGACCAGCCCTTCACCTCCTCCCCCTGCTGCCCATGACTCAGTGTCCCCGGGGGAGGTGGCTCCCTGCTTTCTTCCCGGCCCTGACTTGGTCCAAAGCCCCTTTCAGCACACGCCCAGCCCTCAGCCAACAAGGACACATTCAGCCGCGGGGAGGGCAGGGCCACGGGAGCTGAGGAGAACATTTTTTAAAAGTGTAAGTCATGCTTCCCTCAAAGGGCAAGGAGAGGCCATTCCCAGGAAACGGGGCCCACCAATACATGGTAAGACATGGCCCACCTCGTTCACAACCAAGGATGCCCAAATCAAAACTCACCAGATGGCAGAGCACGTCTGACCTCCCTGATGCCCAGCACCCTCCATCCCCATGGGGAGGGACCTGCTACAAAGCAGGGTGAGTGACAGCAGAGCAGAGGCCTCTTGAAAATACCCCAGAGGCCTTAGTGAACAGCAGGCCCTTCAGCAGCCATCCCTCAGCCAACGGGGCTCAGGGATCAGGAGCCCCAGGAGCATGGGTCAGGCCCAGGCAGGAGCGCAGCCTTCTGTGGAGGGTGGAGAGTGAGGATGGCCGGAATGGAAGGCTGGCCCCTGTTCCGGGCCTGGGAATGAGGCAGTGTTCGGAATGTGCTCCCACCCCAGCCACCGCGAGAGCCTCCGGCTCCTCCCCCGGTGCCCACAGCACCCTGGGGTCATCCTCCTCCCCCCGCCCCACCAGGCATCCTGTCCTGCCTCCATCACATCCACAGGCTGGCTGGGCACTGGCGGCCCAGCGCCCTGGGGCAGGGGTCCAGGAGACCATGGGCTCTCAGCACATTCGGGCCTGTTCAGCATTTATTAGGAAACCCTTTACCCACTAACCAGACTCCATAATCAACACTGAGAGCACTTTCTCTACACCTCCCCACCCACTCCGAGGCCGTCAGTCCCTCACATTTGACTGGACGCAAGTAAGGAAGCTGCAGACATCGCGGGATGTCCCTCACCGGAGTTCCGCATCCATCTTAGGTAAGATTTGCCCCCAGTGCAATGCACAAATCTTAAAGCCCCCAGAAGGTGAGTTGTGACCGATGCCCAGCACAGCCCCAGCCCCCTCAGGACGCTTGTCCCCGCCCTGGACTCGCACCGTCCCACGCGGCAGCTACGAGGCACATGCAACCACCTCAAAATTGAAGTTAATTAAAATTAAGTAAAATGTAACAGCTGCTCATTTGCACCAGCCACATCTCAAGAGCTCAGGGCCAGTGGCTCAGACCCAGGGCCTCCATCAGCACAGAAACTTCCGTCGGACCATGTCTGCTTCTTAAAACTCGGTCTCCTTCACCCGTCCTGTCCAACGCCTTCCTGAGAAGCTCTTGAGGGAAACCCCTGCTGGGCGGGGTTTGCGGGGTCACAGACCCCAGACTCCCTGTGCCCCCACGAGGGGCGCGGATGTTGCTCAGACACGTCCCACAAGCCAGGGTCACTTACCTGCTGGCAGCGTGGGCGCCAGGCCGGGGCGCTAACCCCCAGCCAGCCGTGCATGGGACGGCGCTGGGCGGTGTGCGGGCCACCGGCCCACATCATTATGCATTTTTCATGCAAGGCAAATGGTTCTTTGAGCCTTCGTCTTCCGATATGGGGCAATCCTGATACAGCAGCCATGGGCCTTTGAAGTATTTCAACCCAATATTAATAAATCATGGGGCACAGACTGTGAGCAGACCGTTAACCACTGGAAGGCCGAGCTCGAGACTGGCATTCTGCAGAAATGAGGCTGCAGCCGGGCCGGGAGAGGAAGAGGGCCCGGCTTCTGTCCTCAGGCACAGGGGGCCCTGTGCTGCTCCCTCGTGCCCATGCCTCAGCCAAGTTGCCTGCCTTCTCTCAGCCAGAGGGAGTCTCCCATCAGTCTCGGGGCCAAATCCAAAGCCGCAAAATGGCGCACAAAGCCCTGCACGGTCTGGGCCTGCTGGCTGACAGCACCCCAGCCTCGGCCCGGGTGCCCAGACCCGCCTCAGCTGGACCCAGGGCAATTTCCACTAAAACCTCTTTCCCTGGTCTCCACCCTATTCACAGGGCCCAGAGCAAGACTGTAGACGGGGCCTGTGTGCTCCATGTCTGGACGCTGAGAGCTCATGTCAAGCTGATAAACTGTTAAATAAATAAAATCGGTTCTGTCCCCCCACTGCAATGACCCGCCGTAGTGGCCTGCACAGCAGATTCAAGCCTAGAATTCTCAGCCTCCTCGGGATCCCTGACAAACTGTGGCCCAGCTCCCTCCCTTGTCGAGAGTGCCCTCCTGGGCTTGCAGGAGCCCCGTGTGAGGTCCCAGGGTGGGGCCTCCTGGCCTCGTCCACACACTCAGGACCCAGGAAAGCTGCACTAGGGGTGGGCCGTGAGCTAAAGGGCCCGGAATTGTGTGAGCTGGCTATAAATACAGCCATTACTAAATACTACATTACATGAACTGACAAATAAATATGTCACATTAAAAACAAAAGTAACAAATCCGCAAAGGCCACCGTTTTCGTTATTTCCCTGGGCTGTGCTGGACGCTGCCTACAAGCTTCACATCTGTAGGGTGGATTTGACACAACGGTGCACCCCGGCCCATCTGCTCCAGTGTGGGCTACGGTGACCTCACACTGGCAGCTTGAAATCAGCCCCGTGGAAGGGAGTATTTACCCCACAGAAACTGGCACACTCTCCATTGGGGTTTTCCCCCCAAAGAGCCAGGAGTCTGTTACCAGGACCCCACGGAACCATCCACGCCTCAGGCACTGTCTGCAGACAGACTGCGTCAGACCACACCCGTTTGGAGGCTGCCGTTCCAAACAGAGATGCTGATCATCAAAGGTAAACTGAGGCAGGCCAAAGCGAAAGCGGTTAGGCAGGTTCCCTGGAGCAGGAGCAGAGCAAGGAGACAGCCGGATGGGCTGTGGCCCCTTGTGCTCAGGTTCAGTGCAGGACTCCAGAGCACTGGGCGTCAGAGCCTCCAGTCTGATGTCCTGGCTGAGTGACTTCCTGTCTGTTCTTCAGGCTGAAGACGCAGGGAAACCAGGCCCCAAGAGTCACTCAGCTCAGGAGGAGGAAAGCACTCAGTGCTGGACTTTTTGAAAGCTCCAATCAATGATCCAGGCTCCCCGACCTGTGCCCCTGGGTCCACTCACCTCTAGCAGGAAAGCCATGGTCAGCAAACACCACCTACCCAAGAAGGAGATGGGCCCAGCCAGCACCAGCGGGTGTAGGGGCCGGGCAGCCACGGGGACCTTCCTCCACCTCGAACGGGTCGGCGTTCTGCCCAGAGGCCGGCGCTGCACAGCTGGGGGCATGGGGGCCGCCAACAAAAGGACCAGCAGGCAGGGCAGCCTTGGCCCCCTCCCCACGGCTTCCAGACACAGTCTCTGGCCCGCGTTGGAGTTCTGTGTGGCCTCCAAGGGTGGCCGGCGCCCGCGCCCTCAGACTGGCAGCCTCGCAGGTCCCATGGTCCTCAGAAAGAAAGGCCGGGGCAGAGGACAGGGATGAGCTGCAGAACTAAAAGGACACAGGCCGCAGTGGGCGGCAGACGGGCAGGCGGAGGAGGGGAGTGGGAGCCAGCAGCTGGGTGGCTGGAGACAGGGAGTCAGGACACGGGGATCTGGAGGCCAAGGACAATGGTCCATGGGCTCGAGAGCCAGGGACCAAGGGCTGAGGCCAGGCAGACTGGAGGTCTGGGGGACATGGAGTTGAGACCAAGAGTGGGCAGTCATGCGGGTGGTGAGTGGGCCACAGGTGTGCCACAGGGCTGTGTGGTCAGGAAGCTCGGGGCTGGGGGCTGCAAGGTCTGGAGAGCCGCAGCCCGAGGGACTGGGGGCAGTGGGGCCCGGGGGAGAGCAGCCACCCACAGGCTGTGTGTGCAGAGTCAGGTGGCCCAGCCTCAGAGTGCAAGAGGCCACCAGCCTAGGCCCTCAGGGCCCTGAAAAGCTACAAACAGCTAATAGGGACCTGAGGTTTCTGGCTGTGCAATCTTGGGCAAGTCACTGCACCCCTCTGAGCCTGTTTGGTTCAATAACGCCTACTCATAAGGTTGCTGAGGGTGCAGGGAAAGTGTGCAACCTGTGTGCACAGGCCTGGCCTAGTCGGGTCCCCTTCCTTGCCCTGCTCTCTGTGGGGTCCCATGGTTCAGCCCAGCCCGGCTTGGGTATAGGCTGGTGTCCTTGCCTTCATGGGAGCAATGGCTTGGCAGCCTCTAATCTTCTGACTCTGTGAACCCCCTGCAGAAGATCACACAGGCACCCCAGACCACTGGCCCCTGGCCCCTGCCCCCGACCCTGCTGTTTCATACCCAGCCCAGCAGTGAGGGTGAGGGTGAGGGTGAGGAAGGAAGGGAAGGGAAGGGCACTGCAGGGGAGGCGGGATGTGGGCCCTGCCTGGATCCAGCTTGCTGGGAGGAACCTGGGGCTCTCGCCTCAGTGAAACACCAGGCTCTCCTTACTCCCCTGGGTCACTCATCCTGGCCCTTAAATCATCTACTCACGCAGCAGGTGCACAAACACCACCACCCGGGTCAGCCACAGGCCAGCAGGCTTAGGTTTGCAGGTGGCAGGTTTGGTGCCCTCTGGGTGGGGCTCGGGCCCTGGCATCCGGGTGGGACAGGAAGGAGCCAAGGGGGGCTGGCCCTTCTGTGAGCCAGGGTGTCCAGGACATGTCACCCCATGTCTTAGAATCTTGGGGATTATGGGAAAATTGGCATCCCATTTCCCAGATGGGCCAACTGAGGCTCAGAGAGACTCACTTGGAGCCCAACATGGAGCATCCTGAGCACGCAGTGGGCCCACGCCAAATGCACCTTCTCCAGCAGCCCGGGAGCTGGCCCGGCCTGGCCTGCGGGCCTCCCTGGGGACTTGTGGCACCTGAAGGGCCTGGGACGGAGGAGGGGCAGCCCAGGCCTGGGCCGGAGGAACCGCCTAGGGGAGCTCAGCCCTCACTACGGCCTGAAGCACTGGGCCCCCTATTCTGGGAGTCCGGTCCCACCGGACCTGGAGCTCTGACTCCCTGCCGAGTCTCGGGTTGTTGGGCCACATAGTTTCCAGATTTCAGCTGCTGCCCACACAGGCCAGCACAGGTCGGACGGAACAGCCAGACCACACTGGGCTATGGGAGGCCCCCAGACGCCCCGGGACTGCCCAGGCCCACCCTCTCCTTCCGGCCCAGGCGCGGGGGACAGAGAGTGTCCGAGACGCAACACACAAATGCCACAAACCTTCTCAGAGCCTCTGGGCCAGGCCGGGTCTGCCGTGTGGGGGAGAGACAGACGGACAGGCGGACAGAGACGGTGGAGTCACCCAGGCGCCAGTGTGAGACCCGCTCTGTCCGGCTCCATCTGTTAGACAGGGCCGGGTGAGGCTCGCTTGGCCAGTGCCCTCACGATGCCCAGGGTCCGCTCCAGGCTTGCAGCTGGGGACCCCCTCTCCCCAGTCCCACGTGGAAGCCCTCCAGTAAGCTAGAGCAGGAGAGATGGGGTGCTGCCGCCAGAGACCACCACTCGAGGCACCATTCCTTAGAAGCCCCGCTTCCCAATATCTGCCGCTCCCTTGTCTTTCCATTTAAACAGATGTCCAAATCTCTGCCCCCAAACGCGTGCTCTCTCTCTCACTAGGTGAATGAGGGACCAGAGTTCTGAATGGAGGTCAGCGTGGAGGCGGAGGGGCCAGGCTCTGGGGCCCGGGGCCACTGGCCAGGGGTGTCACCCCAGCAAGCTGCTCTCCCGGAGGGACAGCAGCACCCACTTCTTGGGAGGGTAAGAATTAAATTCAACGAGTCTTGTAAAATGCTTCGCCCAGGGGCCTGACTCGGTAAAGGTCAGCTGTCGCTGTATCTTGTGATGATGACCACCGTCCGACCCCATGCCCCTGCCCGGTCCCTCCAGCGCTGGTTGGAAGCACCCCGGCCAGAGAGGGGAGCGGCATCTGGTGCCAATAAGAAATCGGACGCTGCTTGCTGCACCAGGATTGAAGAGGTACGCGGCGGCGGCAGCTGCTTCTCTGGGCTGGGCCGTGGACCCCGCAGAGACTGGCTCCCACCTTCCGGAAGAAAGCCTGGAGCAGGGATGTGCTGAAGGGGGAGAGTGTCACCCGCCAAGGAAGGAAAAACAAGCTGCAGACAGAAACCCAGCAGAGCGGGAGCCGGGCCGGTAGGCTCACAAAGGCTCTCGGGCCTGATGGATTGATTTCAGGCTCGGCTCCTGATCTCCACTGACATGTTATTTACGTAACCTACAGGTTTCTATTCACATAGTAATTTTCGCCTCCCTCCCTGTCAAACAGAAGACAAGTTTTCACCTAAAAGTCGTAGCTGATGAGCAACCAAAATAGCAGGAGAGGTTGTCTAAATGAAAGTAATTTCACAAAGGGGGCTTGACTGACAGGTGAGGACAATAAAAGTCGGGATAATGTCAGGGCTATCAAAGCAGACCCAGGCGGGCCGGCGAGAACGGGCATGTCCCCAGGAAAGGCCCCGCTCACTCCTCACTTATCTGTCTCTCAGGGTCCAAAAGCACGAACCAACAGGCACATTGCTCATTGGCCCAGGGCATTTCTCTGTAAACACTTTCTAAATCCTGACCGAAGTCTGATTACAGTTGGGCCGAGATGGAAAACGAGGGGAAGGGACCACATTATTCAGCAGTTAGAACCCCCTTCCTCTCTGAACATCTCATCTCCTTGTGTTACTCCTGTCCTCTCCCCAGGGGTCCTGACAAATACCCTAACTCACACCCTGTAATTCCTAAGCCAGGTGCCCCTCCGTGGTGTCGGCATGCGTCTGTAGAAAGCACGCTTCCGGGGGTCAGCAGCTCTGTGGCTCTCTCACTGCGCTGCCCTCAGACAAGAGCCGAGCTCCCCTGATGCGCGGCTTCCCAGCCTGTCAGAGTAGGGACTGAACCTACCTGCAGGGTCCCGTGGGAGTCCAGTGGGAGAGCTCAGCAGCACGTGCATGAGCAACCGTGAGGGAGTGCCTGGCACCGCACTGTGCATGCAGGGCACCCCGCAGCTCAGAGGCGGCCCGCACGGCCCCCCAGGCCCAGCCCCTCCGCTCTGGCCTTCAACACACACGGGGGCCCTGCTCCTCTGAGCTCATTCCTGAGTCTGGGATCTCAAGGGGAAACCGGGAAGGGGTGGCTCGCTGGGTGGCCCAGCTCTAAATCTTGAACAATGACATGGCTCAGTTTCCCCTCCTACAAGATGGACTGAGCTACCTCCCGGAGCCGTGGGAGGCTAATGAGTCAGTGTTTGTAATACGCTTTGCGGATCAGATGAAAGGGGCTGCAGGAGGGGGGGCTGCCCGTTGGAGGTGATTATCGTGGGTAGGCATGCGCACTCACCCCTGCTCCCTGCGCCCCACACGCAGATCTCAGCACCGGGCCCAGAACTGGGGCCAGAGGGCCCCGGGCGGTGGGGGCCTCCCAGTGGGGCTGCAGGTCCCGTCCCGAGTGTGGCCAGGAGGCCCCGCACACACACCGCTGTGCAGTGCCCGCCACCCCTGCAGCCAGCAGGTTGGTTGTAGGGAAGGAGCAGGAGGTATGGGCCCCATCCCCATGGCTTCCCTGTGTGGGGTGACGTAACCCACCTCATTCAAAAACCGCAGTGGGGGATGGGCACTCTGCACAGATCCCTGGCCAGGACACCCTCTGTTCCGGAAGCGTGCCTGAGAGCAGATAAGGGAAGCACCCTCCCCACCCAACATGTGCCTGTGGATGCAGCAGGAGGAGAGGCCTAGGGAGCCCCACGAGCGTCCCCGAGGGCGTCGGAGAGCAGAGCCCCTGCCCCGCGGCCAGCCGCCCCAGGCCTACACCCCAGCTCAGCTCCGCAGGCCCTCTCCCCTCGCGGGCAGGGACTCCCTGGAGGAGGTGAGGGTGAGGATCAGACCCGAGCACTGTGTCCCGGACTTGGTGCCGAGAAGGTGAAATGCCATCGCACCCCACGTTGGAAGGACGACAGTCTGGATTATTGGGCTAAAGTACAGGATTGAAATTAAATTTCACCGGTTCTTTTTACGCCTTCTAATGCAGACACAGGTAAATTTAGAATGACATGTGGGGTCCCCCCTTCCATCACTAATGGACGCTCCGGCCTCGAAAACCCACCCTGTGCCAGTGTAAGGACTTGGCCCTGCCCCTGGGGTTCTGTAGGGAAGGCAGGAATGAATGAATGAATGAATGAATGAATGAATGAATGAATGAATGAGTCCCCTTGGAGAGAACCAAGTTCAGAGAGCAGGTGACCTATGGGGCAGGTCACAAGTACCCGAGAGATAAAGGCAGCCCCTCCTAATATATTTGGGATGGTGAAACTGAAACAGCAGGGTGGGCATAGACAGGGCACGAAAGCAGCCCGTTTCCCAGAGAGCCGCGCCCACCCCGGGCTGCAGACAGGGAAGCTGCCTGGGCCCTCAGCACGCTCTGGCAGACCCTGTCTTCCAGCAGGACCCCCAACGAGGTCTGAGGCATGGGGTCACTTGCAGAAATACCGCGGCGATTCCAGAATCTGCAGAGAACCCACCTGCCTGAATGTGGTCCGGAGCTCCCTTCTCCAGGCCCCAGGACAGTGTCCGGCTTCCCGTGAGGCCTGAGGGACACCGGCTCCCCACCCCCAGCAGTAACCTGGAGCCCCGGGCCCATCCATCACCGTCAGGCTCCGAGACCGGCCTGGCTGCAGGCGCTCCTGACACACACAAGGAGCAAAGGGAGGGGGTCGCCCGGGACCAGTGCTGGCTAGGGCACCATGGGTCAGACTGAAGGTGCCTTGCCAAGCGCACACTGACCTGCTCTGGCTGGAAGCCCAGCCTCCTCAGGGTCACACAGCCAGACCGATCTGAGAACGGGGTTCCCCTCTCTGTGCGGCCCCAGCTGGATGGGCCCTCCTCTGGGCTTTCACAACAACTTCCAGCTGGCTGCCCATCTCCTGAGCACCCGCTGAGGACCAGAACTCCTCAGGGACCACAGGGCAGTCCCTGCTTCCAGCCCGCTGCAGTCCCCTCTGAGCGGTGCCTCCAGGCTGGCCCCAGGGATGCAGGAGGCCCCTGCCCCAGGGAGTCCTGGAGGGAGACGAGCAGTCCCTCAGCCCTAGGGCCCAGCACACGCCTGGCCGTGTCCACAGAGGGCCTCCAGGATATGGAAGGGGTACCCCTCCCAGGTGGGTGGGGACCTTCCACCTCCCCAGCGTTTGCCCCAGGGCCGAGCTCTGGCCTCGAGAGCCCAGGCGGCTGCACCCCCACCGGCTCCACACAGAGAGCATCGTCCTCGAGCTCCGCTGGACCGGCGGGGTCAGAGACAGCCTTCCACCTTCCCACATCCCGGGTGCCCTCAGAGCCATTTGCGGGGGTGAAGTTCAGGAAAACCCATGGGTCATACACATAAACTCAGACCCTAAAGATCTAGTCCTACGAGGACCCCGACAGTGGTCTGACCAGACTGCTCTCTCCGTAGACGGAGAAACCAATGCAGGACTAGATCCCAGGACCCTGGATCATGACCTGGACCGAAGGCAGACGCTTTACCCACCGAGCCACCCAGGGGTCCCTAAAGCTATTTTAAAACGGAAAAAAATGTGGTTTGGGAATAATAAGATAGTCATATGAAAAAAAGATTAAGTTGGATCCATCCCTCACCCTTTACACCAGAGGCAAACACCAATGGATCAGATGGAAACATAAAACAAAACAAAGCCACAATGAGGGAGATGTTCAGGGTGGCTCAGCTCTGCCTCAATGTGGTGGTAGTTCCACAAATCTACACACTTGACAACACGCCTCAGAACCACACACACACACTGGTCCAGGGCCATTTTCCGCATTTTGATATTGTGCTGTTGTTGCAGAAAATTCACCCATTAGGGGAAACCGGGGGACCCTCTGTGCCATCTCTGCCACTCCCTTTGGATCCACAATTACTTCAAAACAGAGCATTTGAGATCAATTGATCAACAATCCATAGAGGCCTAGCAGAAAACATGGATGGGTTTTTCTATAATTTCTATGTTTAAAACGTAGTTGCTTTTTTATTTATTTATTTTAAGATTTTATTTATTTATTTGAGAGAGAGAGAATGAGAGAGAGAGCACATGAGAGGGGGGAGGGTCGGAGGGAGAAGCAGGCTCCCCGCCGAGCAGGGAGCCCGATGCGGGACTCGATCCAGGGACTCCAGGGTCATGACCTGAGCCGAAGGCAGACGCTTAACCAACTGAGCCACCCAGGCGCCCCGTAGTTGCTTTTTTAAAAAAGTAGAAACTAACCAGATAGGTGACAATCAGGGAAAATACTGTCAAACCACGATCAACCAACGTGAAGTTTGGTGCGTAAGGAGCGCGTACAGAGAGCAGGCAAACACCAGGAAGGCGGCCTGCAGAAGGGTATGAGCACCGCGGCTCCGGCAGCCACGCGAAAACGTGCAAAACACAGCAGGTAGAAGAACGTAAAACCAACGCAACGCAAATGCTAACGGACGATGAATTGGGGGGATATTCCAACCAATTAGAAAACTAGGGTTCGGGCAACCCAGCCAAGTGACTCCACTGTGGATTTTATAAAATCTAAGCACAGATTAAGTATTTCCAGTGAAAATGTAGTACACGGATTGAGATGAACTGCAAATATAAAATAGGCACCAGATTTTGAAGGCTTTGCATAAAAAAGCAATGAAAGTAGCTCATTACCAGTTTTTTGTTGATTGCGTGTTGAAACGATATTTTGTTGACGCAGACTCAATCACCCTGCTATGGGTCCAGGCCTGATCAGCCTGAGGAGAGACTCACCCTCCAAGCTTGGGGAAAGGAGCCCCTCGCTCGTGCTCTCCTGCTGAATGTGGACACGGAGGACAGCCCGGGAACGAAGCCCACCCCCTGGAGGGTGGCAGAGCAGAGGGAGGGCCATGGGTCTCAGAGAAGGTGCAGGGCTGCCGACCACCCTGGGCCTGCCCCATCTCTGGCTCCTTTCTCCTTAACCACAGCGTTGCTTAGTTTGTGTTGGGCGGGGTGGGTTCGGTTCCTGCAGCACCCCTGATGCCCCACAGCTCTCTGTCTCTGCCTCTCTCTGCCTCTACCTCTGCCTCTGCCTCGGTCTCCATCTCTCTGTCCCCCTCCCCTCTCTCCCCTCACCCCTGTTTTGGGAAGAAAGCTAGGGGACGCTCAGTGCCCTCTCAGTCCCCCCGCCCCCGGCCCAGCTGCCCCCACAAGAGCTGAAGGAGAGCCCAGCCGGCCCCTCAGAGCTGGCGCTTTGTTCTGCCCCTGGGGGAGGGTGTGGGGGTCTGGGGGCCGCGTCACCGGCAGGACAGGGCTCCTCTGAGCCTCCTCCTCCGGGACCAGTTAGGAGCTCGGGTTATGCAGGCTCCGGCTGGGATGGAACTCCTCCACTGTGGGGGCCCCGCTCCAGCCCTCCCCTCTGGGCTTGGCCGGGCTGCCCTGGAAATGACAAAGGCCAGTTAGTCACTTCCCTGGAGTTGTCACATCCAGCTGCCCCATCCTAAATAAACAAACCAGCCCTGCGCCCAGCATGTCCGATGTTCCCGGATGCACACGGTACCCCACATGGCCACATGGTCTTTCTGGGGGGCTCTGGGCCTGCCCACGGGTGGGGGCAGTGGAGCGGGGCCCCCAGCAGGTGTCCAGGGTCACAGCCTTTGCTCTCACCCAGCCCCCCAGCAGAGCCCTTATAATTTGGGGTGACATCACCCCCATCTCGGCCGTGTTTGATGAAAATTCCTCGTTGGCGGGAGGAGGGTGACATTTGTGGCAGTCCCAAAATAGCCCCCAAAGCTGCCGGCCACCCCAGGGATGCCCGGAAACCACGCCCAGCTGAGGACAGAGGTCACCGGGCTCCCAGGCCTTTGATGTTCAAGGGGCCTTGAAGAAACTTCCAGAAAGGACGCAGGGCCACAGCTCCACCAGGGCCTGGTCCACGGGAGCCACGGAGATTTCTCCACTGAGGGAATGAGTGAATGATTGAGCAAACCAAGCTGAAAGGATGGAACATGGAAGGAGGGAAGGAGTCTACCGGGGCCTCTGGAGGGGCGCCCTGCAAATGCTGACGTCCGAGGCGTGGCCTCCAGAACCGTGGGAAGTGGATCCCACTGTCCTCAGCTGGTGTCTGGTCCTCGGCTGGGCCACAATGGCACCACCGGGAGAGTGTCACGCTGGGTGTGGGGCGCCCATCGCCCAGGCCCCTGCACCCCAGCGAGGAAAGAACTGGCATCGCCCCATTTGAGAGATGGGAGCCGGCTACAGACTTGGAGGACCCGCCCAAGGTCACACAAGGTCACACGCTGCCGTCTCTGCAGTGGTCACATGGCCCTGGGCGTTAGGCCTTGGGAGCCGCATCTGCCAGGGGGACTGTCCTGGACTCTGTGCCCTCACGGTGACGTGAGGGTTCCAAGAAATCAGCTGTGGACACGGCACCTGGCGTGCGCAGACGTGGGCACCGCGAGCTCACGGTGGATCGTCTGCGGGGATCACCCGCGGGCGGCTGCCGGAGCAGTGGGAGGGCCTTGAGCCTGCAGGCCTCCGCCTGGCCCCTGCAGCCCCCCACCCCCGTGTTCCTGCCCCAGATGTGGATGAGCCCCTGGCTGGGGCGGCCCCACCCTGGGGCCCGGGAGGAGCACACCTGGTGGACCCAGAGGGAGGAGGACAGCCAGGTGGGGAGGACCGGGCCCTCTGCCCTCCAGGGGCCTGCAGCCAGGGCCCATTTCCTTCCCAAGTGGGCTTTTCCTGTGGCCACAGGACACTTGGGGGAGGGCAGAGGACCCGGCGGGCGGGGGCGGGGGCCGGATCCCTGTTTCCAGGGAGGCTGTATTTGGGACCTGAGGTCTCAGTGGGAGGTGGTCTGTGTGTCTCCCGTCTTGGTGACACCTGACACGTGCTGCAGGACCGACTTGGGCCTCCCTGTGGGTGTGAAGATGCTAGAGGAAATGCCCTGGGGGCCCAGGGTGTGCTCCTGCCCCTCCCTCCACAGAAGGGGGCCTTGGGACCCAGGAGGCACGTCCCCATCCCACCCAGCAGGAGGCACAGGGGGTGCCGAGCATCAGGGCCCGCCTCAGCCTGGGGTGGGTGCTGGGATGGGCACCGTGCCCAGGCCGTGGCTGCCTGGGACATGTCCCCGTCCCCTCGGCAGCACGGAGGCCACAGCCAGCACGCTGCCCATGTCCTTCTCATCCGGCGCCCGCCAGAGTTGCGGAGGAGGGCCGCGGAGGTGCTCAGACCAGTGCATCGCACATACAGGCACGTGCGCGCAACACCAAAGCCTGGAAGGAACCCACGTTGGTTCCACAAGCCTGTATGCTGTGTGTTCTGTCCACAGACATCTGTTTACGGAGTGCGAGCCCTCGAAATGCGGACGGCGAGCCCCCACCTCCCAGATGAAGACACCGAGTGCGGAGGTGTGAGCAACGCCCCGAGGCCACACCGGGCCCTTAACCCCATGTCCACCCCAAGTGTTTATGTGACATTCTCCTGTGCCGGCAGCACTGTTTTCATTGTGGGTCATGGGAGGCGAGGTTCACGTGGGGTCCCACTTCCGCATGGCGGGCGCGTCTGCAAGGCTGCGGCTGCTGTCTCCCAGACCACACGGGTGCTGGATGCCCACCCCGTACCCCCAGAGGCCCTTGCAGGAAGGAAGACGGGGTGCCACGTCCTCAGACCAGCGAAGCCCCACCTCTCCCTGAGCCCCGGGGTTGGGCTTGCTCTCCGGCGGCCCTGACACACGCTGGGGCCGTGGGTGTGCTGAACCTCGGGAAGGGGAGCAGGCGGGGGAGGGTGGCGTTGGCTCTCCCGCAGACCCGGGTCTGAATCCCTAACTACGGAGCCACACTCAGAGGAGCGTGTTGGGCTCTGGGCAGTGGGGGACAGGTATGACGTCAGTCCCCTCTCAGTTTCCCCGTCCCTCAGTTGGGTTCCCGCTAGAGAATGCCAAGACTCGTGGCATTCCTGGCCCCAGGCTCCCACCCCGGCCAGCACGGTGGATGGACAGACCCACAGCAGGGCTGGATTCCTGGTGCGGGGGTGGGGGGGCTGAGGTCTAAGGGGCCTGTTCTGTGGGCTCCCTGCCCCTACACCCACAGGACGGCTGGCGGGACACTTCCTGGCAGCCTGCCTGCTTCTCGGCATGCCTGCGGGTGACTTCTGGAGCCTGGCCAGATGCCGTCACACGTCCCGGGGGCCCCTTGGCATTCTTGGCTTTTGTTTCCGATGACGTGGAGTCCGCCGGAAGGGGGGAGTCATGGCGGGAAGGGGGCTCAGTGTGATTCAAGACCCTAAGCAGGACATCAGCTCCCTCAACAGTGGCAGGGAAAGGGGGCTGACTGTGAGGAGGGGGCCACGCAGCCCCACACATGGAGCAGAGGCTGGGGGCTGGGGCCCAGGTGCAGGGAGAACAGGACAATTCAGGCCTTGGGGCCCTCGGGGGCCAGGGGATCGGGCTGGGCCGGTCGGACCCCCGCATGGGCCTCCCCCGGCTGTGGCCATCAGCAGGGCCCCCCTGGGTTAAGGGCAGCAACAACTGTGCCCTATTTATATCCTCGCTTCACTGTCCACAGGCTGTGGCCGGCAGAGCCCATCCACGAATTCCACTGTGATCGGTTTACATTTAAAATAAACGTTTCCCTAACTCAAGCCTGATCTCCGGCAGTGATTTCGGGAAGCAGTGAGTCCAGGTCCAGACTCCAAGGGAGGCCTCGCCGCTGGGCACTCAGGGACAGCAGTGACGCAGCAAGTGAGAGTGGTCCCCCGACCCTGCTGTGACCCAGCGACTCTGTGTGCCCTGGAGCCTCACCTGCCGGGTGACCCCCAGGGGCCCCACCCCCATGCAGCCCCCACATGGCCTCCCTTCTCCCCCCTGGAGCCCCGGCTCCCACACTCTTCCCATGGGGCTCCTCCTCAAGCTCTGCCCACCTGCAGAAGGCCCGGAGCCGTCCCAAGGCAGGCGATGGGAGGGGCGCGCATGGGGCACCCAATAGACGCCAGTGCGGTTAAATTTAACTTCATGCTCTTCCCAAAGACACCCCTGACCTCCTCACCCTGAATGCAAAGGGACGCTCAGAGTTCATTTGGAGAACACAAAATGCAGCCCCCGAACCTGTGACGGCCACAGTCAGCGCTTGGCTGTCCCTCAGGACTCAGTCCTGTCTGTCCCGGGCCCAGCAGGTCCCCTGGAAGGTGGACGAGAGGGAAGGGACGGGGAAGAGGCCAGGGTCCCCTGAGGCGTGCTGGCAGCCACCTGCCCCTTGGAGCAAAGACCAGCGAGGGGACCTCAAACAGCCCTGGCCAGGCTCCCAGTGAGGCCATCGAAGGCCCCAGACCCTATCAGCAAAGCCTCACTGCCTCCCTCCGTCCACCCAGTCTCCTGGAAAGTCTTCCCTAAGCCAGTTGACGGCCCTGGATGAGGGGTAGGGGTCACCAGCTCCTGTCTTGGGAGGCTTGCACACAGGCCAGAGCCTGATAAGCCAAGGGCCCTTGTCCAGAGTGTGAGGAGCATGCAAGCTGACGCCCCCCGAGGGGCTGCTCCGGCTCCAGCCCCGGGGACCAAGGCCTGACACAGACATCAGGGATGCTGGGTGGTCAGGGAAAGGTGAGGGTGATGGGGACTCCCCTGCATCCCAGCCCGGCCACCCGCACCCCTGCCCTGGAGACCCCACTCGTTTCCAGGCCTCACCATTACGAGGATACACCAAACTCCCCAACCACTTGAGGGTAGCCCCACCCCAGGGGAGAGGGTGAGGCAAGGCCATGGTGGGCTGGCAGGGGAGGCGGGAGCGAGGCCTGGTCAGCCGAGGAGGGCGCCGGGCTGGGCACCCTTCATTTACAGGACGAATCAAAGGAGTGGTCATGACCTCCCCGCTGGGGCAAGGGACTCCGGCCTCAAAACCCACAACCCTTGGGCCCCGCTCGGGGCCCCCTCTTCTCTGCAGCCAAGAGCACCATGGGGGTGGGTTACCGTGTGCCTCCTGGGCGGCAGGCCCTGTGCCGAGAGCTCTTCCTCACCCTCTGAGGCGGGCATGCCGTGAGGCCCGGCTGACAGAGGAGGAAACCGAGGCTGGGGGCTGAAGCAGAGCCTGCGGGTCGGGGGGCCGGGTTTCAGCCGCAGGCTCGCCGACTTCCGAGGCGGGGTGTTGGGTCACGTGTCCACAGAGGAGGCTACTGTCAGAACGGCGACAATGCTGGGTGAAGGCAAAAACGTGCTCTGACCCCAAGGCCGTCCACGGGCAGCTGAAGGCACAAGCACTTCCTCTCCAAGCCCAGCAAACACGGGGTGCTGGCTGTGTGTTCCAGCCAGGGCTGGAGTGAGGGGCAGCCCCCAGATCTGCAGGAGAGCCGGGGAGGGGCTGCAGCCTGAGCTGGGTTTTCATGCTGCATAGGAGTTTTCCCGGGGAGGAGAGAGTGTGCAGGACGTGCCATCTGTGAGTGTGCGCCGAATGCCAAGCACACCGAGGCCTTGTACGCGGGCAGGGGCAGCCGAGGGGGAGCCCCACGCGTCCCACTGCCCTGGCGGCAGCTCCCAGCTCCTCCACCACCCTGGGGCGCCTCCCGTGTATTTCAACCACCCCCCAGACTGGGAACCGGAGGTGGTGCAGGGCAGGCACCCACTCAGCGGGGGCCAGGGCTCCCGAAGCCAAGACAGCAGGCACTTCCTGACTCTGGGCTCAGATCCCGAGGGGAGGCTGGGAGGGGCCCCGAGGGTGGCATTCCAGCTGGCATTCCAACTCCTACTGCACAATTTGTCCATTTCCTGCCCTGGCTACAAATTTCAACCATTTCCCTCATGGGCCACCTCCGGCCTCTGCCCGCTGCCTGGCCCTGCCCTGACCCTGGCAGGGGACAGGAAGGTCCTTGTCCTGCCAGCTCAAAGTTTGCACCCGTCATGCCTTCAGCCAGCATCCTGCTGAGAGGCCCCTGGATGCAAGCAGGGGTGCCGGGCCAGAGTGTCGGGGAGACTAGGGTCTAAAACCCGCTATTCATCCCCCATCAGGTACCTGGCCATGGGGCCATGTGGGGCTGGTGCTGGAGTCCCTCAAAGGCTGGAGACATGGGCCAGAGATGGGACATGGGCACTCGCCACATGCGGAGGGTGGGCTTGTTAACCTTGAAAGCATGGTTCCTCCAGTCAGGGCAGGTGGACTCCAGGTAGGGCCCCAGGACCGAGCCCAGGCCTGCAGCATCAGCCATTCCAGGTCCAACACTCAGATGCCCAGCACCTTGCCTCCCATCAGGCTGACCTGAACAGATCCCAGGAGATCTGACAGGGGTGCGCCCAGAACCTTGGCAGAGCAGACCATTGTCTCTCTTCAGGCACCCTCCCTAAGCTCAGAGAATGTCCTACCCGTGAGAGCAGGATCCCCAAGACGAGGTGAAGGCGTCCAGCTAGAACACATTCCTGGGATCTGGCCCCTGCCCATCGGGACCCCGAGCGGGCCTCCCCAGGAAGCTGGTGAGGGAAGCCTGGTCCCAGTGGCGGTGGTGGCCCCGATGCCCTCTCCCAAGGGTCAGTGGCCTGTGACACCCCAAGGTTTTTTAGGGTTTGTTCAAGTCCTGTGCACAGACTCTGGGGATTACCCTTACCAAGTATCCTTGGCCCTGAAGTAGTTGGAGTGGGGCCTGCTGCCTGTAGCTAAGAATTTAACCCGGGCTGATGCTGAACAGGAAGCTAGGCCCCCGAGGAAAAGGTCCCACAGTGCTGGGGACCACGGGCACTCAGTGGATGGTGGCAGCTCCCTGTGGTGCCAACCCAGCCTGCAGCCCCCTCCTGCTCACCTCCCAGTTCCCAGCCCCAGCCTGGGCCTGCCAGGATAGACCTCTTCCTGACACCCAAATGAAGAAACGGGCACCCAGGTGAACCCTTAGGGGTGGGGATGGAAGACCCCTGGCTCCCGAGCCCTGTGGGAGCACAGCAGGCCCTGGGAGCTCCCTGGGGGGCTGCAGAGGATGGCACTCTTGAGAAACCCTGACCAGGCTCCCTTCTCCTTATTCGGGCCCCGGACCTGGGCCAGACTTCCAACTCCCTGTTCCATCCCCAGACCATGCATGCTCCCCAGTGCTTGAGGAAAGGATTTCAGCAGATGCCTCCCATCTGTGGACCCAGCCTGGGCCAGCACGGCAGGGTCCCCAGCACGCCCTGGGGTCAGCCTCAAGCCAGAGTTTGCGTGGCAAGCCCAGACGAGCGGGCCCTACCTGCAAATCAGGGATGCCGTTGCTCTCCATGAGTCAGAGTGATTTGAAACCATGGACCACCAACCAGTTACCTTGTCCCGAGGTTTGACTTTGCCCAAACAGCACCGTCCTGACCACGTGAGGAAGAAGCCCAGAGAGGGAGAGGAGGGCAGAAGGTCACCCAGCTTGCTGCGCCCCCCCATGCCAGTGACGGGCGATCTGTGCGGTGAGGGGGGCTTCAGGAAGGGCAGAGAGTGCCCTGTGGACGCAGCTCCTGGGGGCGGCCCCTGCTGAGGGGAAGCCAGGAGAACACGGGGTGCAATGTGGGGCCAAGCACACACAAAGGGTGTGTTCATCCAGGCCGCGTGGGGCTGGGCGCCCTCCAGCACAAGCTGTGAACCCGACAGATTTTCCATGCTGGGGCCCAGGTTCCCCGCCAGCCTGCTGTTAACAAAAAGTCACAAGGCTCAGCCAGAGCAGCTCGGAGAGACAGGACAGCCCTCCAACACATTCTAGCTTAGGGATTTAATGGCGGAGCACGCGTGCACTATTTATGTAATAAATCCATCCATTTGGGGGTTTTAATATGTCATAGGAGGCTCCTCCCCAACCCCACCCACCCCACCCCCAAACACAGAATCCTGAGAAAATCTTATTTCACAGGTTCCCATAAAGCCAGGTGCAAAGCAGCCGTGGCATGCGTGGGGCCCAGCTCCTAAGGAACATTGCTGCTGGCAGCCGGAGGGGGGGCATGGAAGTGGGGCTTTCGTAGGTGTGGCCACCCTCCGGCAGGCAGGTGGCTCTCTGGGAAAACCACAGGGCTGGCTCCTCGGCCTCCCTATGGCCGGGACCCCGCTATGGGGAAGGGTGTCAGCCCCTCCCCATAGGGCAGAGGCTGCATCCCAACCAGAGAAGGTCCTAATCCAACTTGCTGAACAGTGACCACACACATACAGAGATTTTGACATTAAGGCAGATGCTTTGGGCACAGTCTTAAAAACCCACTTCTGGGCTAAATACTCAAATAAGGTTCATGGACTAAATTTCAACCCCAACATTAGAGCAAACCCTGCTAATGTGATGCACCCGCTCAACCCAGACAGCCTTCACCCCAATCCACCCCAGGAAGGGAACCAAGGCCTCCTAGGACTTGGTTTGGGGTCGCCGGGGAGCGGGGGGCAAAGGGGTACAAGGAATCATCCTCTTCCAAAACAGCTCCCACCTCAGAGCTGAGCTGAGCACTGGGGCCAGGGCTCCCAGCCTCTTCCAGGGTCCGGGGATTCTGGAAGGCAGCCTGTCCAGAGTGACAGCCCAGGCCCCAGCTGATGGGGGTCGCCCCACGGAGTCCACGCGCCTCCTCTCCCCTGCTGGCTGCTGTTGGTTTGCTTTGGGGCAGGAAAGTGGGATGCATGTAGGGTGGCAGGCTGGTCACACACAGGGCCCCCCAGGCTTCATGCCCATCCCAGGAACAGATGAAGGCATGGGAGCCTGGGGGCATTGAGGGGCTTGCCAAGGCCCCCCAGCCAGAAGGGGAGAGACAGTGCTCAGAGCCGAGCCCCCCAGAGCCCACTGCCCACCCAGGGAGCCAACTGGACCCTGCCTGCCCTACTCTGCTCCTGCAGAGCCGTGGGCCGGGGAGGGCATGGATTTTAGCAGATCCATCCCGTGGCCCAGTGGTCCCTGCCCACACGTGTGCCCCAGGAGGCCAGGCCAGGTGGGCCAGCTCTTCCTAGAGCCCTGAGCCTGCTGACCAGCCACCCCAGAACCAGTGGTGCCAGAGTCAAGCACACAGCAGGACCGGAAGGCCGAGGCCGCAGACGGCTCTCGGGCATCTGCCTCCTCCCAGGGCAGCCAGGGCCGTCAGTCGGTAGCAAGCACGACTCGCCTCTAATAAAACAAATCATCTGAGGCTGGGGAAGCCACAAGAGGAAACAGCTGTGTGCTCTTGGCTGCGAACACGTGTTTCTACGCCCATCTCCCTGCTCCCTACTCTGCTCCTGCGGAGTTCCGGATGCTTGGCCTGTTTCTGACAGCAGAGCGCTCTGACTGTCGGGAGCAGAGTCACAGGGGCCTCGCGCGCATCACCTGGCCATGCGTACGCAGAAACCAGATCAGCAGGCCACACTGAGTGCCCACTGTGTACCAAGGACCGTGAGCCGCGGACCCTGACACGACCGTAGCCCCACAAAGGCCGTCCCAGCCACAGACACCAATGTCTCTGTCCACAAAGACTTACGCTGGGATGTTCATGTGGGTTCTATTCGTAATTGTCCCCAAAATGAGACACATGCAAATATGCACCAGGAGGTGAAAAGGTAGACAATGCGGGGTGTACAGTGGGACCCTCATGAGAAGGATAGACGAACCTGCTGATAAATTCAACAACACGGGTGAGTCTCCGAAGCATTACGGTGAGTGAAGGCCCAGAGGTGCACACAGCGTCCGTGTCCATCACTGTGAACGCTGGAGTAGGGGGCATCGGTCTGTGCTCGGAGCCAGAAGACCCAGCTCTCTAGATGGGAGGGATTGGTTACAGGGCCACAAGGAAGCCTCCTGGGCACCAGGAAATGCCCCATACTCTGACCCAGGTGTGCACGCGTGTAAGAAGTCACGAAGCTGGGCATACAGATCTATGCATCTCAACAGAGCCCTGTAGAAAGACAGGTGAGTGCTGGAGGATCCCACAGCCTGACCCTCCTACAGCTGTGCTTTACACCCTAAAGGTGGGAGGCGGAGGTGGGGCCCTCAGAGAAGAAATGGTCCCCCCCACCACCACCGATGGAAGCAGAGAGGTTGCTAGATGGCTGTCTCTTCAGCCCAGGTGGACACAGGTGTCTACTTTGACCCCAGGACTAGAGCACTGTGGTGGGTGTTACAAATGGAGACACACTGAGTTCTGAGCCCCATCGTTCCAGCCTTGTGATGTCCCAGGAAAAGGGTATCAGGCCCACCAAGCCAGGCAGGTTCCCTCAGGACTCACTGACACTGGGGCAAATGGAAAAGTCCAGAGCATCCCCAAGGACCTTATCCCATCACCAC
>NW_023270763.1:307482-333078 GCF_011800145.1 Mirounga leonina
AGGGAGGGAGGGAGGAAGGAAGAGCTTCTGGAAACCTGGGGACACAGCCACAGCCTCTGGTTGTCTAGAATTTGGGGCTTGCTGGCCCTGGAGGACGTCTGAGCGGGTGCTGTGCTGGGGGAAGAGGCAGGGGGTGCTGGCACTGCCAGGCTGTGCTGGAGGACAGGGTGGAGGGCCCTGGACCAGCACGGGGTGGGAAAGTGGCCCCGGGGCCGGGCAGAGCTCACAGCAGGCACTGCGGGGCTGAGCCAGGGACCCGGGGTCTTGGCACCATGCAAGAAAGAGCCTCCTGTTCCAGGTGGCAGCGGCCTCTCTGGGAGCACAGGTCCAGCAAGTCTGCAGAGGCCTCTTTCTTGCCAAAAATGCAGCTGTAGGGAAAGGCTCACGGTCTCTGTCTGGGGACCCAAGGAGACCTGGGGCCTCTGACCGCGGGCACCAGGGGATGGGATGGGGACAGCTGCCTGCTCTCCGAGGCCAGTGGGGCGGAGCAGGGACCGGGAAGGACCCCAGGGGCAGCTGGACAAAAAGGCCAGGGTCCCAGCGCCTGTCCCCAGTCAGCCCAAAGGAGGACCCCCTCAGGCACCTGGAGAAGGTGCTGTTGCCCCCTGGCATGCCCCCCCGCCCGGGCTGACAAAGGACGATCCTCACCCAGGCCCATGCTCAGCCCTAGACACCAGCAGGCATCTCAGGAGCAGCAGGAAAAGTCAGAATGGGGCGCCCCACCCAGGCCCTCCAATGGGCACCCTCTGCAAAGGGCACAGCCAGCCCAGAGCCCAGAGTGGTGACAAGCACAGGGCTGAGCCACGGGCAGGGGTTTGGGGAAACTGTCCAAGGCTGGCTGCGCTCGGTCGTGCGCTCCGGGTGCCTTGTCCTTGACAGTTAGGATGACGTGTAGTCTGGGAGGTACTCCTACGAGCCTAGAGTCCCCCAGGTAAGGTGATGGGGACTCATGGCCCATGTTCTGTGGCCAAAGGCTGGGGCTGACCCCCCTGGGGAGGGATGTAGCCCCCGGTGGAGCGGTCTGCTGGTAGCTTACCCCCCCAACCCCACCCAAACCTGAAGCCTGCAGTGGGACCCCACCTGGGGACTGTCTAGGAGAAACTCAGAGGGGAAAGAAGTATTTATGCCTGTCTGTCTGTCTTCCCTGCACATCGGAACCACAGAGGGCCTTCTGGGCAGTATAGCCCCTGGTGGAGCCCCACTGGGAGCCAGAGGGCTGCGGGGGCGGGGCGGGGGGGTTGCTTCATCCCCCAGGGTGCGCCAGGCAGGGGCCTCAGGCTGCCGTCCCAGTAGGGACTGGTGTCTGGTGCATGGCGGGGCAGTCTTCCCAGGAACGCTGCCCACTGATCGGCAGGCCAGGGGCCAGATAGCGAATACTCCACATTTTTTGGCGGCTCAAGGGCCTGGTTGGAAACAGTCACCGTTTTATTCTGTAGAAACCACACGCTTTGCGTCCCAGTGCCCTGCAGGGAGTGGGGGTGGAGTCCAGCTGCCCCCGCCCAGGGGCTGGGCACCAGGGGGTGACAGGCCAGGTCCTGCTCACCACTGTCACCTCCGAGGCCAGGCTGGGTGCCGGCCCCCGCCCCAGGGTGAATCCAGGGCCTCCTGCTTTGGTGCAGCCAGGACAATGGGAGACGAAGGACCCCAGGGGCCCCCAGGCCTCCCTTCATGAACCCAGAAAAGACCCAGACCCCCAGCCCTGCCTCTGAGAGTCCCCAGCTGGTGAGAAGACAGACCGGGACCCAGGCAGTCGCTTCAGCTGAAGGTGTGAACAGGGCGAGATGGTCCGGTCTGGGAGGAGTGGGCAGAGAAGCTTCCAGGCCCTCTCACCTGGAGGCCACCTGGCCCACTCTGCACCTCCTCCGCACGCTCTGTGCTCGCAGCGTGGTGAAGAAGAAGGACAGGTGTGTGAGTTCATACACTCTGCCGTCCCTGTTCGAGAAGCCGCTCGCGTGGGTGGACGGGTGGGTTTGATAGACCGTTTTGGGGTCTGTGCACCTCCTAGTCATGCTCCCCTGGCCTGGACAGCAGCTCCTGCTTTGTGTTGCAAGGACCGGGGGGGGGACTCCATCCCGAGG
Organism: Mirounga leonina; assembly: GCF_011800145.1. Taxonomy (NCBI): domain Eukaryota; kingdom Metazoa; phylum Chordata; class Mammalia; order Carnivora; family Phocidae; genus Mirounga; species Mirounga leonina. The sequence goes on from NW_023270763.1 coordinate 309,561, forward strand.
TTCTGCTCGGGGCCAAGCCCTCTGCATACACCAGCAATGGTTTCCCAGAGCGAGGAGGGACCTACCAAGGTCACACGGTGAGGACACCCAGAGTCACATGGCAAGGTCATCCAAGGTCATATGAGATACCCAAGGTCACACTACCGGGTGGTCCAGGGCACAGAAGAGCCCAATAGAGCCACATTCTCACACCCCACCCTCGGCTGCCCCCAACAAGTGGACACAAAGGGTCCAAGATGGGCTTCTTTATAAAGAGCCCTCCTTGGCCAGGATGGGCTCAGGGCTCGCGCTCTCCTTCAGTTCATGGGCCCCAGGGATGCCTGCCCATGGAGCCCCAGCCCCAGAAACACTGGCTCCTCCCGGCCCACCCACTCAGGCCCATGCAGGCGTTCCCCGCCCCCCCAGCAGAGGCAGCCCGACAGCACCCTCGGGCCCCCTGCCTGCCTCCTCCGGTACCAGGAGGGACCCTGGAGAACCGAGCACTCACACGTGCCACAACCGTGCACAACCGCAGTGGACAAACGCTTCCACATTCGCCTCGGTAACAGCTCTGAGAGGCATTTTGCAAGGCCCCTCAGGGTCCCACGGGACGGAGCCCAGAGGCAGGAGCGGGTGGTGCCCGGGGCTCCCTGCTCCCTGCCTCATCCTTGGATCTCCTCTCCAAGGAACTATCTGTCCAGCAGCCCTTCTCAGGCTCTGCCCTGGGGAATCCGGGCTGAAGGCGAGACCCAGCACACAATTTCCCAGCCCCACAGCCCTGAGGTCACATGGCCGGCCACCTACCATCATCTGGGAGTGCAACTGGCCCCAAAGCCTGGCCAAGGCCCAGGGGTCCCATCAAGGCTCCCAGCCACTCAGCCACCAGGTACTGCCTGCCCCTGTTCCACCTGAATTGTTAATTGAAGTAAAAAAATCACTTTATGTCACTGCCAAAAATGAACTATCACAGCATCGAGGCACCGAGGCTAACTGAATTTTTAATGCAACGCTCAGTTAACGCAGACCCGTCCCAGCCACACGGGGAAACGCCGAGTCTGTCTGTGCCTCTATAAAATGGGCCACACGGCAGGCAGGATGCAGACCCACATGCATCACCCTGCTGCCTCCCTCCCCAGAGGGCTTTGCAGGCAGGGCCTGGGTGCCCACCACAGCCTTGCCAGGCCCTGGGCCCCGGAGCCCAGGATGGGGGTCATTTGGGAACCACCTGAGATGCAGCTGGTGGGGGCTAGACGGGGACAACAGCAGGCTTCCCAGGGGAGCTGCGGCCAGGAGCCCAAGCGGACATGAGCGGGGAGGGGGCCAGACTCAAGTCCCACCTCCAGCTGCTGCCTCGGGGGACGCCCGAGCGTCAGAGCCTCTGTCTCCATCCGCACGAGGAGGTCACAGGCCCTGGGACAGACAGCACCGTTAACTGCAGTCCCCGCAACCCCGACACCCGCCAGGGGCCTGGCCCCGGGACCAGGCGTCTCAGCTCCACTCCAGGTGAAGCAAAGCAGGTGGAGGAGAGCCTTGCACCCTGGAGCTTCAGCTTGGCTGGGAGCACCTGGCATGAAAGGTGGGCCAGCCTGTGTTGTGACAGCAGCAGTGACCGGGAGGAGACAGAGCTCGGCGCTGCTGGGGGGGCGGGGGGGCGGGCGAAATGGTGGAAGGGGGTTACAGAACAAGGAGGTCCGGGGATGAGGAGCACAGCACAGGGAGCTCAGTCAGTGATGCTAGAGTAATAGAACGGTCCAATCCCTGTGTGGTGCACGTGGAACCCGCAGAACACCGTGTCAGCCATGCCTCACTTCCAGAACCCCAGCTCAGCTCTGCAGACAGCCACGCACACAAGACGTGCCCAGGGAGCATCTGCTCTGCTGACCGGTCGGAGCCCAAGGGAAGGGGGAGGCTTCTTCCTCCTCTGACCTGGAGCATGCTGCCCTCCCTGGGGGCCCAGGTGACAGCTGTTGCTGACCCGGTTCCACAGTGGCAGCTCTGGAGGCAGACCGCGTGCTGTCACAGGGCACTCACCGCACCAGCCAAGGCCCCAGCACTGCGCAGTGTCTCCAGCCCGGTGAGACTAAAGCCAGGGAGGCAGGGCGGCCCCCCGGCCCCTGGCAGAACGCTACCTGCTGCCCCCTCCCCTGGTGAGCACAATGTGCCCCCTCCTCTGCTTCTCTGCTCAGGATGCCCCCGAGGGTCAAGGGCACGCCAAGGGCACAGTGCCCTGTCCTTCGTTCCCATCCCCAGAAGGTGGGAGGTGCCCACGACAGGCCTCTCCCCAGAGGTGGCTGAGCCCGGCCCAGGCTGGAGCGCAGCACATGGGACACACCAGGGACAGCCACTCCCCAGCCAGGCACACCACTTCACAGACCAGGACACCAAGTCTGGGTGTGGAGCGGGAGCTGCTCTGAGCAAGGTGGAGAGGCACCTAGTCCACCGGCACTTGCCGGGACCCCCTGACACAGGACAAGGATGGCTGTGACCAGGCAACTGCGGGTCTCCAGGCAGGTCCACCCCTGAAAGAGCCACCACCCCAGGGCTTTGTTCCTCTGCAACACTGGGGCCAGACACACAAAAGGGAGGGTATGCCGAGGGTGGGTGTGACATGCTTCTGCACAGGGAGGCCGAAGACCCCGAGGTCTGTGCTGGGGTCCCTGTGTGCATAATACAGAACCCTTGCCGTATGCCGAGCTGCCGTCCCCACCGTGCAGATGCACACACGGAGGTGCAGAAGCCCGTGGCCCAAGGGCACAGGGCTTTCAGGAGTGCAAGGGACCAGCCCCCAGCCGACAGTGACTTCTCGGGCGCACCCAGGTGCAGCCCAGGGTGACAGGCCGGGAGAGGTCCAGGCAGGAGCAGAAATGCCAGGAATGCAGGGCAAAGCCGCAACAGAGCCTGTGTGCCGCATAGGCCTGCAATCCAGAAACAATCCAGCCAGAGTGTAGGCTCCGCCGGGCGGCAACCCCTTCCTGGCTGGGCGTGGGTGCCACCCTGCCCGCCCCGGCTCCACCCAGCAGCACAGGACCTGGCCGGGGCGACAGGCACACTCAAGTTCCCGCCGCGGCTGCCAGCCCCCGCGCCCGCCCCGGGGCTCTGGGCCCTCTTGCGGCACCGCCCCCTCCCCAGAAGCGCACGAAGTCTTCTCTGCTCCAGCGCCCTAACGGACAAACAGGTCCTCCGTCAGCCAGCTGGGGCAAAGAAAAAAAACACGGAGGTCCTCTCAGCATCTCAGGGAAACATAATACATAAATCCCACGTTGTCCACCTACCATCAGACACGTCTCCAGGGCCCAGTGTCGTGAGCAGCGCGGCCGCGAGATGCCCAGCACGGGGCGGGGGGACTGGGAGGAGCCTCCACGGGCACCACCGACGGGGGAGCGCGAGCCAGGGGACGTGGCCCACTGCACCGCGAGCCCCTAACCCCCACCTCCCGTCCCATGAACTGCGGACCAAAAACCACACCGTGAAGATGTGCTGCTGAAGGAATGCCTTTATAAAAACTCTCCCATGAACACGCGAACACCAGAGACGCTCGCTTTCGCTCCAGAGACCCCACAGGCACCAAGGGGATCGTGACAGTCACACGGCCTCTCTGCTCGGAGCGGGGAGAGCGGGCCACGGGCGACACAGGGCGGCCGGCCTTCACTGGCTCGGCCCGCGGACGCCGAAGTCAACTCACTTCCGGATGAAGCCCATCGTCTGCTTGGCTGCTCGGCTGGGCGCGTGGCCGCCGTCTCCAAGAGGCCACACACCCGGGCAGGACGGCACTGTTGGCCCATCAGGTTCCGGAATCCCAAAGGGCAGGCCTCGCTGCGCAGGCTCTCGTGGTGGGGCGGCCCGGGGCACCTCCGAGCGGCGGGCCCCGTGACAGGAGACAGGGTCTAGACTCAGTTACGCAACTAGAAAAATGTGACCACAAAGCACTTTTCACGTGTATGGGTTTTGTTGGTGGGTTTTTCTTTTTCCTTTTGGTTCAAAGAAAAAACATAGCAGGCTCTCAGGTATACAAAACTGGTAATATTAGATAAAAATACAAACTTCACCTTTACAAAACAAAAACAAAAACACAACACACACACATTTCTGTTGAATACATGTAAAGCGTAACATCTTACCAAAAATAAAGAATTTAGATTCTGTCCAAACACTGGCACAGGGCCACCTCGCTGCGGCGAGGACTGGGAACGGCAGGCCTGGGACGGACTCGATTGGTTCACGCATAGTTCTCTCGAAATGGCTTAAATTAAAAAGTAAGATAAAATGGAGCAGGGGAGAAACACGTAAAGCCAGAAACATTTAGGAAGTGATGCATAGGTGGATATACCATGTTTATTTTAATACATCTCATTTGTTTGCATCCTGCGAGGGGAAATACGGTCCCACCGTCCTGACTTACAGCAGCCTGGTGTTATCGGTGTAAATGTCATCCAAGAGATAATTAAAAAAAAAAAAAAAAAAAGGCTAGCCAAAGAGTAAAAAGGAAAGCTTAATAATCACTTTATGGTGTAAAAAAAAAAATCCACTTAAGGCTCTCGGGAAGGTTTCTGTATAGACTTAAACACTACGGCAAGGAGATGTGTTTCTAAGTCCCGTGGTGGTTCTGAGATATCCCTGCTCCCACGTGCCCTCAGGGCCCTTGGCCCCCGCCCGGAGTCCTCCAGAAAGCAGGCTGTGTCCCTGGCAGAAGCACCTGTAACCCTGGACAGAAATCCGGTCCGCCGAGGCACATCGCTTCCATCCCACGGGGGTGTCCCTCCATTCCAACAACTGTTTAGATATTTTTGTGAGTCCGTTTTGTTTGTCATGTTTTGTGGTTCTCTTTGCTCTCTCTCCCTCTCTCTCTTTTTGACAAGGAAGCTTCTTATTGTTTCACCGAGTGCTACAATACTTGCTTTGATGTCACATTAAACAAATGTATACTGTCTCTTTGTTCTCCAGAGTGTGCACGGAGACGGTTTTTCACGGAGGAGAACAAAGACCGCACGCTGTCAATGAGCACCGTACATAGTAGGTTCAGGAATGTAACACGCCATGTACATCCGTGTCCCGGAAAAGGGCTGCTGGCTTATCCTCACCTCACATCTGCAAGGAGAGGGGAGAGAAACAGACACTGACGAGAGACCGAGCATGCACGCTGCAGTGTGGACGGGGACCACAGGGAGACAGTTCACCCAATCAGGGGGACACACTCACACACTGGGACAAACCTCAGGATTTGAGGGGTTTGTGGCATTTTTCAAGTCAAATATGCCTCAGTACCCTTTCTGTAACCTCCTGACCAGAACTGGGACTAGGCTCTTGGGATCTCACAGAACATTCCTTAGAACAAGCCCCATTCTCCCATTGTACAGATGAGGGAAACTGAGGCCCAGAATGGTTATTTTTTTGTCTTTTTCCTCATGTTCCTCCTCCCCCTCACTGCCAGCAGAGGGCTTGATGTGATTTCTGGAGCTCTGGCAGCCATCCTGGGCCATGAGACAACCCTGAGGATGGATACCACCAGGCAGACGGGCAAGCAGATCTACACTGAGCTCTGAGCAAAGAGCAGCTCTTCCCCATCCACATTACCTGTTCACTGCTTGTCCCAACACCGGTACTACCCACAAGCTAGCAGGGAGGCCACTTGCCTCTCACTTGGCATCTCTGTCATCGGCTGGCCCATGGAGGCCAGAGCCCAATCGACGGTGTACAGACTGGATGCACAAGCCGGCACAAAACCACCCCCAGAGCCACACCCTTGGGGAAAGCAAAAATCACAGGCAAGAAATTGTTTTGAGGCTGCTTCAGGAACCCACCCTAGTGGATCCTTTCCTCCCCAGATGATTCTTATGAACGGACCAGACCCGCTGGCCTCAACACTGCCGACCTGGCAGCTTTCTGCAGTCACTGAACCAGCACCTGGGCTCTGAGATACCATCTCCAAGAATTTTTCCTACAACCACCCATTTGGGATGCCATGGGTTCACACGTGGCCAGAGGCAAGTACTAGGCTCTCCAGAGCAGACAGGTCAACAACAAGGAGCAGGAAGGCTGGAAACTGCCTCCATGATGACTGTGGTTGCCCAAATCCCATTTTCCTCTGGGAAGCAGTATGCCTCTCTACAAGACTACGCTGCCCAGGTCCTCTTGCAGCTGAAGGACGGCCAGTGTATCAGAGCAGAAGTCACTGGGTGGGACTTCTCTAAGAGGGTTCTTTTGCCCCTCTCCCACCATTACTCTTCCAACCTGGAGTGTAGATGTGATTTCTGTAGCTTCAGCAGCCATGCCGAGCCATGAAGCAACTCTGAGGATAGACGACCCCAGTCCTGCATGGGAGAGGGTCCCTGATGATACCTGGAGGATGCGATACCTGCACCTGAACGTCTACCGCATCTCAGCCCTTGTTGGTTTTGGTGTGTTACCAGAAGCCACTTTCCAACACAGTAGCCAACAGCCCTACACGTCTATAAAACATTTTCAGATAGGATCCACGCAGTCTTCAATTCCCTTACCTATCATCCCTGTAAGCCTCAGTCTTTCATCTGTCAAATGGGACGGGTAACCTGCCCAAGGTGATCCCAGCTAATAAACATCAGAGCTACCCCACTGCTGTTCAGGAACCCAAATCACTCCAGTCCTGTGACGCCGGGGCCTCCCCAATCAACGCAAGAGACCCAAGCCAGAGCGGGGACTCTGGAGCAGCAGGGGACGCGAGCGAGCAGACCCACAGCCCAGCCAGACACCGGAAGCTTGCAGGCCGATCAGGGCCGATCAATCAGAGCCGCGAGCTCGCCGCCACGGGAGGGATTCGCCGTGTGATCAGCCGGTGCACCTCCCACCCACAGGACCGAGGCACATCCGCACACAGCTCCTACCTGGTTGGCTGCGTTAGGTGGGTTTTAACCTTTTTCTTTTCCGTTTTTTACCTGACTCCCTACGCCTTCCTGTTAACAGAAGGGCAGGAGGGTGAGCGGGCCTAAGGGTTAGGGCTGCGGACCTGAGGCAATAAATAGCTGAAGTGTTTGTCTTTCTGGAAGAAAACTCAATTAGCTTTGGCACAGAGACACTTCCTGGTGCCCTTGAGCCGGCCCAACGCAGCGGGTCACAGCGCCACGCTGCCTCGGGGCGAAGTCTGACGGGACAAGGGGGAGGCCGAGAGGCCCCCAGGAGCCACCTACTCGGGGTCGGGCCTCCCTCGGCCTCATGGCTCCCGGCACCCGATGCCCCGACCAGGGTGGGGACGTCCAGCGTCCCCCAGCAGGCCGCCTGGGCTCGCGGTCCAGGCTGGTGGCAGCACTGGACCCTAGCGCCCGCCGAGCCCCGCCTCGGCGTGGAAGCCAGGCCCCGAGGACTCCCTGTGAAGTGAGCTGAGGGCAAGGGCAAGGGCGAGGGCGGGGGCGAGGGCGAGGAGCAGGACAGCGGCCGAGGCGGGGCTTACCCGTCTCCTCCTCCCGGTGGTCCGGGTTCAGACCGCTGGCTGTGCATGTGCATTCCAGATGCTCCTCCAGCCGCACCTGCACTTCTTTTAACTTTGGCTTCTTCCTGATGTACTCCACCTTGGCCACCTGCCCGAGACAACAGCCCCGCCGTGAACACCCCGGCCACGCCTCGCACGCGTCAGCGGGAACAGGTACGTGCTCGGCCCCACCCAGGCCAGGAGGGCAATGCCGGCAGGCCGACCTCTGACCTCCAACCTCTAACCTACTCCCTGCAGAAAGGCAGGAGAGCCAGATGGGAAAGTAACCTTCGGCATTTGTGGTTTGGCCCACGTTAACTGGAACCCGAAGGCTCGTTCGCGTGAGCAGGGAGGAGGCCTGCATGAGGCGCTCGAGGTAAGAGCTCTGAGCAGGGCAGGGGACGGAAGGTGTTCGCTCCCAGGTCTTAGGGGCATCTGAGGCAACAAAACCTCCAAACGCATGCTTGATTAGTAAAAGGACAAAAACCCACGGCCACGGAAAGGGGCTGCTGCACGTGGCCTGTGGTCTGTGGCCCCGGCCTCAGCCTCCCTCCCACCTGTCCTGCTGAGGTCCCAGGAGGAAGGAGAGCAGGCCCAAGGGCCCACAAGAAGGCTGTCAGGGTCTGGACGTGGATTCTGGTCTGTGGACCGCAGATGAGGACCCCACAAGCGCCAGGCCTCACCCCCGGCTCCACAGACATGGAGCCACCTCACGGCCTCAGTCCCAGGCTGGAGGCCTTCCCAGGGCCCCCCAGCTACAGCTGACCTTGGCCTAGGGAACCACAGCCTTCTCTGAAACATGGGCAAGGACCCCGGGGCGTCATCCCAGGAGGCCGGGGGTGGGAAGGGTCCAGAACTGAGCCAGTGGTTCCTCCAACTGGGCCTCCTCCTTTGTCGGCCCAAATTACCTGGGCACAGAAGCACAGCATGGCGGACCTGCCTCTGCACCTCTCCCGGGATCTGTCGGGAGGAAATGGCCGGGTCCAGCCCGTGGGCACAAGCCCAGGCAGCCTAGAAATCAAGTTCCTAAGGACCCCAGCTCGGGCCTGGGGAAACCAGCTCATTGTGTCGTGGGAACGCCACTCCACGCTCCACACATACACACATGTGCACACGCAGTGCATGCACACGCCCTGTCGTGGGAACACAGCACCACCTGCCATACATATACACATGTGCACGCACGTGTTCTGTCCCAAGAACACAGCTCCACACACACACACATTATACCCACACCGGGCGTCCGAGGACACTGCATACACACAGTGAGCGTGGCCAGCGTGGCCTCATTTCATCCCAGCTCACGAAGAAAATACAGAACAGTAGGAGCTTTCCTCCCAGACCCTCTCTGCAGCCCCAGTGGGCTCCCCCCAGCAAGTGCCCAGGCCTGAGCTCAGTCCCCAGCAGGGGCGGGACCACCGTCTTCCCACTTGCCCTGGACCCCGCAGATCTGGGCATACGGCAGATGCTCCCATCTGTGCCAACACTGGGTGCGGTCCTGGAAACAGCCCCCAGGGATATCCATTCCACCCCATTTGCCTGGAGAAACTGAGGCAGAAAGGGAGCAGGGTCCACACAGGTCACACCCCAAGCGTGTGGAGGCATCAGGGAGTTGGCAGGGGTGAGGGGATCCCTCGTGGAGAGCAGAAGCCCCCAGCCTGGGGACAGTGGGGAGGGGAGGCGGTGAGGGGGGAGTTCCTGTGCAGAGGCCTGGAGTCCAGAAGCCAGAGGACCCCAGACAAGTGGGACCGGCCACCCCACAGGTGAGCTGGCCCCACGGCTTGCCCAGACCCGTCCGTAGCCACTGGGCTACGTTAACGGTTAACTCGCGGTGCAAAGGGTGCTGGGTGCCCGGCGGCCGCGGGAAGTGGGATGCAGCCTCAGGTGTGAATGTGGACGGCCAGGTGTGAGCTCAGAGGTGGGGTGGGAGCCAGGCCAAGTTTGGGGCCAGGCCTGGGAGGTTTCCTAAGGAGAGAAGAGGTAGAGGAAAGGACCTCAGGCATGAGCAGCCCCAGCCACGGGGCAGGGTCTGCTCCACAAGGCACCTACCGCTCCAGGAGGCCAGGACCACAGAGAGTGAGAGAGAAAAAGAGAGAGATCGATCCTTGGGACATGGGGGCAGAGAGCCTCCACTTTCCCCTCTATAAAATGGGAACAAAGATCGTGGCCCCCAGGGTTTCACATGTATGGAAGCACTTGGAACTTTGCCACTGGGCTACCTTCCGGAGCAAGCAACCCCTGGTATCGGCATGTCGAGCTTACCAAAACCAGCCCCCAGGCCCAGAGTGAACCTCCCCTCGAGGGCACTGGGTGGGGTGCACCTCAGCGGGCCTCCCAAGAGGGCAAGAGGACCCTGGCCTGAGCCTGGCCATCGTGCCAGCCCTCCGGGCATCAGGAGCTCCAGGCCCACCTCAGCCCCCTCTCCCGGCCCAGCCCCAGGGTCTAAGCAGGTAGGTCAGAGGCCACGGCCCCCCCGTTCTAAGCACTCATGCGCCCCCACGCATGGCTTCCCTCCACCACTGGACTCTGCTGGGGGACACAGGGAGGCGGGGGGCAGGCAGCAAGGCACAGGTGGGCTGGCCCCTCTGCTCAGCAAGCACCTCACCCGGTTCCTCTAGGGGAACAGGTACTAGGACCCCAGGCTCTGGGTGCAGGGGGCCAGGCTTGTTTTCCACTGAAGACAGACCAGCCACGGTGGGGAAGGCAGACACTCCAGAAACCCACCCCCGCCACGGTCCCCTTGGCAAAGCACTCAGCACACCGGCCACTCCAGTCTGGGAACCCACTTTCTCCTCAGACGGGCTGTTTTTATCAAAGAAAAACAAACAGCGATTTATGATTGCACCTGCTTCTGGGTATGTGAGGATTCCAAGCTGTTCCGCCACCTCTGTCTGGCCAGGAAATAGCTGCATTTTTCCCCCAAGAACACACTGAATATTAACTTCTCAAAGCAGCCTCCACACTAGCCGAGTCCCCAGAGCAAGATGTTTACATCTTTGGGACCCTCATTCCCGTCACCTCAGCCCCCAGATCCATCCTGGAGCCCAAGCAGGGTCCCCACACCCCTCCCTCCCTCCTCCCTTTGTTTGTGTCCTGGGCGTCTGAGCTGCACCCTATAAAGAGCACATTCACCTTCCCACCGCGAGTCTGCCTGGCAGGAACCACCCCACCTGCACGCTCCCAGGGCAAAGCCACCCGAGCGTGCGATCCAGTGATGCCGTTACCCCTTCTAAACAAGGGACACCGAGCACAGAAGCCCTGAGGTCCTGCTAGTCATGGTGTCCGGGGCTGGGCCGGGTAGAGCAACGCCCTGCTGGGGATCTCACCCCTCCCCAGGTTATGGCCTGACCACTGCAGAGTCAAGGGCAGGGCACCATCCACGACAAACACCAGCAGAACTGAACCCCATGTGCTGGTCCCTGCAACGCTCACAGCTACCCTGTGAGGGTACAATTATCGTTCGTTTTACGGATGGGTGAACTGAGGCAGCTCAGATGGGAGACCTACACTGCCAGAGCCACTGATTTTCCCCAAGTTCCCTGAGCTGGATCTCATACTCCATCAGGGCGCAGAGGTCCGTGCTGGGCACCCCAGCAGACACACCCAGACCCACCTTCCAGAAGCCCGAGGTCTAGTGAGACACAGCCACTGCCGGCCACCACGGTGTGGCCGAGGACCTGGGTCTCTCCCTAGAGACCTGGGGGCCTGACCAAGTTAAGGGACTTGGCTGTAAACCCACAGGCTGCCCTGAAGGAAAGGGGAGCCCCCAACTTTCGACGCCACACAGCGAGAGGCAGGAGGTTCGCCGCACAGCCCCATCCAGTGCGACCCGACCAGAGTCACGGGCTCCGCCGTCTACACTACCCCTTCTCCTAGCCCTCGAGCCTTGGGTCTAGGGGACAGGGTCAGATGCCTACAGGGTATGGGGTCACCACTCACGGGAGAGAAGAAGAGCGCATTCATCTGGGACACCAGTCAGGGAGCATGCTTGGCCCCCTAAATGCAGACCCCAAATGCTGAGCACAGCGAGCTGATACAGGGATGTCACCCCAGCCCGGACCACGTGTCCACCCCTCCCCGAGATCTAATGGCAGCTATCCCCTGCGACCCCTAGGGGACCACCCTGAAGGCAGGTCCCAGAAGGCACATGAGGGCCCAGCCCCAGAGAGTGAAGGACCCACACCTGAGACCATCAGTTAGAGGCACAAGACGCCTCAGGCCACCCTCCCTGGCGGTCACGGAACAGAGCTGGCCATCCACCCCAGCAAGTCCTGACAGTCACGGCCTGGGGCCTTCAACTGAGCACACCACACAACCCACCGTCTGGGCCTCATGGGGTGGCCGCTCCCAGCCTTACCTTACCTTCTCCAGTAAGCAACCTTTAACTGTGATCAAAAGGCCATAAACCAGAAAACCACACACATGTCAGCCCAGGGCAAGACCTCCCACCTGCCCAGCCACACGGGGCCCCTGCTGGCCCCCAGCACCCCTCACAGAGGCTCGGCCCAGGACTCAGCCCCGATGGAGCGGGGACAGCCTCCTGGGCAGGCGTAGGGGCCAGGCCGGCCTCCACAATGGACCTCCTGTTCCCACTGACCTTTTGTCCCTTCTCGGCCAAAACCCCCAGTGTCTGGGCCGGATGTTTTCCTGCCAATGCTCTGATGGGTGGGCAGGGAGAAGGGGCTCCCTTCCCTGAGGGAAAAGGAGGAAGGGGTCTGAGAAGAGCAGGGCGCCAGACATGGAACCAGGCCACTGGGCTCCAGCTGCAGGACTCAGCCCCTCTGTCCCCTCGGGTGGATCACGACCCCATCTGAGCAGACGAAGGCCTGTGGGGGGAGCCCTGGCCCAGCGCCACCATCTGCTGAGCCCTTTGGGCCTGTGCCCAAGGCAGATATGGGCCCCTCCCACCCACTCAGGGTGGGCCAGGAAGAGGGGATCACGGCCCATCCCAGGACCAGACACAGGGAACCCCGCTTCATTCTGGCACTGCTCTATCTTTGAGAGTCCAACTGGACACCCAAAGGACAGGCCCTATGCCCAGCATCCATGTGTGGGACTGTCTCACCTAGAACACTACCACCCCCACACCCAGGAAGAAAAGATCTCAGGTGCCTGGATTCTCGGGGCTCATGAAATCCCCTCACAACATACCGTAAGTGAGGACACAGAGACCCGAGGGAAGCAGGCCAGGGTCCCACAGCAGGCTGCACGGGAAAAGTCTCAGTGCGGGAATGCACAGCCCCATCCCTTTGGGCCTCTGTTTCCCCCTTTAACAAAGGGTGCAGAGCTGGGCTCCGTGCCCAGCCGGGGGCCCTGGCAGCATGGAGTCGGGAAGCCAAGACAAGAGCCAGTGCCCCAGAGAAGTGCACCAGGGCGCTGGGAGCCTGGGCGTCAGGGGAGCGTCCGCCGTGGAGAGCACAGAGCAGCAAGCCATGGAATTTGCTTACTCAATGCCCCAAGTGCTCGAGGACCAAGTCCCCAGAGGTCAAGGGGAGCCCCACTTACAGGCCTAACATGTCTTCTCACGTGACAAGCAAGTGTCCCAGCCAGCTACATGACCCATAAGTAAGTCTCCCCTGCACTTCACTCTGGGGCCAGGGGCAGACATCCAGGGGCCCCGAAGAAGGGCACACGGGATCTGAAAGAATCTCCAGTCGAGGAATGGCTTCTGACGCACCCCCAGAATCTTCATTCCAGGAAAAATGGACGCACTTGCTGCTGGAGGCTCAGCTGAGTGGGCAGTCCATCTCCACTCAATAGGTGTCCCGATGCCCAAATCCACAGCCCAGGGTCACGTGGGACCATAACCCGCCCAGAGCCAGCTTCCAGGGAAGGCAGCCCCCTGCCCTAGACCGGGAACACCCAGGACGCTCCAGCCTGACCACACTTCAGGGAAGCCAAGACACTCTGGATGCCTCCCCTCCCACTCTATCCTTTTGGAAGCAGGAAGACGGCACCCAGACCGGGGCTGAGCGCGCAGAAGCAGAACAGCTCCACTCCCAACAGGGGCCCGGCTGTCCTGGGACCCACTTGGGACCTGCACAGCCCTAGACACCAAGTCACTGTGTTTCAGACCCATTTCACAGATGGGACAAGTGAAGCCAGAGGAGAGCAGACCCATGCCCTAGGAACTCCTCCAGCCCCTGGGCCAAAACACCAACATTTGGCCAAGACCCCAATGTGCCAGCCCAGAATGACCCGAAGAAGCAGATTTCCCCCAAGGACCAAGGCGGGAAGAACAAGGAGCCCCCACACGTGTAATCTGAACGTGACCTTCCTATGCCCCCAGCACTGCCCTGGAAGTCACCAGGGCCAGCGCCCTGCCCCGGAGAGGGCTTTGGGGCAAGCGCCTCGCTGTATGCCAGCTCCCAGGGACGGCAGGAGCACGGCAAAGACAGCCAACCCGGCTCCGATCCTGAGGGTCTCCAAGCAGAGCACGGCTTCCCAGGACGAAGGGAGCGGCTGGCTTTGCAGCCCCACCCCCAGGACCAAGGCACCCGCAGGATGGCCCTCCGCGGGAGTCCCTGGACACACAGCCCACAGCAGAGCAGGGTGCCCTCCCTGAATTACAGACGAGGGACGGAGGCCCGACGGGGCAGGCCCTGAACCCACACCAGCTCTCCTGCCCTGTTTCCCGTGTGCTTCTGGGGAGAGACTCTGAGAGGACCCCCGACCCCTCTCGCCACGCACCACGGCCCCGCTCCAGTGCCTGCAAGAACTCTCTGGGGCTTGGGGGAGACAGCGGGCAGCACGAACACAACCCATGAGGTCCTGCGTTGTCGCTTCATGGGGGAGGCTGCGTGCAGGGGCGGGGGGGACCAGAAGCACCCCCAGCAGCCGGCCAGCCCCACGTCCCGGCTCTACCACCAGCCTGCTCTGCACCCGGGCCTCGTGCACCGGCCAAATCAGCCTTCAGGCTCGGGGCGCCCAGGCGGGGCCCAGGGCTCACCTTCACGCTGCGGTGATGGACGCGGGAAGGCTGGCACTTCACGCTGCTGGTGTTGCAACAGCCTGCACAGCGCTTCACCTCCACGCACGGGGGCCAGATCAGGAAGTTGGCAGACGTGGGGTCGACCTGGCTCCGAGGTATCTCATAAATGACCGTCCTGGTCTTGCAGACCGCGGGGATGGCTTCCTCTGCAGACCAAGAGCCAAGGTGAACGCACGGGCCGTCCCGCCAGCACCCAGGCCCACCCTGTGACCTGAAGCCCTGAGGGGGGTGTGTCCCCCCGCGGCTGCCGCTTCGTCCTTGTGGCACATCGCACCACCCCAGGACCTAGCAGGGATGGAGAGACACCCCGGCCCCCGACACGGTGCATTCGGCCCGGCCCAAGGAGGAGCAGTAGTGAGGGCCGGCGGGGGAGGCCCCAAGGCAATAGGGCAACAGGCCCCACAGCCAGTGGACACATCAGGGCCCAGCGCCACCAGCTGCCACAGGCCCCAGGCCAGGCCCAGGAAGGGAGGACACCCGAGACGGGCAGCGGATGCAGGATGCAGGATGCAGGACTCAGGCCTGCCTCCCCAGCCCACCGGCCGCAGACCTGCTCACTAAAGGCCACCAAGAGAGCACCCCACCAGCCGGGAGGCTGCCCTCTCAGGAGGGACTGGCTCTACCTTCCACTCTGTGCTCCTCGGCACAGGCCGATCTGTCCGACCCGAAGCCCCGAAATGCACTGGATGCCAGGGCACCACTGCCCGATGAGAAACCCACCTGGGGACCCCAGCACATGTGCCTTCCTCCCCACATGCTGCCTTACTAATCCACGCCGGCCCCTAGGCCCACTGGGCCTTGAGTAACACGGGGCCAGGCAGGAGGCCTCCAGAGCCCAGAACTGGAGGGAGCCACTCCTGGCTGCAGAGGGGCTGGCATGACCCCCGTGGCTGGCACCAGGCAGGGCCCCGTCCTCTGCAGACAAGAAGAGCCTGAAATGCAATCGAAGGACAAGAGGTGCCTTGCCCCAGCGCCAGGGATGGGTGCCAGCCTCTCTCTTGCCCGTCCCCCCACAGGGGCCAGAAGACCTCCCGAGAGCCCTGGAGACTGGGGGTACTTGCATCCTCCCCGGTGGCCTGGGAGCACCTGGGAGGGGGCGCACGGGGTCTCCCAGAGCAGGCCTGCCAACAAGGAAGGCCGGATGCTGGAGATCGGGCCACTCCAGTGCGGGAAAGGGCTCTGCTCGCGGCAAGCAGCCCAGGGCCCACCGGCTGTGAGGGGCCTGGGGACCCTGGCCAGGCGGGGCCGAGGGTGGAGCCAGAGAGACAGTCCAGGGCTCCCCATCTGGAACAGGACAGGCCTGCTGAAGCGCCCTCACCTCTGACACCGGTCTGGAGGACAGAAAATCTACAGTCCTACAATAAACGTCATCTGGGTGGGCCCACCTGCCTTCAGGAGGACTCCTCACCCACACACCGCGCTGAGACAAGAAGCTATGAAATCTACCTTCTGGGGGGCAACTAAAGCTCAGAGGGGGGCAGTCACTGCCCAAGGGCACACAGCAGGGAAGAGCAGTGGGGGGGGCGCACACCCAGGCAGTTAGGAAAAGCAGGAGGAACCCCCAGAGTGGCACAGGACTCGGGGGGTCATACCCCCAAGCCCCGCCTCCCAGGGCAGGAAAGTGCAGGCCAAGATCTCTCTGAGCTGAGCCAGAGCCCCGGAAACCCCTCGCAGCCCCAAGGGGCCAGACAGACATGGGGATGCTCTGCTAGGGGACAGGATGCAAACACCCCACAAACCCACGCCCGGCGAGTGGGGTGGGGGCCACGGGCAGGGGCGTCTGCTGGCGGCCCATTCTGTGGCTGCCAGCCAGGCCACCGCACTACAGACTGGAAAGGAAACACGACCACGTTTGCAGCGAGGCCTCCTCCAGAACAGGCCCCAACAAGACCGGGCACTTAAGGAATTTATGATGGCTCTCCTCTCCTGGAAACTCTTGGCCCAGGCCAGCCTGCAGCAAGCAGCAGACGGGCCGGGGCAGGGAGGCGCCCCCGGCAGAGGAGGGAGGCCTCCGGAGAGATGGCGGGCGGCCGGGGCTGAGCCGCTGGGGTCCCTGGGCCTTTGTTTTATGGAGGAGCGAAGGGATGACTCCCCTGAAGGCCCCATGGGCGAGAGCCCCCCAGCTCCCCCAGAGTCCCCAGCCCCAGCGCCCCCTCCCCACCCGGCAGACCCAGGGCTCACCAATGCTTCTTTTCCTCCGGATGGGCACGGGTGGCTCCTCAGGTGCATGCTTGGTGGCATGGCTCCCGTGGGCTCTCAGACTCGCTTCCAAAGCATCCTCAGCCCCTACAGATAGAAAGAGGAAATGATGACCAGCCAGCCCACATCTGTGGGGCACCCCGGGGCCTGTCCAGCAGTGCTTCCTACCTGCCTCCCCCAGACAGACAGGGTCCCCAGGGAGAACCGTCACTCCCACGTGTGCAGAGGATGAAAGACTCCCAACTGCCAAAATCACCCGCCGACCTCTGGGAAGCCTACACGGAGGTCCCCCAAATGTGGCACCCTCTGCAGCAGGGGTGCAGACCTGTGCAGTCGGTGCGGAAGGGGCAGGTGATCCCCCCGGTGAGGGCTGGACTTCCTCCTCCGTAATACCCAGAACCACCAGGCCGGCTGCCCCCAGGCAGGCCCACCTCCTGGGAAGGGCCTCGGGGACAGGGCCCCTCCAATGGCACCGAAGGAGAAGCGCATGCGCTGCCACAACTTCCCTGCTGAGCACGTGTGTCCTTCTCTCCCTCTTCTTACTAAACCAGCTCTGGGCCGACAGCTGGACTCCGCTTGCTCCTGAAGTTAGTCCACTCGGAGGCCACAAGAAATGCAAGTGGGGAAAGTAAAGGAACAGGAACCCTGGTGCCCAGTAGAGGGGGCGGGCTGGCAGAAGCAAAGCGTCCCAGGGCTAAAATCAGAACTGGACCCTAATCCCCCAGGCCTACAATGGCACCTGGTACACACACTACCACCCTCCCCCCTCCCCCCCCAGTGCCCCTGGGCAGCCTAGGTGAGTCCCAGGTCTCTCAGATTCCTAGAAGGGACAGGTGGGTGGGAGGGACACACAGTCCTGCCACCTGCCACTGGGCCCAGCCCGCCCCAGTGACACTGCCTGCACCTGGATGAGGGGGGTCACCCCTGGCCTGCCCGCCTTGGCCCCCAGACCCAGCTGGGGGGATCTCTTTCTACTTCCCCCTCCATCCCTGGCTCCCCAGTGGATGAGCAGGGGCACTGGGTCCTGAGAAGCACACCCCCACAGCCAGGGGCTCCAGCAGCTGTGCAGACCTCCCCCATGTCCTGCTGTCCCTTCCCTGAGAAACTCAAGCAGAGTCCTGGGCAGCAGCCCGGGCCACCAGGGCCACAGCGACTGTCCACAAACCATCAAATCCAAAACCGCTGCTCACTTAAAATGAAAACCAACAACCAGGCAAAAGGTACAAACCACAAGAGATGCGCCCTTTCCGAAAACTAGAGTCTGGGAAGAACCCAGCTTCTCACTTAAAATGACTCAATGTTCCACTGCCACTAATTTTTTTGAGACCCAAAATAAGATCAGAACACAACTATTCATGCAATAAGAATTTCCCATCAACCAACTGTTACAAGAAGCATTTTTTCACGAAAAAGTGACATTTATGAGTCACGTCCTAGTGGTAGCCATCTTGCCATCCTCAAACCAAAGACCTGCTGGCCCATCGTCGGCCTCCAGGAGAAAACGCCTCATCGGCCACTATCTTCCCAGCCTCCCGAAAGCCAGGTGTGAACCACTCCGCGGGTGCCTCGATCCTGACACATCTGCAGGACCTGACGCGGATGACGAACAAGGACGTGACTGCAGGAGCTGCCAGGAGCCCCGTCCTGGCCGCTCGCCTGGACAGACAGAGAAGACCATGATGGCCAGCGCTGAAACCTGAACCGGCGGGTGGACTGCTTTCAAGATGAGAGCCCTTCTCTGCCCCCTGATCAAGATGGGTGGTCGCCGTCCACGCTGATGGGGGGCGGCCTGCAGCCTGACACTGCTTGAGAAATGACCCAGCAGTGACTTAGGAGAGAAGGCCCCGCCTGAATGAGGTCCTCAAGCTGCTCTCAGGACAGCTAATCAAGGGGGCTTCCCTTTTGCCTTGCACGCACAAATGCCCAAGTGACAGCTCAGGATGGGGACAAGTCCTCCGGCCTTCAGTCCTGGTGGAGCATTAATGGCCCAAGCAAGATGGGGACATTCACGCATCTGTTACTCAGTGACCCCACCACACGGGCACCAGGCCAGGCTGCTCGGAGAACAAAGCTCCCCCCTGGCCGCCTCACTGCTGAATGGCTGGTTTCTCATCACAGTCGACACACAGGTCCCAAACTCCAACCACTGGTCATTCAAAGTCCACACGCTGGTCTCTGCACCCAAAAGCCCCACATGGAAAGTCAGCTACCCCTGAGCTCCATGCACACCCTGGGGATTCTCAGACTCAGTGCCGTCCTCACTGCCTCCGGCTTCATCTGTAAAATGGGGACGCAGCCGCCCACTGTCCCATCCAGGGTCCCATCCAGAGTCCATCACAAAGCCCCGCCAGGGAGGAGAGGGCCTGTAAGAAAAAGCCTTTTCTGCTTCCCAGGCCTGATTAGCTCTACACCCAAAACACCGACCTGAAAGGGCTGGGTCACCCTTGGAGTTACAAAGAGGGATTTAGGACTACCAAATGGGTTTCTCCACACCCCAGCTCCTTCCTAAGGGATCCCAGGCAAGCCTCCAACTGGACCTCACGGGGGTCCAGGGCCTGGAGAGCAGCTTAGTCCTCAGATAATTGGCCCCTCAGCTGTTTACAACCTTCCACAGTCGCAAGATCTGTTTCAACTCTTCACTTTGGGCAGGAACAGGTGTTAGGGGAAAAAAGAGGGCAATGTGAGCTCTAGGAGCATCCAGTGGCAGCTTCTGTGCTCGGAGACCAGCACTGCCCTGGCTCGCAGCTTGCCCCTGTGAGAGGGTACCAGGCCAGGATGGAGACCCACTTTGGGATCGGTGTCACACAGGGCCTCCTAGGGGGAAAGCTAGTGAGCAAAGAAGATCCTAGAAACCCCCCTCTCCTCTCACTCCAGTTTCGCAGGCAGGAGGAGTTCTACCCCAGAATCCAAGTCAGACCCCAAACCATGTGACAGAAGGTGGAAGGCAGGGGCGGGGGGCAGGAGGAAGACGAGCACCCAGGGCTTTTTATAAGGGGGCAATTTGAAACCAGCCAGGGAACTAGCTGGTGCATCCTGCTTTTTCGGTTTGGACCCTCCCAAAGAGGCTCTGGGCCCAAAAGCCCCCAGGTCAGGAATGCCATCAGCATAACCCACCAAGCTGCAATGCAAAAAGTGTTAATGGGTGGGAGGTGGATGGGGGCGGGGCTGCAGACACCAGAATAAGAATGGTCCCAACAGAAAGTGAATGGCCCATTTCCCGGTGGCATCCCAAAGCCGTCCCACAGGGAGGCCCAGCACTGCACCAGCCTCGCTCCACCAAGCCAAAAAAAAAAAAAAAAAAAGCCCTGAATCTTCTCAGGGAGGTGGCCTCCCCACTTTCACAGATCCGCCAGGGACCAGCAGAATGTAGGCGAGTGTTTTCCTCAGCTAACCAAAGCCAAACCCTTCTCCCCAGGGTTACACATCAAGGAACCAGACCAAAATCCCCCCTGGCCCAACTCTGATCTCCAAGTGAAATTCTACCCCCTTCCTGATAAGGATCAGCCAAAGGATTTCCTGGGTCACGAAACTACAGAAACCATCGGCCTTGCTAGCAAATGGTCTTGGCATGAAATGAAAATAGTTCAGGCCTCTCCACCACCATAATTAGGTACAAATTTCCAAATGACTAGACCATGTGATTTTACTTAATTCTTCCCCCCACCCCCCCTTTGAGGGTAGTCTGCAGCGAGAACGAAATCTTCACTGAAAATTGTTCCAACCAACCTCTACCACCTTCAGCCCTCTGTCTGACAAGCCCATTTTGGGCCTCTTTTTAACCAGACATTAATAAGATGTATTTCTGTAACTAACCCTCGCATGGGTGTTCCCCCACCGAGTACTAATTTGGAGCAGGTTACCGCAAAGATGTGGGCCAGAATCCCTGCCCTCTAGGAAAAGGCTCCCTCCGGTCCACACCGCAGCCACCAAAACCACCAGCTCCCACCCCACCGGGGACAACCTGGGTCCCTGGTGACCTTTCCCCACCAGTCCCCTCCAACTCCGCAACCAACACCAAACAGCTTCAGAACTCTGCGTTTACAAATAAACTAGTTTCTGAAGTGCCTAGGCTCCAGGGCCCAGGGGGAGCCCCCAAATAGTCCCCAAACACCAGATGTGTCCAAGATGCGCCTTTTTATTGGCCTGCGAAAAGAGAGAGGCAGGGGTCTCCTGCAACCACAAAGGCTGGGCGGCCGCCGGAGCGGGGCACCGGCTCGCGGCGATGACCAAGCGGCCCGGCCCGGGGGCGGCTCCTCCCGCGCGCCTGCCCGCGGGGCGTGAGGCCAGGGCTCTGCGCCCGGCCCCGGCCCGCTGCGCCGCTCCTCCGGCCCCACAGGGCAGGCCCAGGGCCTCCACACCTGGCCCCGGCGCCGGCGCCCTCTACGCCGCTGAACTTTCTGTGACACGCGCGCGGCATTTTCCTTAAATGCAAACACAATCCCCGGGCGAGCGAGCAGCTCGCAGCCGCCGCCGGGAGAGAAAGTGGGGATTGGAAGAGAAACTCCTGACTCATCCGCCTGGGCTTTTATGGCCCGGGACTGGATTCTGACCTTTCGGTGCGCTCTTGCGCGGCGCCCGGCCCAGCCCGG
This sequence comes from Mirounga leonina, assembly GCF_011800145.1. Classification (NCBI taxonomy): domain Eukaryota; kingdom Metazoa; phylum Chordata; class Mammalia; order Carnivora; family Phocidae; genus Mirounga; species Mirounga leonina. The sequence goes on from NW_023270763.1 coordinate 330,757, forward strand.
CCCGAGCGCGGGAGGCGGCGCGGGGCGCACACCCCGCACACCCGCCCCGCGCGCCGAGGGAAGGGGCGCGATTTACCTACGGAGTCTATCTCCAGGAGTCGCTGGAGGTCCCGGATGCTGTGGATCTGACTGTGCGCCAGCCTCTCAATCACCTCGCGGGGGATCTCGGCTTCCTGCAAGCAGAGCCACACGGTCAGCGCCCGCCGCCGGGCCGGCTAGCGCCCCGCGCCCCGCGCCCCCCGCCCCCGAGAGCGGCCGGCCCCGAGGCCCAGGCCCTCGCCGCTCGCGGGCCGCCCGGCCCCTCCCCGGGGCCCTGGAGTCAGACGCCGAAAGGGGGGGAGGGGGACTGGGTGCGACCCCAAATTCTCGGCCCACGTCCAGGTCCGCCTTTGCAGAAAGCAACCCCTCCCACCTTTAAATTTTCAAACAAAAGCCCGGCACCGCGGCCTCTCCGCCCCGGGTGTCAGTTACAGGAGGTCTAGGGGCAGCGAGGGGCCCGAGGAGTTTGATTTAATAGTGAAATCGACATGCAGAAAGATCAAGTTGAAATGCGTCACGGATCGGCGACGAAAGTCACGGCAGCCTTAACACTTTAATCTAGCCAGGGGCTTAAATTTCACACCGCGGAATCCCGGGCCGAACCTGCGGGGTCAAGGGTCTCCGTCGCAAAAACACGCGCGCGCGCGCACTCACTCGTTCACACGCGCGCCCCACCCGCTCCGGCCCGGCCGCGGCCCTAGCACCGCCCAAGACGCCCCAAATCCAGCGGGCGGCTGGGAGAGGCTGCCCGGCAACGGGAGGGTTAAATCTCCACCTCTCGCGGCTCCCGATCCCTGCCCAGACCACCCCCACCTCGCGGGCTCCCCCCACTCCCTCCAGATTTTTCAAGGGAGTCGGGGGTCGCTGTGTGGGTGTGGGTGTAGGAGGGAGGGGTCTCAAGCACTAAGTTCCCACGACGGGGGCTGCAGAAAAGTCATTCATCACAGCAGAGCTCCCGGGGATTCGGGATTCGACATGGGGGGCGGGGGGGGGGGGACGCCGGCGGTGGGAGGACGCGGGCGACTGGCCCGGCCCCGGCTCGTCTCGCTCAGCCACCTGTAAGCAGGCCCCGGGCGGGCGGGACTGCGCCGGCCCAGCGGCCGGGCCAGGCTCAGAGACAGGGACCGGGGGGCTGCGGCCCCGCACCGCCCACCCTGCCTGCCGGGGGCTTCCGCCGCAGCCGCTCCTGTTTATCCGTTGCTCTTCTCCCCTCCCTGGTTCCGCCAGGTCACACACACCCCTTTCCGCGCTCCCCCCACCCCGATACTGCATTGTCCGCCGCGCCCCGGGCTCCCCTCCCCGGAGAGGAGCCCGCGCCCCCCGAAGTTTCTCCCCACTCGTCCACCCCACGCCGCTCCGTCCCTCCAAGGCAGAGCGACGCAACACGCTGGAAACTCACCAGACACACTTCGGCATGGCAGAAAATAAAACCCAGTTGGAAAAATCAAAAAATCGACCACCCCAGCAGAAATCAAAATGCGCTCTGCAGATCCCCAGAGCCCGAGGCGCCCCGGCCCGCGGGTGGTTGCAGGGGGCGTGCGCCGGGGGAGTCGGAGAGGGGACGGGGCGCGGGGGTGGCACCCACCTCGGCCAGGGCATGGGCGAGGTATCCGCAGCCGAGGAGTAGCAGGCAAGCCCAGGTCCTCATCGCGTCCCGAGGCGCTGGCGGCTCGGCGGGGAGGCGAGGCCGCGGGGCGGGCGCTCCAGCCGGGCTCCTGTGGCGGCGAAATTCAGTACCATCCCTCAGGGAGCGCGGCCCGGAGGAGGGTGGCGCGGAGAGCAGGGAGCCGGCGGAGCGCGCCCGGCGCGAGCAGCGAGTGCGGAGAGGCAGGCAGCGCCAGCGAGGAGGAGGAGCAGGGAGTGCGCGCTCGCCGCGCCCGCCGCGCCGGGAGCCTCCTGGGCCGCCGGGTAGGGGGTGGGGACGGAAGGGGCGGAGGGCGGGGGCTGGGCCTCTTCCTTGGTGCGTTCCCGGTGCTGGCCGCCGCCGTGCTCGCTCCCCGGCGCTGGCTTTAGGAGCGACCCGGCCGGTAATTCTGCATATTTGCGGGCGTCAGCCCCGAGAGGGACCCCGGAGCGAGGCTGGAGCCGCCGCCGCCGCACCACCCATCACCTGTCTGGACGCCCGGCCGGGCCCCGGCCGCGGGCTCGCGCTCTCCCTGCGGGCTGCGGGCGACCCTGCGCGCCCACCGCCGGCCCCGCGCTCGCCTCCGGCCTCCTCCTGCAGCCGCCGCCCGGCCGGGCACGGCGCGGCCCAGCACGGCGCGGCCCGGCGGCCTGCGTGCG
>NW_023270763.1:333478-375406 GCF_011800145.1 Mirounga leonina
CGCGGCGTGCCCTCGGCTCTGGCGCCGCGCTCCGCCCTCCGCCGGCCCGAGCCGGGCAGCGCCCGGGGCCGCGCCGCCTGGCAGCCGCCGCCCGTCCGGGGCCTCGCCGCTCCGGCCTGAGGGCGGGCGCAGGGCCGACCCGGAGCCGCCGCCGCCGGGGAGAGGAGGAGGAGGCGCGGACAGGCCCGGCTCGCCGGAGTTGCGCGGGCTCCGCAGGGCGCGCGTGTGTGGAGCCGGCCGGCGGCGAGGAGGGGGTTATAGCGCCGCCGCCGCCGCCGCCGCCGCGCCCCTCCCCCGCCCCCGCCCCCTCGCCTCCCCCGGATTCCGGGCCCCGGACCCGCACCTCGGAAGCGCGCGGGGGCCGCGCGGGCCGGGCAGGGCCCGGCCGCCGCCGCCGCCGCCGCTGCTGCAGTAAGCACTCGCTGGCGCTCACGCAGGCAGTAAAATCCATCAAAGCCCCGCGCCCGGCTCCGAGCACAGCCACGGGGCTCCGTTCGCCGGCGGGCTCCCCGCGCGCCCCTCCCTCGAGCTTGCCCACCCTCCAGTGCCAGCTGCAATCCTGCGGCACCGGACGGGGAGGGGAGGAGGCCGCCACAGAAGAGCCGCCGTCGCCGGCTCGCCTCCCTCGGGCCCCAGCGGCGGCCGAGGGCAGCGCCCGGAGCTGCTACGCCAAAAAGGGCAAAAGCGAACCGGCCCCCGCCTCCGGCCCCCCGCCCCGGCGCTCGGGCCTCTTTCCACCGTTAGGATCCAGGGCTCCTGCCTCCGCGTCTCCATAAAAGGAGGGGGAGTGAGTTTCTGGTGAGAGGTGGGGCGGGTTGAGGGGCGCGTCTGGGGCACTCACCTGGCGGCTGCCACGCGCCCCCGCCCGGAATCCGATGCCTGGGGCGTCTGAATGAGGAGCCTCCACCCGCATTCCGAGATGGGAGAGCGCCCAGGTCGGAGGAGGGGGTTGCAGTGTGTCTGGTCCCCACCCTGGGACCCCGCGTCCCCACTCCCTCGTGGAAGCCTGGGCTGCGGCCTGAGCCGGGAACTCGAGGGGGCGGAAGGGAAGGAAGAGAAAGGAGCCGCTCGCGAGGAACCCCCGGAGTCTGAGCCTCCCACGCCGGGATCCGCTGGGCGCACAGAGCGCCACCTCCGGCCGAGGCGCGGCACAGAGCGCGATGCGGGGGAGCAGCGCGCGAGGCCGAGGCCTCAGCCGGCTGCACCGCTCCCCTGCCACGCAAGGGCAGGTGCACCCGAGCTGGGCAGATTCCGCCCGCCTAGAGCCGGTGGGATCGGACCCCGGCGGGTCCCTCGAGGGGACAGCCGAGCCTGGAACCAGGGCTAGGGGGAAAGACGGGCCTTGCGACCCCAAAGCTAGACGGCGAGGCCCCAGAAGGCTAGGAGACTCCCTGGCCGGTGGGAGGGTGGGCGGCCGGCCGGGAATTCCGCCCGCCCCAGGCCCCCGCCCCCTTCGGCCCCATCCTGTGGGTTAGGCCCGTGCCCCGCCGCGGCTGCCCTCCGGCCAGACAAAGGCAGTAAAGGCGTAGCCCCGCGGGCGGTCTTTCATCCCCCGCTCGTCAGGCTCCGGCATTTCAAAGGCCAAGTCGGGAGGGTACTTTGGGGGCGCTCCCTTTCCCCGTAATACCTGGGGAGGGGGGAGGCGGGACTTCTCCTGCCCTTTCCAGAGGGCCCGGGTCTCCTAGCGCCCTTCCACATGCTTTCACACCCCTGCAGCCTCCCAATGCCCCTGCCTTCCCCAGGCTGCAGCCCCACCCGACCACCCGCCACCAAGCCGGCTCCCCAGGTGTTGAGGGTGAGGAGGGTGAAGGAGGACGGAGGCAGAACCAGGGTAAACTTGGAAACATTTAGAAGCACATGACGGCCAGCCCTTGTCCGTCCAGGTGGAACCTTCAGAGGAACACCACTGGCCCGTTTGGGGAAGGCAGCCAAACATGCACCACCAGGACTCAGGCTGGACCCGGTCTGAGCCATGCCTCTGCATCCCGACTGGGCTGCATCACCTCCGTTTGAGCCTCGGATTCCTCTCGGGCAGAGGGACCTGAGGACACGCCTTCGGGGTTAAAGGCCTGGGTTCGACAGTGCGTATAGGAATGAAGGAGGGAAGGCCGCCTTGTATTTCGGCGCGGGGCTCTTCCGGCTCCAACCCCTCCACACCTGAGCCCCTTCTCCATGCGGCACTTCAGGGGTGCCCAGCTGGAGTTTGCGGCCAGCAGGGGAGTGAAGCGGGTGTCTTCAATGGCAGTCAAGCCAGGTCCAGGGCGGAAAGTAAGGGCGAGGCCTGGGTGCATCCCACCCCCAGACTGGAGAGCGGGGGTGGGGGGGTGGGGAGAGGAGCAGCGCCGGCGTCCCTCTAATCACCGGCGGCTATTAAAAATAAAACCTCTGCGAGTCGTCATAGCGACCAGACAACAGCGGCTCTGGGAGGGTGGCAAACCGCACCACAGGCACCTCTGGGGGGCGGGGACTTAGGACATGGTGCGGGCTCCAGCTGGGGTTGGGCAAGGACCCCCCAGCTCCACGCGCCCCACCCTCCCCTGATCCCCGGAAGAAACTGGCAGAATTAGGCCCAGGAGCCCAGTTTCCAAGAATTGGACATGGAGACAGGAGAACTGACTTGACCAAGAGGTCACCAACTTAGATGAGAACCCACGCGGATGGACTCCCTCCCCCGGCCCTGGTTCCTCCTGACACCCTGCCCAGCCCATTCAGGTTCCAAGCATCCTTTTAGTCCCTGGAAAAGAGGGGCTGGGTGAGGAGGTGGGCCGCAGATGCTCACCCCAGAGAGGGGACCGTAAGTCCGGAGGCCAGGCACATGGGGGCTACTGCACCTGCCCAGCGCTCCTGTCCCGATCCTTGCTGGTCAGGCGTGGTCACGTGCTCTTTCTGCCTGGGATCAAGTTTCACTTCCAGCCGCTATTAGGCGGTTCACACGGTTCATTGCAAATATTTGATAATGAGGCTAAATATACATCAGACTCGGAGGAGGCGTGGGCAGCCATGCCCAACGCGTGGGAGTGGCGTTACAGGCTCTGCGGGCATCCCCGACCGGCGCCCAGCTGTGTGCGGGAGGCAGACCCGCCCTGTGCGCACTGCCCCTGGGCCATTCTGACCCCAAGCCCAGGCACAGTCCCCGGAGGCCAGCCAGAGGGCCCCTTGCGGAAGGAGGGGGTGCCACGGGGATCTCCAGGGTGGGAAGGTGCTGGCGGGAGGTGAAGGTGCACCTGGCTGATGGTCGGGATGTCCGGTCGCCCCCGGAGCCGGTGCTTCCGGGCTATCTCGGGCGTCTCCGGCGCGCCCCGACGTGCCTGCAGGCCCATAATTAAAGTGAGTCAGGTGCTCCAAATAGGCAGAGAGAGGGGCCGCCATGCAGCTGGGGTGACTGGTTGGGCGTCTGCCCCTCCCTGGTTGCCTGCCGGCACTGCCCATGACCCAGAAGCCAGGGAGCAGTGGGAAGGGCCTTGGCTATTCCTCAGAGCAAAGTAGGGGGCCTGTGGGAGGGGCATCTGCCTTTATTAAGCACCTTGTGTGGTGTGCAGCCTGCATGTCCCCCTAAACCCACCTCACTGCCTATGTGCCAGTGCCCGCCTGGGGCCTGGCTCCAGCCGATGCTCCCTTATTGCTGTGATGTTATTTCCCCGTGGGAGTCATGACTGACACCCACTGAGCACCTCGGGCCCTGCATGATTTCATTTCACTCACATAGACACCAAGGAGTGGTGATCTGTCCCACCTCTCCCCATTTTACAGATGGGAACACTTAGAGGCCAGGAAGCCGGGCCATTTGCCCACAGGACCAGGGCCGAGACGTGGCACGGCCCCGGGGAGCAACTCTGCGGCACGGACTCCTCTGCACAAACCCTGTTAACACACCGAAGCAGAATTCCTCGGGTGGCATTTGTCCCAAGGCTCACAGACAGGAGTGTGAAGGATGCTGGGTCCCCCAGCAGCATAAGCTCTGGGACTGGAGCCCATCCCACTTGGTCCCCAGTCCCAACGTGCACAGGGCAAGAGGGGCACACCCCAGTCCTGGCTGCCCTCTGTCCCTTGGCCTTGGCCTTGTTGAGGTGTTTGTCCTTAGACTGCCTTGTCTCAGTTCTCTCTGGAAAATGGGGGCCAGCCACCCAACCACAGCCAGTGAGTCTCCCTCCCACCCAGGAAAACCAGCCTGTGTGCGTGCACGCACATGCGCGCGCAAGGCTGCAGGGCCGTGGCGCCCAGGGTGGGTCGCACGGGAGGGGGTCAGCCAGGCATCCAGACCCAGGCCACTGCCCAGAGCCAGGCGGATTTCAGAACAATTTGTAATGACGAAACACCACATTTCCCTTTATCTCTGGGCAAGGCTTTCTTGGTTCAGGGCAGTTAATCCAGGAGCAGCCTTAGCCAAGTGGGCACGGCTCCTTGAAGATCAAGAGTGCCCGTGAGGGCGTTAATTAGGGTATTACCGCAGGCCGCCCCAGGCCCCAGTGGCTAGGGATCGGGCCTTTCCAGTTCAGGCTCCCCAGAAGGGGTGGGAAACCTGGCAACAGGCTGGGAACACATTCTCAGTGTTGTTTTTTACTCCCTATTAAATGTTTTTATTTTCCTTTTTAAATACACAAACAGAAACAGTGTAAGACAGCGATTCACCCACAATCATCTTGTGACTATTTTGTGCGGGAAGACCTAGGCTAAGGGACACTTGGTGGCTTGAAGGCTGTGGCCGCGGGGCGTGTGAAACGTGTGAATGAGCACAGTGACCGGCCGTAGGCATAAGGCACAGGCAGCTGAGAGGGCTTCGTGTGAAAGTAGAGTGCGAAATTTCTCATTACTAATTTTTATGTTAATTACATGTTGAAATGATAGCATTTTTGAGGTATTGAGTTAAACTACAGTACTATGATTAATTTCACCTCTTTTCCCTTTGTTTAACACGGGTCCTAGAACATTTGAAATGTCCTGTGTGGCTAAGAGGGTATTTCTATTGCGTGAAGCCAGTGTAGACACACGGAGTTCCTACCTGCCCTATAGAGCCAACCAGGTGCGTGGGGGCGGGCCTCCCCCAGCCCAGAAGCCAGCAGAGCTCTGGAATCTCAGCGACCCTGAGACCAGGGGTGGAGCCAGGGCTCAGTTACACCCCACCAGCCTCACCGGCTCTGTGGCCTTGAGCAAACTGTGTGGCATCCTGGGGGCCCAACTTCCTCCTCCGGGTAACGGCCAGCTCAGAGGGTTGCTTTAAAGAATGCTCGCCCACACATTCAGCAAGATACTCGTGTGCACTACATGGGGCACTAGGGACGCAAAACTGAAACAAAGCTCTCCTGGAGCTCAGTGTCTCTCAATAAGCAAGTAACAGATATGCATATACTATTTCAAGTAACGTATTTTGGGGGTGGTCAGTGAGGCCTATTTGTAAACGTGTCCTATTTGAGAGGGAGCCAGCTAGCCAGCTAGAGAGTCTAGACCCAGCCTTCTAGGCAAAGACAGCCACGGCATGTACAAAGGCCCTGAGGCAGGAACTGGCTTGGCTTGTTCAAGGAACAACAAGGGGCAGGGGGTGGTGGGTGAAGGTGGGCTGGGAGAGGTAGGCAGTGGGGCAGGTCACACACACCTTGAGACCAAAGTAAGGCATCTGGATTTTATTCTAGGGGCATGGAAGGCATCGAAGGGCTGGGGCAGGGAACCCAAACTGTGGCAGCATAGATGGGAAGCTTAGCTGCAGTCCTCTGTTCCCCTCCCCTGCCTCCTGGGGTCTTCAGGATTCATGGCCAAGTTCCTGTGTGGTGGGTGTGAATTCCAAGGACGGGACTGGTCACCCAGTTTGAACCCAGAGCCACCCCCACACCTCTTACCCCGGGTCCCTCTCAGGTCCATGACCGCGGATGGGGTGGGAAGGGCCTGCAGTGCCCCTTGGCCATCAGACAGACAGGACTCAGCCGGCCCAGACAGAGGTCGGAGTGTGGGGCTGGGCCCTGTGCACGTGGAGACATGCAGGCAGGCCTACCACTCCTCCCTCAGAGAAGACGGTGAGGTCATGCCCTCTAGAGACATGGGGCTGCCAGATGGAAGAGCCTCCCTATGTCCGAAGGGCTCACACCTCCCTCCATGGAAGCACAAATCAGACCAGAGCCGTGGGGTCAACTCGGGGGTGGGGGCCTCACTCACCAGGGGAGAGAGGAGCTACAAGGTGGCCTGTAGCAGCCAGGGCCGAGGGGCTGAAGGTGTGCGCAGGAAGCACAGAGACTTATAGAAGGCAGAAGAGCCACGTGGGTTCGTATGAGGAAGAAGTAAACGCGTCCTAGAGCCACAATAATCAGAACGGCGTGATTCTCGCGTAACAAACGGATCGGAACCACGAGCCTGTTTCTTCAGTAAGACAGTTTAGAAAAGCGACCTGATTTAAACCCTCACTTTACCCCCAACACTAAATCCACTTCAAGTCAAGAAATGGTTCAAGAAAGGTTCAGGAAGGAGCGTGGAGCGTGTGGGTCTTGGTGCCAGGAGAAGCTCCCACTGCCACCTGTCGCGCTCTTGCCAACGTGTCTTGTCTTGATCAGCCTCGAGGAAGCAAGGGGGACACATCGGCACAGGGGCGTTCCGCAGACACCTGCTCTGACCTTCCGAACATCATTGTCACAGAGAAGCATCAGAATCAGAGGGGGCTGTTCCAGGGACAGCGTACGGACGGAAGCATCTCCACCCAAACCACGACACCCAGGGCAGATCCTGGTGATGCTGCCGTGGGGGCGCAGGTGGACTCCCGGCTCCTCCGGAGATGCCGGGGTACCTGCGTGAAATGGCATGAGGTCTGCAGCTTATTTTCAGTGGTTGGGGTGGGGGTTGGGGAATGTGGATGACAGACAGACAGATGACAGGTAGATGGGCTGATCGATAGATTGATGATGGACAGAGGACGGAGTACAGCAGATGGGGGAGTGTGCACAGACAGGGACTCGGGAGCCTGGGCAACCGAGGGGAAGGGGTCACAGATGTTCATTGTACCATTCTTTTTTTTTTTTTTTAAAGATTTTATTTATTTATTTGAGAGAGAGAGAATGAGAGAGAGCACATGAGAGGGGGGAGGGTCAGAGGGAGAAGCAGACTCCCTGCCGAGCAGGGAGCCCGATGTGGGACTCGATCCTGGGACTCCAGGATCATGACCTGAGCCGAAGGCAGTCGCTTAACCAACTGAGCCACCCAGGCGCCCTCATTGTACCATTCTTATGACTTCTCTGTAAGGCTGAAATTTTTCAAAATATAAAATCATGAAAAAAATGCCAATTCCCAGTCTCTAATTTTCCCATAGTTTACCAAACTTCTAGAAGGCAGAGAACTTTCACAGCTCCAGAAGACAAACCAAATCACAAATCAAAGACCAGCAGAAGTGTTACATCTCACACTTTTTAAGTTTTAAAAAAAATCCAATTTGACAGGATAGAAATTTAAAACACAGAGTAAAAAATTTAAAGACCCGAACCAACAGAATCCTTCCATTGTGGGTTCCGATTGTGTTCCTGGCTCCCCTGTGTACTTTCTATCTGCATAGAACAAGTATATTAGCCAAAATTTAAAAGACATTTATCTGCTGGGTCTCTGCCCCCGGTTCTCTCCTCGGAAAACCATGGACTGACGCAGACAGGAGGGATGACAGCGCGGACGAGCCCACGCTCGGAGGGCACTTGGCTGCGCTGCCAGGGACGTGTCCGGTGGGGGTGGGGCAGCGCTGAGCAGGAGGGGGGCTGCCGCGCTGCTGACAGCCACTTGGCACCCAGAGCCGTGGACGTGGCTGTGACCCGACCCTGCAGGCCCTTGTCTGGGCACCTGGCCTAAGGAAATGGCCTGACGACAGAGCGGCCGCATGCGGGCTCCGGGGGGCACGACTGACCACAAACACTGGAAACACCCTAAAATCCCAGGTGGGAACAGGCCTTGTTTTCCTGGCCCTCTGGTTGGAAACGGTGTCCATTCCCGGGGGGGCGGGGGCGGCGGCAAAGACAGTTTCCCGTGGTGCGCAAGCGGACAGAGACGGGCCACGGTCCACGGCGGGGTCAGAGTGTGGGGCCGCGGGTCTGGCTACCTTCCACCCAACATCCAGGTGGTCTGTGATGGGTGAAAATGACTTGTCTGAGCAATTCCGTCTACACCTCTGTTGTAGAGGAGACACCCGGGCATCCAAAGTGGGCAGGGGCCTCGGGCCCGGGTGACCGTCCTCTTGCTCCTCCAGGGAGGTGGGCAGTGCTGCCCCCCACACACACACCCCGTCCACACTCCAGGGGAGGGCGGCTCTCAGAGCTGCCAGGCTGCATCTCACCGGCCGGTCGGGGACACAATGCTCCAATGGGCCTCGCTGTGCCCAAGGTCCCGGCATCCCCCCTCACCCTGCCCCAGGCCTGCCTGGGACGGCTGCTCTGGCCTGGCCTGGCAACCGACCCCGGCCAGGTGGGGCATCCGGGAGGGGGCACCGGAGCTCCGGGCGCACACCTCTGCTCCGAGTGACCCCGGCAGTGTCCTTCCTCCCTGGGGACGAGGGCTGTGGGCCCAGTAGAGGGGGGCCTGACAGCCCCTCCCTGTCTGTGACTGCTGGAGAAGCTATTTTCATCTGCGGCTGTTTTTCTCGACAGGAGAGAGCAAAGTACGTCAGATAATCTTATCCTTGTCCTGCTGTGACCCTCAGGAGATGGGGGTGCGGGCAGCCTCTGTAGCCCAAGCTTCCCTCTGGTGAGCAGCATATGGGTCCTCCAGCTTCCTGAGCTCCTACTACGCGCCTGCCTGGGGGGATGTCAGAGGGGCAGGAAGGAGCCCAGGCCCAAGGCCCAGGGGGGAGGCAGCCCGCATCTGAGGATGGCTCCACCACCGGCTGGCTGTGCAACCTGTGGCGGGTGGCTTCACCTCTCTGAGCCCCTGTGGCCTCACACGTGCCTGGGAAGTGCTCAAGCACGGAGCCAGAGTGCAGCCGAAATGCTGCCCTGATTCATTACCGGGTCTGGAGAGCACTGCATGCGGTGATTTGTGCGTAGACACTGCCTGGCATGCAGCAGGCGCTCAGTACAGAGTGACTGCACCTGCAGCTTAGAGCCCCTCCGCCCGGGCCATAGGAGCCCTGGGTGCAGCCAGGCTGCCCAAGGCTCATCATGGGGCCACCCCTCGGGGTCCCTCTGGGCCCCACGCCACCAGCCCTCATTTACCTGGGACAGTGCTGAGCTCAGCCCTTCAAACCTCCGTGTCCAGCTACGATATTAGGGAGCCCTGCATCCAGAGAATCCAAAATAAAGCCACCAGGTCCTGAAACCCAACTGGGGTATACACGGGGGATTATTTCTGGGTCCTGCTTTGACAACACCCTAAGACACATTCATTCAACAACAGACATTTATCATGCACCTCATAGGAACAATGTGTCTCTCCAGAAACCTCGACATGGGTAACACCACCCCTGCCCTCATGGAGCTGACCTACCAGAAGGTGGAGTTGGATGGCAAACATAGAAACAAGGGGCTTACCTGCCTGTTGATGGTCCTTGGCTGGACGCTTTCAGCTCCAGGGAAGGAAACTCAACACTACCTGGCTTATACAGTGAGAGATCTTACTGGGAAGCGCGGAGGTCATGCTTCAGGAGAGATCTGATCAAGGATCCAGCTCTGTGTGTTAATGGTCTTCTCCCCTTGACGTCTTCCTTCAGCAGATCTCCTCATGGTGACAAGACGGCTGCCAAAAGTAGCCTGGGCTTCCTCGTTCACACTGAGCAAGAAAGAGCGAAAATGTTGTGCCCCTGGTTTCTCTGAAGACTGAGGTAGCTCCTTCTCCGAACGCTCTCCTTGGCCAGAAATGGTGGGATGCCATTCCTATGTCCCTTTCTCCACTGCCCTCATCGTCAAGACCTCAAACCCGGAACTCCCTCTTGAGCCCCAGACTCCACTCAGCACCTCTGCCTGGGTGTCCAACAGAAAAGCCAACCTTAACACGACCAAGACAGACCCCCAGACCTACTGCAAGCTCTGACCCTAGGGACCCTGTCCTCCTGGCTGCTCAGACCATAGCCTGGGAGTCAACCCTAAAGCCCTCTGAGCAGACGTCCCATGTGCCAGGAAACATTGGTGACTCAGCCCTCAAAATGTCTCAGAAACCTGACCAGTGCCCACCCAATGTCGCCTCCAGGCCCTAGCCCCCACCTTCCCCCAGGAAAACTGTCCCATCGTCCTGAGCGCCACACCCCCACCGCCAGTCCATCTCAACTCTGCAGCTAGAGTGAGCCCCTCAGACCAATCAGCCCGTCCTTCTCTGCTCCAGGGACAGGGAAAGCCACCGGATCTTTTCGGGGGAAATTAAGTGTGCAGTCGGGCTCTGGCGTGAATGCACTCAATGGCCCCCGATGCTGGCGTCCATGGCTCCTGCCGGCACCCCCATCGTCAAGTCTTGGGCCCTCCCCTGAATTACAGAGCATTGTCCCGGCAGATAACGGGTTATAAATAATCCTTTCCTCCCTGTCCAGGCTCCCGCCCGCAAAGCTGATGTGGGCAGGAAGCAGCCACTTGGGGTCTCACCCAGGCCGGAACCCAGGGCCTGCCCAGCACTTTCCCGCGAGATCCGGGAGTTGGGACCACCACCTGGCTCTTGCCTGTCTAAGCGGCCTGTGTGGCCAGGCCGAGAGGCCCTCCAGGTGTCCCTCAGTGTCTATCAACGACCCCAGAACTCAAGCAGCTGTGGGTTCCAGGTGAGGGCAGCTCAGCACCCAGGAAACCCAGGTCCAAATCTGCGCTGTCTCCTTCTAGCATGTTCCACGGGGAAGTTATGGAGCCACCTGGGCCTTGGCTTCTGAGGAATCATAACAAACCACTCCCAAACTGGGAGGTTAATCCACCACAAAGAGCGTGTACCTCACCGTGTCCAAAGGCCGGCTGGGCGGTTCTAGGCGCCGTTTGCCTGCTCAGGCTGCTTGTGCGGCCTCACGACCTGGTGCCCGGCTTCCCCAGAGCAGGTGACCCCCAGACTGAGGCATCCTCAAGGCCCTGTCCTCCACCACTTCCACAGTATCCTCCTGGTAACAGACTGCCAACTCCACTTGGGTGGGGAGAACCCAAGGGCGGGAAGCCCAGCAGCAGCTACCCCGACTTAAGGGTGGATTCAAGGATTAAGTGAGCTCACACAGGGAAGCACCGGCACGTGGTGGAGGCTTGGCACTGGGCACCTCCAAGAATGGGCCCCTGCCTCTCCAGACTCAGCAGGAAGCAGTGACCCAGGCCCAGCCAGGCAGGCCGGTGCAGGGCCTTGTCTAGCAAAAGGTATGCACCTCTTCTGGTGGTGCACATGCCTGGTGGCACGGCTTATCGTTTTCCTGAAGGGTCCCCCAAAACACCCATCCAGCTCCCACCATTCCCCTGGCCCACCTGAACCCTGCCCCAGGGTTCCTGGACTAGCCCATGTCTGACGGGAGGCTGAACGAAGCCAGGCTCCCCAAGGGCGCCCCTTGGTCCAGAGGACAGAAAAGGAATCTGAGAAGACTTCAAGGAGGTGGTAGCACCTGAGCCAAGTCTGGAAGGATGGCAGCCAGCAGCTGGGCTCCCCAGGCCAGGAATTTTCCTTCCCGCTGGGCCCCACCCATCTTATCTCCCTCCCAAGGGAGCGGATCCCAGGGACCTTCCCGAGAGGGCGGGCAGCTCAGCCAGCTCCCCTCCCCGCCGGCGGCAGCGCTGACTCATCAGTCTGGAATGCACGTTCAATTCTTCCGCCACCCCTCCCCCTCCTCTGCTGCCCCATCCTCCTCCTCCCTGTCCTGTCCCCCCAGTGCCAACCCATCCCTTCCTGACCCAGGCACAAGGTTCCGGCAGCCCGAGGATGGAGGATGGGTCAGGGACTCCCCAGGACTCCCCGCCACCCAGGAGGCCAGGGCAGGAAGGAGGAGGTGCCTTCCCAGCCAGGGGAGGGCTTTCCTCAGGGACCCGCCCCCAAGCTGGCTGGCCAGATGGGGAAGTGTAGGCTCTTGGTATCCCTCAGCCGGCCCCAGTGGATGTCAGGCTGAACCCAGAACCTCCCACCCCATCTCCTCCGCACCTCAAGTGCTCGCTCTTCACAGGGCTCTGGCTTCTGGAAGCGGCTGAACAAGGGCCTCATGCTTTCCTGGTGGCCTCCCTGGAGGATGGGGCACCTGAAGGACCACAAGCACCTTGCGTCTCTCTGTGCTGCCAGTTTGCGGACTCTGCCAGGGCAGCGTCCGGTGGTTCTGCGCGTCTTTACACCGTCTCGGCCCCTCTGAGCCTGTAGCTTGGCCCATCATCCATGGGCTCCCTTTCCCTGGCCGTGGCCCCACAGGCGTTGAGAGGACAGAATCCCTGCCCTGCCTGCCAGCTTCCCAAGGCAACCCCCCTCCTTTGCCACGTCCTTACCTTCCTCAGTTCACCTGCCGACCCAGGGAGCTGCACAGGAAGGCTTCAACACCGACAGGCGGGCGGCATTCCATTCCGGAAGGTTCCCGCACTCCCACTGGGTCCCCATGAAGCCCAGCAGGGAGGGTGAGGCTGGGTGCCTCTAGGCCCACAGAAGCTGAAACCCCCCACCCCAGCCGGTTGGTGGTCTGGACTTGGGCCCCACCCCGAAGCCTGAGACTCCCCCTGCCTCAGATATCTAGGGACCGGCCACTGGGTGCCAGGCCTGGGCAGAGTGGGAAATAGGGCAGACAGGGCCTCCGGGATCGGAGGTGGGGTGCAGGGGAAGTTCGGGGACAAGCACTGAGAAGGGGGCATGGATGCAGGGAGGGTGAGGATCAGGGCTGCCCGGATCTGGGGATGGGAATACCAGGAAAGGAAGGGGTGCAGTGGGAAGGGCTGGTTTGTGCTCGTCTCTGTCTGCAGGCTCCCCGGGGTCCGTCTGGGACTGGACTGTAAGAAGGTAAGCGGGGCGCTGCAGGAGGCTGGTGACGGATGACCAGGGGCCCGGACCGGGGGTGGCCATGGAGGTGGAGAGGGAGCCCAGAGGCAGCCAGCCCTGGCCTAGAATGTGTGGGGGTGCCGGGCATGGAGGGCTGGGGGGCAGCCTAGATTGGGCGAGGCTCCACTGCCTCCCAGCCCCACCTCTCAACTGGCCCTCAGGCCAGTATTCTGGCCCCTGGGACCAAAGCCTCATGGTCCTAAAGCATCCAAAACCCAGTCCCCAGAGTGCGGCCCCAGTGTCAGGCCGGGAGCACCCCGGAGTCCACCCCTGCCCCCTCCCCCAGGCCAGGGATCGCTGAGATTGTCCCTGGCCACCCTCACCCCCCCACACACAACACACCACAGACACTGGCTAATTTGGAGAGTTCACACTGGAATTGTCTAAATTTGTCAAGTTTTTCCAGGCAACCTATTTAGCCTATAGAAAAACGAAGTGTGGGGGTTCCTAGGAGTCTCCAGGTATGACCAGGGCGCTTTTCTCTGGAAGCACATACAATTTGCGGGAGTGCATTTGGAAACAATGATGATCCAACCAAAAGCAAAGTAACACACGTTTTCTTCTGACTCGGTAGCTTAGAGGAGCTATGTGGGGGCCTAGAGCCCAGAGGTGGGGGGGTTCCAGCCCTGGCTCCAGCATCTACTGGGGCCTGGCAAAGTCCCCTCTGTCTCTGGCTCAGCCTCCCTGCCCCATCTAAGGTTCCTGAGAGTCCTTGATTCAGCAGTTCAGTTCATTCTGACCCAAGCACTCCCTACAAGGCCTTTTGTGTGGGTTTAGTCGATCATGCATTCATTCAACAAACGTGGGGGGGGGGCTGGAGGAGTGGGCAGACAGCTGTGGACCAGACCAAGAGGGCCCTTGTGCGGGGAGACACACAGCCTGGTGCAGACTGATGAGCCGGCCACCCGAGACTGCAGGAGGGCCCCCTCCCAAGGACCAGGAGAGACATAGGGCCTGGGTCCTAAGGAAACCTCTGGCCGGGCGGCCTACCCTGGGTGGCCAGCAGAGTCGCTCCCGGGGCCTCCAGTGCCCACGTAGGGAGGCTGGCTGCTGAGGCTGCCTGGCTGTGCAGAGGCCCACACCACCAGAGGGGCGTCCGGGCCCAGCAGAGCATCCAGGACAAGGCAGGAGAACACCCCCGCTGCTATCCCCCCAGGTCCTTGGTTCCCAGGACGCCCACATCGGGGAGCAGAGACAAGTCACACGCACAGAATCGTGGTGGCTGTTTATGTCGCGAGACTTCAGAGGGACGCTACACGGTGACCGCAAACCACACCCAGGGGACACGTCTGTCACCTCCACAAAGCTGGCTCCCGAGCAGCAGCTGGGCATGCTCGGGGGCCGGCCCCTGGGCGACGGGGGCTCTGCGTGCGGGGGGAGCCGTACAGCTGCCCAGCATTCCAGGCCCACTGCCGCTATGGGGTCACCCTGCAGCCCAGAGGCCGGCCCCGTCTGAGCCCCCGTCCTGAACACACAGGATCTGGGATCCACACGTTTTGCCTCGGATGTGTGCACTCTGGTTGGACAGCTTCTGTTCCAGTAGCTCCGAATCCGGTGTCCCCTCTGCAGCAGCCCCCGCGTCACGGGCACATCGAACCGCACTCACTTCGTAGACGAGACAGTCGAGGCCCTCAGAAGAGGGTCCTTGCCGCAAACAGCAGCGGGACTCGGGGCAGATTAGACGGCACCCTAAGGGTTCCGCGCATTGGCAAGCGCAACGTAGGCCGACCCGGAACCGTCACGGTGGGGTAGGTCAGGGACTGCCGGGTTCATTGCCCAGCACATTCCTGAAACACACCAGCCTGATTTCTCCAGCTGTGAAAGGAAAAGGAACGGCGGACCGGGGAGGCTGAAAGGGAGGTCCCCGGTGGAATGCCCCGGGGCTCTGTGCAAGCTAGAGCAGACCCCCCACCACTGGGAGCAGCGGAAAACCCAATGACCTTCCATGTGGCCGAGTAAAAGTTCTGCACGTGGATTTTAAAATCGACGCGGGACCGTCCTTTGTGAAGCCACTCCCACAGAAGGGTCCTGAGGGCCTTGGGGGCCCCCCGAGCGTGCCACGGTCTTAGGTTTCTGGGCCTAGATTGAGAGACTAATTGAAGGTTTCCCTGCCCTCGGAGCTTAAGTTAGAAGCAGACTAGCTGACCCCCACAAGAGATGGGATGCTCTGCCCAACTGGAGGTGAGGCTGGGGCAGAGAACTGAGTCACCAACTTCCTAATTTGGTCACATCCCAGAAGGCAAGAGCGGTCCAAGAGGGGAGAGCGAGGTCAGCGCGGTCCATGGCTTCCTGGAAGGGGGTGGGGTTGAGCCGCATTCTGGCGAGGCCAGGGCAGCCCCCAGGGACCCCGTCTGGATCTGAGTCTCAGGAACCAGAGCCCCCACGGCCTGCAGCCGCCACAGGAGCCTTTGAACTGCAGGGCCCAGGACCCCCAAGTCAGCCCAGACGGAGAGGCTGCCGCTGAGGGCGAGGACCTCCCAGACAAGGAGTCAGCCTCCCCTGGGCTCAGCCTGGCAACTGTGGGCCTGGGAGGGAAGTGCCAGACCTCAAAGTGAGTCACTGCCCGTCTGATTCAGCCCCTGAGCCGGGCGAGGGGAGGCTGGGGCGGTCGGCAGCCACGGGTGTCTCCCCAGCAGGGTGCGTGGGGAGGCCAGGGTCTGCGAGCTTCTTCCTGCCAGTTAGGGTATCGTTCCACGCAGAGCTGCAGGGGTCACTACCCAAAATTTATGGACGGGAAAGCTGAGGCTCAGAGGCTCACGCTCACAAGACCCATGTCAGGCAGGGCGGGACAGGGAACCCAGGGCACCACGCAGAAAAGCCACCGCACCGGGACTCATGTGCAGCAAGAGGGGCTGCTGGGCCCAGCGCTGGTCCGTCCTCTGAATGCCCAGGCCGGCCGGCCAGAAAGGATCTCTCTGGGGGAGCCAAGCCACCTCCATGGCCAGGAACAGTGTCAAAGGGGCACGGTGACCGGAAAAAGGCTGACGGAATGAACGAGCTAACGAATAAGCCCGGGTGTCCACGGCAAGGCAGGCCTCTAACGCTGGGGCTCCCAGCACCCAGCCCCCCGTGAGCCCTCCGCAGGTCAGGGAAGGGATTCTGGACCACTGTGTTCCATTCCAGGTATAGCTGGGGGGGCGGGGGTGATCCTGGGCTGTTTTAGAGTGGGGAGGGTAAGGCCCAGAGATGTCCAGGGACTTGCTCAAGGCCACACAGCAAGCGGCAGAATGGCTCTGGGGGACTCTGGGATGTGGGGAAAGGGGCCAGGGCCGGGCGGTGCCGCCTACGTGTGAGGTGTGAAGACTCGGCTTGCTGACCCCACCTGCGGCACCTCCTCTGCTCCTGCCCTGGCCGAGGCCTCCCCCGCTATGCTGTCCCCTCCCTGCTCTCCTCCCCAGTCAGGCCCGAGGACCTTCTCTGAAGTACACCAGACTCCTGGCTCCTGGGCTGCCCACTCCGCAGGGTGTGGAGGAATGTCTGCTCCCATCCCCGGTGCCACCTGCCTCACCTGCCTCCGGCCTTCTCCCCACTGCCCCTGAGACACCCAGCCTCTCTCCTTTGGAATCAGAACACAGGGACCCGGGCTGCCCGTCACCGGTGTCCTCCAGCGCCATGTCCTGCAAAACTCTCATGCGGTGCCACGAGCAGGATCTTCATGTGGATCCAGCCAACGTGTGGGTTACCCCATCGGTGCGAGGGGCGCTGTGTGCGAGCCGCCCCCTCCCTGCACCCCACCGAAGTCCGGCTCCCCTTCCACGTGTTGTCATTTCAAGGAGGGCATGCACGTGGCACGTGGAACCACAGAGCCCGTGACCCTTGTGCCAGCTCTTCTGCTCCGCACGACTCTCTGGAGACGCACCGGGCCTGCAGCCCTATTGCTGGATGGCTCCTCTCCGTGGCCAAGCCGCATCCCGTGGCAGCTCGTGGACAGCCCGCTGAAGGACGTCTGGGTTGCTTCCAGCCTGGGGCCGTGTGAGTAAGGCTACCGCAAGCCTTCCCATGCGGTGCTGCGTTTTTCTGGGGCAAGTGCCCAAGGGCGCAGTAGCTGGGTCATATGGTAGTTGCACGTTAGGTTCGGTTTTTATTGGTGTTTCTTAAAGGTTTATTTATTAGAGAGAGCGCGAGTGCGCGAGCACACGTGAGTGGGTGATGCTGCGGCCCTGGGGTTGTCACACTTTTCCCTGCAGCCGCCCTGACAGGTGTGGGGTGCGGTCCCTGCGGTCTCCTTGGCCCTTCGTGGCCCCCAACCATCTGAACGTCTTTCTGTGCCCGTATTTGCCACCTGCGTGGGGTGTGACGCCTGCTCATGCCTTAGCTGAGTGTCCAGAGCTCTCCCCTTCGTGGGACATGTGGTTTGAAAACCTCTTCTTGTCTGCAGCTTGACTTTTCAGAGGCTGTTGCAGGACAAATGGTTTTAATTTTCAGGAATTCCAAGTAATCCAATTTCCCTTTTACAGACTGCGTTGGGCGTCTAGTCTCAGAGCAATTTCCTAGCCGGCTCGAGATCGAGGAGCTCCTGTTTGTGCTAAGTTTTATACTTCTGTGTTTATGTGTAAGCTGTGAGCTGTTCTGAGCTCGTTTTTGTAGAAGGTGTGAGACCTTGGTCAAAGTTTCCCTTTTTTTCAACTTGTGGAAGCCAGAGGCTGAATTTCCCAACATTTCCCTCCTTCAACCAGAAGTTTGCTTTTATGTATTTATTCAAATGTTTATCGGGGCCAACTGAGTGCCCAGCCTGCGAAGCCCCGGGCACCTGCGCTCACGGGGTTCACCCTGCAGGCCTGCCCGGCCACACCCTGACCCCTTCCGGAAGCCTCCTCAGGACTGTGGTGTCCACGTCAGCCCCCAGGGCAGCCGAGAGGCACAGGGCCACAAGGGACAGAGGCGGCTGGGGGTCGGGGGGTGCGTGGCCCAGTCTACACGGCCACAATCCACCAGCCCCTCCAGCGCGGACCCCTTCCCGACAGTTATTCCGTACTGCGCCCCTGGCACCGCCCTGGGGGCCGCGATGGGGCAGGAACAATCGCCCGGCTTGTTGTCTCAGGCACACAAAAGTACGCTTTCACAAGCCCTACAAGACCGGGTCTGTGCCCGCCTGGCGCCAGAGGGAACAGGCCCAGGGCCCAGCTGGGGAAGATGCTACTCTGGCCCACGGGCCCCACAGTGGGCAGCAGGGACCAGAGCCCACCCTCCGAGGCCCGGGACTTCCTGGGAGGGGGCCTGAGTTCGAAGCAGCACGGCTGGTGGTGGACCCCAGCCTCCAAGATGGACACAGAGCTCCGCTCCAATCCCAGCTAGGCCTCTGTATGAGCTGCCTCCAGCCGCTGTAACAAAATGCCAGACCTGGGGGCTCAACGCATCTGCCTTCCTTCTGTGGCTCCGTGTGGCCCCACGCCCACGCCGGGACACAGTCTCTGAGGATGGTGGGAGGATGCTGGGCGGCATGGCCGGCCAGGCCCAGCCTTGCAGACAGGGGTAGGGGGAGGGCTAGTGGGCAGGGACCACCGTCTCCAGCCTCCAGCTTCTCATCTATAAAACGGGACCTCAGAGTGCAACGTGGCCTCTCCGCCTGTGGTGGTCTGGACACCCACCGTCCCACGGTGTCGGAGGTGCCCAGGGCCCCTGGCATGGCTCAGGGTTCACTTCTCATGTGGCATCTGGCCACCAACAGCCCTGGCAGCGGCCAGGGTGACCCATCGGTGAGAGCCCTGACCTCGGGGCCACCCACAGGTTCTGTGACATCCTGCTTCCCTGCAAGTGTGACCGTTGCCAATGAACAGCCGTGGTTCAAAGTGACTTCCAGGATGAGGTCCTAAGAGGCACTGCCCCCTTGGGCCACTCACTGGGGGAAGCCAGACGCCACGTCGCCACGTGGTGGGGAAGCCGAGGCGGCCCCGGGAGCCGTCCCGTGTCAGAACCGAGGCCTCCTGCCCACGGCGGGATGGCCCTGGGAGGCGGCCCCAGGGCACGCAGACCCAGCCCCCTGGCCTCCGCCCTGCCAGGGACCCAGGCCAGAACCGCCCAGCTAAGCTGCTCCCCACGCCTGCCCCACACGCAGACACGGCCACACGGTAGGCGCGTGATGGTTGGGGTTGCCAAATTTGAGGAATTTGTTACATGGCGAGAGGTAACAGAGAGGCTCCAGACCCCAATCCCAGTTCTGACTCCCTCAAGTGGGTCGCTCGACACCCACCTCCGCTCTGCCTGGAGTCTCCCCCCTAGTCTTTCTCGCTGTGCCTCCCAAGCCCGGCCCAACACCCCAGGTTCCCACCGGTGTCGGGCGCCTGGGCCCCCTTTCCTCCGGGGCGCTCTGGCCTCAAACCAGGACCTTCACGTGCTAAGCCACAGGGTGCTGAAGGGAAGAATGTTGGCAGATCTCTAATGGATTTAGAAGGACAACTTATTTACACATACGTCCCCTACGGGTTCATGTGTAACTTTAACAGAAGCAATTGAGGAGGACGCTGAGGCCTCTCTGACAAAGACAGAGCGTGTCCAGGGCTGCGGATGAAGGCCGCACACAAACAGCTGATTCCCACGTTTGCTTTGTTCTCACCGGCTCAGGAGAATCCATGCTCACGCAGATCGGATCCGAGGGCACAGGAGGAGGCTGCCCCCAGGTCTGCAAAAACCCGTGGTCCGCGAGCGCGGCAGCCGTCATGCGAAGCTGCGCTGTCCAGAGGGGCAGCCGCCAGCGACACGTCGCCGTTGTCGGGCGCAGGAAACGTGCCCGCAGACAAGTGGTGCAGGAGTATGTGCACCAACACCAAAGACGCAATTCCCAGAGAGCAGGGTCTCTTATCCGCTGTTTTCTGCACTGATAATACGCTCAAAGGGCAAATGACAACGTTTTCGACATACTGAGTTAAACAAAATATACTACTGATATTATTATTTTTAAGTAGGCTCCATGCCCAGTGTGGAGCCGGGGGTGGGGCTGGAACCCACGACCCTGAGACGAAGACCTGAGCTGAGATCTAGGGCTGGACGATTAAGCCACTGAGCCCCCAGGTGCCCCTGATAAAATGTATCCTTAAAATAAGCTTCTCCACAGGGACAGAAAGCAGATGCGGGGCTGGGGAGCAGGTGGGTGTCAGTGTGCCACAGGGACACTGAGGGGGGTGGAACGTTCTGGAGACAGACCGTGGTGGTGCTTAGAGTTGTGCATAAAACCACATTAAAAATGGTGAAAACGCCAGACTCTATGTTATGTCTGTTTTAGCACAAAAACCTGAATCTCACCTGCTTCTTTTACTCCTATTTTCAAAGTGGTACTAGAATGCTTAAAATGACATACTTGGCTCACATTACATTTCTATCATGCAGTGCTTTGAAGTGTGAAGGTTTTTTATTGTTCAAATAGATATTTTAATAAGAGATTTGAGCAAAGTATGTGTTGAATTCCTAACACATGGCAGACAAACAGTTTGAAGACCCCTGCCAGTCCCAGGCTCCCACCCCTCCCAGTGATGCCACGCGGCTTCCTGCATCCCGTTCTGAGCATCCGGGACCACGTGACCTGGACAGCTGGTGGCCAGGTGGCCTCGTGGCCCCGGGTCCATGGGAGGAGCCCAGAAACCTCAGGTGGCCAGCACTGTGGTCCTTCAGAAAGCTCCTGGGGGTGGTGGGACTCGAGGGCAGGCCAACCAGCCCAGCACGGGGGTCCAAGAGAGCCTCCCGGGAAAGACCACGTGCTCTAGCGTGCGAACCACCACCCGGTGAGCCCTCCTGGGTACGCTCCTCAGAACCTCACCTCTGGCCCGACCTCGGGCAGACAGGGGTCTCACTACAACGCCCCCCCAGAGGGATCTTGGCTCAGGGCCGAGAGCTGCACCTCTCACCCACATCCTCTGTGCATGGAGACCCTTCTCCACCCACCACCTCTTACCAACCCAAGGGACAACTTCAGGGAAGGTTCATGCAGGGTTCTCCCCGTCCCGGACCCACCAACTGCTGACCTTCCTTGGGTCATTCCTTGGTCTGGAATTCCCACACGGCCAGAGCAGGGCAGATGGACCTGTATGGGGGCTGGCGTCCCTGTTCCTGGCTTGGTGGTGGCTTTCCCAAGGAGCGTGGCCCCTGTCCAGCCATGAGAAAAGGAGCTTGGCTGGCGGCCCCCCACCCCTGCTCCCATGGGCCCTTCCCAGCCCCACAGCAAGGCTGGAGCCCGGACCCACCGCCGGCAGTCCCGAACGACGGGGCTGCATGGGGGCCCCTGTTTTGCTGTGGGGCTGAAGTCTGCCTATTGGCCTGGGAGAGGCCAGGGGAGGCCTGCAGCAGGGGGTTAGGCTCTGCCCAGAACCGCGGCTTCCAAAGTCTGGACATGAGGACTGAGTCCTTGGGCTCCCTGTCATCACCCCTGTCCCGCTGGTTTAGAAACTCAGGCCCATCCGAAGCACCTGAGGTGGGCAAGGGGCCTGTCTCCTTCCCCACAGCGCCTGGCGCTCCTGCATTCCCATAACACCATAACGAGCTCTTGATAACGGGATGGAGGGCAGAGTCGCCCAAGCTGATGGAAGGGAGAGTGCCCCTGTCTGCGGTTGGGTGGGCAGATAAACACGACGTGGTCCATACAGTGGACATCACTCAGCTGTTAAAAGGAATGGAGCCCTGCCCCCTGCCCCCACAGGGACGAACCCCGAGAACACCAGCCAGACACGGAAGGACACGCATGGGGACCCCACTCCCACGAAGTCCCGGAGTCAGACTCACGGACACAGAGGGTAGACGGCGGGGCCGGGCCTGGGGGAGCGGGTGGGGGTCCGTGCATCACGGGGACAGGGTCTCCGTGTGCGGGATGGAACGTTCTGGAGCTGGACGGGGCACGGCTGACAGCAACATGGATGTGCTCGGTGCCCCTGAAATGCACACTGAGAAATGGTTAAAGCGGTCAATTTTATGTTACATGTATTTCACCACAGTAAAAACAATAGAAAAACCCTCCTCTGTGAAGGATTTCAGACTAAAAGCGCAAGTCGGGAGGAGATACTTCATTGCACATTTAATATTACATGCAGCATTCAGAACGTCGCGATAAATAGGGCAGGCATCACAAAAAATCCACGGGCAAAGGCAGGGCTGGCCGGGGGCCACCTGGGACCGGCAGCCTCCCAGACGTGCGCAGGAAGAGCAAAATCGGGGTAACTGCACCATCTCGTTTGTGACTCCGGGAGCCACCATGAGGCTCTGCACCGCCCCCAGGCCTCTTCGTTCGCGGGGTGCTTGGACGGAAAACACATCTATGGGGGCACTCAGTGGATCATGGACTTGAGAGTGTGGGGCCTGGAGCTGTTTACTACTTTTCCTGCTTCAGGAGGGTGGGACCTTGGTCCACACTTGTCTCCCAGGGCAAGGGCACATGTCCAGTGGGCATCGCTGGACAACTCAGAAGGAGACCCTGGCTCTCACAACTTTACCCATAATGTGTCTAGGAAACCCCTCCCCTCCCTCAGAAAGTCTCCAAGAAGCTGCTTTGCAAACAAGTTGAAGAGCAGACGTCATCCAGGCCCCACCCCAACTCCAGGAGGACAATGCTCCCCAGATGGTGGAGCATCCCCAGCTCCAGCGAAGGCGATGGCACGCCACTCGACCCCGTCCCTCCTCTAAGGGTTCCTGTGAGCCTGGGTCCAGGGGCAAGGGAGGGTCACCAGAAGCTCTCATGCCTGTCGTCTCTGGCAGGACCCTCAGGAGCTGGGCCTTCTCTCCCTTACACTGACTTCCCCTGGAAGCTGGGGTCCCTCTGGGACACCCCCCTGGAGGTCAGCGAGCCACACTGGGGACTGCAGCCCTCACCCCGTGACATTCAAGGCCCCAGGGCACGGTGGCACCTGCATGGCCTGACCCAGCCAACCCAGCCCACCCGGGCCAGCCTGGACTCATGGCTGGCCCCTCGGCCACTGGGGGCAAGCTGGCTCGTGTGCCTCCAGAGGCTTGGGCCTGAGACGATGAGCCCACTGGCTGCAGAGGGGGAGGGACGTGGGGAGGGGCCGCCGGCATCTCCTCGGCCTGGGGGTCTTGGGGGACCTTTGTTTTTGCAATGCACAGGGTGACTGTTTTATTCCAAACATGAGTCCGGAGGGAGGGGCAGCCCCGGGTGTCCGGGGCGCCCACCCCCACAGCCCACGGATACAGACGAGCACGCCACCACACGGAAGCGGGGCCGCAGGCCTGCAGGGCTCAGACGGTGAGGGAGATGAAGCTGTTGTAACGCTGGATGTTCCTCTTGAGGATCTCGGAGCAGGGGCCCAGCACACGCTCGAAGCGGGGCCGGTCCAGCTTGACGCACTTGAGGGGCCCCCGGGCCACTACGGTGGCCGCCCGGGGCCGGTTCAGCAGCAGCGCAATCTCCCCTGGGGGGCGAGAGGGTGGTCAGGGGCCCGGCCCCCAGGGCTGCCCACACCGCTCAGTTCCGCTGGATTCCAACAAATACATGTTTAGTGTGAGCATGTCCCATGGAGTGTTGGGGTACAAACACGTGGCTCTCCATCAATCTGCCGCGACCCCACGTGGTGTGCAGCCTGGGCCCCTGCCAGAACTTGCGTGGCTAGGGGCTCGAGGTTATGAACTCCCGGGGGACGGCCATGTCCGGGACACATCCGTCGATGGCGCCCAGGCCTGCACCCCACACGACCCCTGCAGCTCTCCACCTCAGGGCCCTTCCAGGGACCCCCCAGTGAGACACGCACCCTGTGAGGGCGGGGACTCCAGACTCACCGAAGTAGTCAGAGGGCCCCAGGCGCCCCACCTCCACGTACTCCTCGTTGGGGGACCGGCGCTGGAGGACGGAGGCCGTGCCCTGCAGACGCCAAGGGGACATGTGAGGGTCAGCGGCTGGAGAGGGCAGTCACAGGTGAGGGGGTCACACCCAGCAGGGGGTCACAGGTAAGGAAGTCAGAGGTGAGGAGTCAAAGGTGAGGAGGTCACAAGGAGGGGCCACAGGTGAGAGGTCATCCAGCAAGGGGGCACGCCCAAATCCCCTTCTTGCCAGCTTCCGTTCATGTGCCCCCCCTTCTAAGCTGAATTCGGGGTTCTCCTCCTCAGGGACAGAAGGATGTGGAGTCAGAACCTCGCTGGGTTCTGGCCAAGAGCATGAGGCCGCCATAGGCCATACGGTGGGGAGAATCTTGGAGCTGACCTTGAGCTAGCTCTCAAGGACATGGCTCTCCAGCGGGATGGGCGTGGCCTCAGGTCATTCACCCAGTGAGCAGTGTGGCTCCCCCCGACCCCCAAACAGGGGTGTCTACAGACGCTGCGGCTCAATGATTAACGCAGGCCTTAGAGGCCAGCACAGGGCACGCCAAGCACATTTCAGCCGAAGTCTCCCACTCCGAGGGGACCTGCAGCCTCACACCCGGGCAGGAACGGGCTGAAGCTCTGGCACTGCGTGGGTTCTGACCCCAGGGCCCCTTCGCCTGCCAAGCCACGTGGGCTAGTCCTCTGTTTGCGGGGACCAGACACCAGCCGCGTCCATACCTTCCTATTCTACACCTGTCGGCGGGCTGGTGCCGCCGTGCAGACTAAAAGGGAGGCTTTATAAACTCCCCAGAGCACCCAGTCGGTGCTCAACACTGACCCTGCAAAGTGGGTGTCGATAAACGGCGTCCCTCCCGCAACCAAGCCCCCCGCGGCTGGGCTCAACGGCCTCCCGAATAACGGAGCCACTGGGAGGGGCCACCAGCTTCTTCATGGCTGCCAAGGGGACTGAGGCCCGGGTAGGACGTGGGCCCCTGCACCCCCCGCTGCCCTCAGCCGTTAGGGCGCGCCCACAGCTCTGCAGCCCAGCACCCCAATGCCCTTGCAGCACGAACAAACGTGCTCTTGTTCCAAGGTGGGCTCAGTTCACCGGCTCACTGTCTCTGGCCGGGCCGTGTGCGGGTTAATGAGTAACTCCCACCTCACCTGTCATAAGACCCTGCTGGTGCCGTGGTGCCTGGAATCTCTGGGCACCAATCGGCAGCCCCTCCGGCTGGATTCCCCGAGCTCGCCCCCGATCCGGCCGTGGGGCCACTCGGCTCATGGGCCTCTGGGGTGTTTATGAAGCTGGCTGATGGATGGCGCCAGACGTCTAAACAGCCAAGCGACGCCACCACCACCCAGGAGTTGCGGCTGGTGGGGGGCCTGGAGAACACTGTTCCCTCCCCGAGCCCCTGGGAGGAATGGAGTCCTGGCCCCCACTGCCCACGCTGGGTCTTCCTGGCAGCGAGACATGGGGCAGGTCACCCGAACGCCACATGCGGTTGCTGCCGCCATGAGAGCCTGGGCCCCCTGTGCTCAGGGCCGCCATGACAGGCATTATTTTTCTCGATACCCTGTTGTGCCAACCTAATTCTCTTTCACATTTATGTCCTTTACCTTGTGATGCATGTAATCTACATGCCTTTCACTCCCATTTTAGACAATTTTCCAATTTACAATGGGATCATTTTCTTCCTCCAAAACCCCAGGCATGGAACTGGAGGCCTTTGGTTTGCAGAATTATTCGGTGACACTCTCCAGGCCTACAGTGTCCCTTCAGATGCGTTGAACTCCCAACATCGGCAAACCCAAGCGGAGGTGGCTGAGGGCTACTGGGATTCCGCTGCCCAGATGTGGGTCAGGGACCTGGGCTCATTCCCACCTCCTGCTCTGGCGACCTCAGTCCCTCCTGATGGCCCAGTAGCTGCCGTGGTTCCGGGAGTCACCAAATGTCTCCCCATGCCATCAGCAGGAAGAGAACCCACTTCTTCCTCCTGCAGCTCTATCAGCAGGAAAACCTTCTAGAAGCTTCTGGCAACCTTTCCTCTTGCTGCATTGACCCAAGCAGGTCAGATGTTCACAGAGCCACTGCTGAGAGGGTGGGCACCAACGGGGAGGGCTGGAGGTCCGGGCTGCCTTCACAGGAAGGAGCAGGGATGGGCTCGGGGTGGTGGGGCCAGCACGGGTCGGCCACATGGACGCTCACCTGAGACCACCATCCCCCGTGTGACTGGTACCATATCCCTTCTGGTGGCACACAGAGCCACGGCCACATGAGACGAGGCCACCGACACGGGGGAGCACACGTGCCCTGCCCACACGCCCTCGGAGGACGTGTGCACTCTGGCACGCGGGTGCGTCACTGTCCCAGCCAGACGGCAGCGAGGTAGGCACCTACAGGGGGAGCCCTCGGCAAACACAGGGCAGGGAACAGCGCCGTCTGTCGTGGGCCGCAGCCCCAGGCCTCCTTCGTGGGTAGATGTGACCACGTGGCCACGTTCTCACAGACAGACTCCCTTTGCGTGGCTGTCACGCTGACCGCGGGCAGCAAGGCGCAGTGGGGGCACCAGGGGGAAGGGCCACGTGGGACAGCCTCCCAGCCCAGGACACACGCTCACAAGAAGACACTTCGTTCTTCCAGGTGCGCTGTTCCAGGGCCTCTGTCCCAGCAGCACCGACTCCCCCACCCACACACCATCCCCCAGCACCCAGCGCAGGACCGTCGAGGACTGCTCTGTCTGCCCAGTGCCGGCCCGAGCCTGGAGGGCGCAGACCTCCACCCAGCGGAGCGTGGTTCCCACGACATGACACGCCCCGGTCCTGGAAATAGCCCTCCCCTCCGAGCCCTGCTTCCCAGACCACCGTAAGGGCAGCACGGACACCCTCGCGGGACTGCGAGTTGGAATGTTCTGGGCTGGAAAAACACACTTGCCAAAAGTCCAGATCATATTCCCCAAATTTCTCACTTAGTGATTCTAACCCTGGTCTGAAAATAAATCAGGTCACACGGAGCACGGCTGGGAGGACGCAGGAGAAAAGCGTTAGCACAGGCATCGAGGGGTGGGGATTATAAATGACCCGTTTCCTTCAGCGTTTTGCTGATTTTTCCCAAAAGTTTCCTATGAAATCAAAAACCAAAATAAACATTTTGGTTTCCGACAACGGGCAGGTAATGACTTTCGTGAGAAAGACCCAGCGAGGCGGCGGCAGAGAACAGCCGGGTGGGGCGGGCACTCGGGGAGCACGCCTGGCCCCAAGCCTGTCCTCCGGACCTGCGCTGCGTGTGCAGCAGGGACCCTCGCCGCATCCATTCTCTTGGGCGTGCCTTCCCACGCACAGTGCACGGAGCGACCCCCTGCACCCGCCCGCCGTCTTGGGAGCCCCACCCTGGTGGGATGGCAGCCGTCATCGAGTCGGTTGGACTGCGGGCTGGTGGCGGTCGCCCCAGTGCCCGCTGGACCCTGATGGCCCCCAGTGGAGGGGGGAGGGACGAGGCTCGGGAGGGGCGGGCGTCCATCAGACGCTGCTGTGCCCGTGGACAGCTGAGCACCAGCTCTGTGGCTCCTTCTGCGTAGACCAGTGCTGTACGGACAGCTGCCACATCAGAGGGACACGCCGGGGACACTCGTCTTGCGGCCCACTGCTGGCGTCCGGACTTCCGGGGGGCGGGGCCTGCGAGTCCTGAGTCCCCGGGGAGCCCTGGCTCCAAGGTGGGGGACTCGACACCCCAAAACCTGGCTCGTCCAGAACGACGCATCTGTTAGGGTTTACCCGTCTTCGGGGCAGTGATGCGCATGCTGCTCAGCCCTCCTCCCGCGGGTCCAGGAACCGGGCGGGATCACGCAGGGCCCCGCGGCCAGCACGCACACTGCACGCTGCCCCATCTGGGAGCACCTGCAGGCCTGTGGGCGCACGCGTGAGCAACAGACAAGGTCTGGGAACGCAGGCCGCCGGGGCACCTCTGGCCTTGGGGGGTGCGTTCTCCATCTGGGGAAATGCCCCCCCAGACTCCTGGAATTTCTTATGCTGAGAGCAAACCCAGGAAGAACCGGTCAAGGAGAAGGCGCTTGTCAGGAATGCTCACAAGCCGCCGTGGGGATGGGTGGAGGAGGGAGGTGGGGGGGTGGACGATGCTTTCCTGACTCTTCCGGGTCACTTCCAGCAAGTGACACTGTCATTGCACAATTTTTAAATTTTTGTGGGTTTTTTTTTTTTTTTTTTTCCAGAAAAGGCTCTCGTCTGAGCTCCAGCCTCGACCACCAGCAAGTCGACTTGTACAGCCTGAGATTCTTCGTCCACGGAATGGTCTGGGGGCAGCCGGTGCCAAGGCCCCGGGTCACACGGACGTGCACTTATCTGCCCTCAAGCCCGTGTGCCAAGGTCATTCCGGAGCCCAGAGCGCCTGGCCTGCCCGGGTCCGGCCTGAGGGGTCGGCGGGAGGTGCAGGCGTTCCCAGTGGGGAGGCCATCGGGCGACGAGGTGGAGACACATCAGAGCCCAGGAGGGGCCGTCGGAGCCGCCCCAGACGGAGCCCCTGCTGGGGTCACAGCAGCACAGATGGTGACCCTAGGGGACATCCAGGCACCAAGTCAGCGCTGGTGTGGGTAGAAGCAGACCCCTCAGATGCAGCCATCACACTCCCTGGTATTTACCCGAAGGGCCAGGATGAAAACTTATATCCACATGAAACCCGCGCAGGGATGTTTACGCACTTTATCCGCGACAAACAAGATGCCCCTGAGCAGGTGAGTGGCTTCCCCATGTTCCATGCAGACAGTGGGCTGTGATTCCGCACACCGATAACAGAGAGACCCACCTGAATGTCACACCGTGGGACCCCGACGACCAGACGCCCTGGGGAAGCAGAGCTGTGCACACAGCACAGGAGGGCTGCTGCCAGGGGCTCGGGGCAGAGGGATGAACAGGTGGGACGCAGGGGACCTTCAGGGCCGGGAACACTGTGGGACAAGCGGCGGTGGATACCGGCTGTCACCATCCAGACCCACAGAATGCGCGCCCACCCAGAGGAACCCTCGCACCAGCCGTGGTCTCTGGTGACAACATGTCCGCGTGGGATCACCAGTCGCGATAAATGCCCCGTGTGGGGGACACTGATCATGGGGCAGCCTGTCCTGGGCGGGGAGGGGGGCAGGGGGATATGGGAAATCTTGGTTCCTTCCACTCAATTCTGCCATGAACCTCAAACTGCCCTAAAAAATGAAGTCTTAAAAATCAGGGAGCAAGAACTTCTCTGAAAACCCTGTTGTCTCTCATTCTGGGGACCTGGGCCAACAGGCCAGCAAACACCTGTGACCTCAGGTCGCCCCCACCAGGCCGGCAGGACAAAGGTCTGGGCGCTAAGAGAGGGCGCCAATGCGGGGCCCCGGGCACTCTGGAAACGGGCTTCTTCCAGTTCGGCCCAGAAGGGAAGTTGCTAGAGAAGTCTGGGACAGTCGGCCATCCTTCATCACCGACCTGCAGCCTCTGCCTGGACACACACCTTTTGTCCATCTCCTCCGTCTGGACCTCAAACCTCAGCCCAGCCTGCCCACCACACCTTCCCTGTCGGTGGGCGTCAGGCCCACCCGCTACCACCGCGGGTCACCGCGCCACCTCCAGGGACCCCTGCGTTGGCCTGGGACCCAAGGCGAGTCTGGGCCAGCTCAGTGAGACTACTTCCCTCCTCCCCAGATAAATACCTAACGGCCAGCTGCTGCTGCCCACCCCCCAGCCGGGCACACAGTGAGGGCACTGCACGGGCCAAGTCACAAAAGACCCCAGGCAAAGAAGAACACACCCAGCGGGGCGTGTGGCGACCCCCTTCCTGCTCCCCGAGATCCTGGTGATTTTGCATGCCCACCGACGGGGTCCACGCGTCTGAGCGGCAAGCAGGGCGAGCCCCTGGCCAGAAGGTGGCCTGGGGAGAAGTGCGGTGCCATAGATCCAGCACCGTGGACATCCACAAAATTAATCTGCTAAGAGAGCAGATAAACCACATCTGGAGTTTCCATGGCAACGCCTTCCTGGCTGCCACCTGGTGCAGGACGGCGCGAGAAGCTCTCTGTCGGAATTTTATGGGAACCAGCTGCCCTCAACGCCCCCAGCCCCGGCCTCGGCAGGGTCCTCGTGGGCGTGCAAAGTGGGGCCATGTGGCCAAGGACTGAGACCTGCCCACATCATTGTCCGTTTTCCTGGAGCACGGGAACCAAGAGGCAGATCCTGACTCTCTCTGTCCTGATGCCCTCTGCCTGGGGAGGCCACGGCCAGTCCCACCCCATGGGCTGCTGCAGGTCCGGCCCTGGGAAGACCCGGGTACTTTCTCCGTGTCTGTCAGCAGGGTTTAGGTGGCAAGGATCTCACTCAATGGCTGAGAACGTTTTCCAAGAGCTCTGGGGATCCAGAGTCGAGGGGATTCAGACACAGCTGGTGTCTGCAGAGCTGGGAGACAGGGAGACCACCTTCCCCAGGAGGGGCCCTGCTCTGGCAGAGGCCCCCCGGGCTCAGCTGAGGCCGGGGATCCTGCAGTCCCGCTCGGCCTTCCAGGCTGGGCTCCCACCAGCCGGCAGGTGTTCATGGCTCACTAAGTGTCTGTGGGGGCCAATGCTCACACCTGTGCAGGGCAGGGGGTCTCTGCCAGGCTCAGCCACACCTGGGGGACCCGCGGGGAGGACACGCACAAGCAAGCAAACTCGATGACCATCTGCCAAAACGGAGCAGAAACATTCAGCTAGAAAATGGTGTGAGGAGACAAGGGGCCCGGCCCCGCTTGTTGCTCTGAGGAAAGTAGGAAGCGCAGCACCAAGCCAGCCAGCCACGCAGAACCCCCAACCAGTGCTCCTCACGGCAGGTATGTCAGCAGGCGCCTGGCGCCCAGACCTGGGCCCCAGGGCCCGACACACCCACCTGCACAGAGGCCGGACTGTTCTGGAAAAGCCAAGAAGCAGGTGCATCAGTCAGGGTTCTGCGGAGAAACCATCAATGGGATATGTGTGGACAGAGAGGTTCACGTCACAGAATTTGCTTGCACAACAGTGGGGACTGCAAGTCTAAAATCCGCAGGGCCAGCAGCTGGCAGGGGGTGTCTCTTCTCGGGGGACCACTGTCTTTTTTCTCTTAAGAAAGCCTTCAACTGAACGGATGAGGCCCACCCACACCACAGAAGACCCTCCCCTTCACACAACATCAGCTGATGTCAATGTTAATCCCATCTGAAAAATACCTCCTCGGAAACATCTGGTGTTGAGCAAACATCTGACATCTGGGGACCATGGCTTGGTCAAGTTGACCCATAAAATTAACCCTCACAGAAGGGACCCGCAGGGCTGGCCCCTTTCCCGCCGTCTCCACGGGGCAGGGGGTCACACTGCACGGTGGAATCCACAGGCGTCCCAAGAACTGGGGGTTAATGCGTTACAACGTGCGCATGTGCCATCAGCCGACTGAAGAGAGGACAATTCAAACCAGAGAGATCACGCGCCTGGACGCCTCCTGCAAAGTCTGCTAGAAGAACACAGGCCATCCTCACTTCACTTCCTCCATGTGAGGCGTGGGGGTCTCTGCTCCTACGGAAACATCAGCCACCGAACAGTCACCGGGTCTCCAGGACTATCTAACCCAGGGGACAGCGTCCCCGGGGAAAGTGCTCACTTTACAAAACCCAAAACCAGCACTAACTTCTGCTTTGTTCTATGACATTCTGGGTCGACTCCCGGGCGCCTGATGTGCCACCCAAACCAGGGACCACCCAGGGGGCCTCCTGAGCCAGCGGCGACACCCCCAAGGGACAGGTGTCCTCCAGCCGCACCTGTGGCGCCCCCAGGCAGCTCACTGGGCGCCGAGGGGAAGCAGGGCTGGCGGGCCTGACCCATCTGTCTGGCAGGTGTGGCCAGGGGGCCGCACAGCAAACAACAGGGAGCCTCTGATGCCTGCAAACCCCGAGGTCCCGTGTGACCCGCCCGACCTGGTTGATCACAGAAGAAAAGGGGAAAAAATCCAAGTTGCCAAGGAGACCACTTCAAATACATTTCCGGGAGTGTCGGGTTACATTCCAGAGCCTGCACACCCGCCCTGATGTGTGTGAGCCCCCACCCCCCTCAACGGGGAGGCCCCGGCCCCTGGACAGAGCCGTGGCGGTCACCATCACCCCACCGTCCTCCCCCTGCACCATCCCCTGGCTTGCCCCCAGCACACCCTCAGAGCCGGTCCCAAGAGACACGGACAGCCGCTAAGGGATGAGCAGCAGGGACGCCCCCCAGAGCCAGCACAGCACCGGGAAGGCCCCTCCCCAGAGTCACCTGAAGGCAGCAGAGAGGGAAGAGATAAACGTGTAAGACGAAGGGAGCAGCACTCACTCTATTTCTCGTGCCCTAGACGAGAACGAGGCGTGCCCGGAGACTCTGCGGTGCCCGTGCACACGCACACGCAGCAAATGCCCGCCCGGCACTCGGGAGCAAGGAGCAGGACCCCGGCCAGTGGGGTGTGAGGCGGACACTGCTGGGCTGTGCGGCCTTGGCTGTGTGTCCCCCGCCCCCAGGAAGGGATGCTGAGCACTGACCGGACCCCCTGGCGGGGGCCTGGGAACTCACACAACGCATCCTGGGCTCGGAAAGCGCCCTCTCACATCATCAGGATGAACACACTCGGTAACGGCTCCCTTCCCTGGCGTCCTGTGAGGGCCCCTGGCCAGTCTGTGCCTCTCACATGCATTTTACACTCTTTCTATCCGTGGCCTTGGACCTGGCTGGGAGGCGGCCTCGGTCACAGTAAATAACGGACAATTGTCTGGGCTGGCAAGAGTTACTCCCTCAGCTTTGAGACCACGAGCACTGAGGCCACCAACCTCAAAGCCTGCAAGGGCCTGCCGAGCAGGCTCTAGGGCTGGGTGGGGACTGAGGCTAAAAGGGCCCTTTCCCACCCCAAGGGGCCCGCCCCTCAGATCTGCTGGTTGTGGCCAGATAGGGATACAGGTCCAAGGCGGTCAGGTAGCAGATTTTTAAAGGGAAGAGATCCAGATTGTTATGGGAAATATCTTGATTTTTAAATACTGACAATTAATTCAAATATTTTTTTAAAAAATACCACACAGGCCAATACAAACGCGTCTCTGGGCCAAATTGGCCCTGTGAGCACCAGCTTCTTATTCATGAATTTAAACCTAGAGCAGGAAAAGATCTGTGCCTTTAAGCTAGCATCACGTCCTCCCCTTGGTCATCAGAGCCGCCCGAGGGTGGCTCCACACGGGCATCACTCGTGGTGACAGCTGAGGAGGACAGACAGGCAGCTCCAGGGCTCAGGGACTCCTCTCACAGGGCCTGGCCAGCCTGGCCGGGTGCTCTCACTTGGGAGTCTCTGCGGGCGCAGGCAGGTGGCCGCTCTTGTGGAGATGCAGCGGGCTGGACATCCAAGGGGGGGCGTCAACTGGCCGCTGAACTCGGAGCTCCAGGCCCCACGATAAGCCAAGCCCTGCGGGCATCTCGGCACGGCCACAGGCGCCAGGAAAAAGGGCCCCACAGGTTAGAGGGTCTGAGAGCCCCCACGACCAGCCTGAGTGCCCTATGACAGGGCTGACACGTCCCAGGGGTCTGGCGAGTCGCCAAGGCCCTCCCACGAATCAGACTCCACCTGCCCAGGAGTGCAGCAAGGACCCTGCAATCGGTCACATCTACTGCAGATTTGGGGAACGGGGTGGCTGAAGGGACCCCCTCCACCTCCGAATGAGTCTCATGTTCTTAACCGCGAAATGCTAGGCCCACACAAACCCAGACAGGGTGTCACATCCAAGGCCACAGGAGAGAGGTCAGATGGTCTGGGGCGTGGGGGCACAGGGGTCGGCCACATGCCACCGCAGAGGGGACGGCACCCCACCTGCCCCTTCGTCCAATGGTACTATGGCTGCGAGGCAGGACGAGCTTTCTGCAGAGGCCCTGGCTTTCCTCCTGGACGTGCAGGAGGACAACACAGGATAAAAACGGGGTCTCCCCACCAAACTCCGCAGCAGAAGTCTCGGGAATGTCGCCTCCGGGAGCAAAGACGAGCCTGGCCAGCCTTCCGCCCCGATGACTGGTTCTGCATCACGGTGGACCAGAATCAGCATGCGTCCTGCCTGGGATTTATTCATTCCTCCTTCCTTCCTTTTCCCTTTTCAAGGAAATGTTGTGTTAAGTGGGCCTCCTGCCCTAAGGACCTCGAGCCACACCGCCGCGAGCGCTTCCCCGTGCTGGGGACGCCTTCAGAAATATCTATGCGGCTTTCAAGGAGCTCAGGCTGGAGGCAGCCTCCTTTGCTCATACATGTGCATGGGCTGCCTGCCTGCCACCTGCAAGCAGGGTTTGTCCCAGGCACGGTGCTAGGACGGGGCGGGGAAGTGACCAGGTCCCCACGAGCATGCTCGCGGTATGACCCGGAACCTCCCGGTGCCTCAGATGCCCCCGCAGACCCGCCTCTCCCCTCCTGCTGTTCTCCAGCTGGACTCCACGGCCTTCTGAAAATTTCCTGCTGGAAGGGGCAGGCAGGCAGGCTGGCGGCAGAGAGGAGGGACTCCGACACGCCCTCTCGGGAAGGGCTTTGCACGAGCCCAGACTAAAGTTGCAAACCAAATTTGTGTTTCTGTCCGCAGGGTCTTATCTGTGTCGCTCGTGCTTTATGGGCTGCATGTCACCGAGGTGGGTGAGCGCCGGCAGAGCGGGGCCCAAACCTCACCACCCGCATCGACAACCTGGCAAGTTCTCCTTCTCTTAATCTAAGCCAAGAAAGTGGCTCACAAGTGCTGACCTCTGTGTCTGAGACCCAGCAGTGACTGCCCGCCGCCACGCCAGGCCACCACGCCAGGCCACCACGCTGCCACGCCGAGGGCTCCCTTTGTCCGGTGGCAAAATGCACAGCTGAAGAATGTGCTCTAATGAGCATGAACGTGAAATCCTTCCGCCCCTGAGCGCCAGAGGAGGAGGATGCGAGCCCAACAGACGGCAGCATACCTCTGGCCCTGCGTCATCAGGGCTGCCCCCACCACGAGGCGGGCCCCCCATTCATTCCGGGCAGCGCCTGGGCGGGGGCTCGCTCTGGGGGTCTCAGCGAGCCCAGCCCCGGGACAGGCGGCCACAGCAGCTGCTCGCCCCTGTCAGTGACAGGCTTGAGCGTGGCCGCCACGGATTACAGCCCCAGAGCCAGCTGTCGCGGGGCCTCGTCAAAGGGACTCGTGCGTGTCCAGGCTGAGGACCTGGAACCATTTTTAAAAAACTAAACTTTTAGTTTGAGATCATTGTGGGTTTGCACGTAGTTCTAAGAAACAGTGTGGAAAGATCCCTACATTTACGCCTTTCCCCCAACGATAACACACAAAACTATAGGTTCTGGCGTGGATTCATGCTCCCCACCTTCACTGAGCCCACACATGTTCAGTCCTGTGTAGCCACCACACGTGTGGGCCTAGGCACACGGCGCCATTTTCTAAGAGGAGACCCTTCTGATTCTCAAGGCAAGAAGACGGGTCAGTGCGGGCCGGAGGCTGTTATCGGGACAGAAGACAGGAGGGTGGAGGGCTGGGGTGGCGCATGCAGGAGCAGCAAGGGCGGGACGCCCTGCCCCCTGCACCCCAACCGGGCAGCACTCACCTCCGTGATGATGAAGAAGTCATCCCCAGGCTCCCCCTGGACCACGATCTTCTCTCCGTCCTCAAACTGCGCGGGCTCCAGGGCGTCTGCCACGGTCAGGCGCTCCCATTTCTCCAGGGACTCTAGAGCGGGCGACAAGGAGACCCTCACCACGGCGTGCACCCCCGCTCTGCACCCCAGTGCTCTCTCAGGAAGCACCGCAGGTCAGCCTTTGCTAAGACAGCAGTGAGTGAGACGGGGAGCGCGCTTCCGTGCTGGGAAGACCTGGGCGTTCCACCAGTGAGTTGGGCGGGATGTACTGGGCTAGCGCTCCATCCCCGGCAGGGAGACAGGGTCTCGGATAGGGCGCTGTGCTCACACGCATCACGGTTTAGCTTAGGTGATGGGTGCTGGAACTGGGGCCTGTGAACCCAGCGTGAAAATAGACATCTTCAGACGTAAGCTGCCTGTGTTCCTGCAAAAACACAATCACGGCTAAGCACTGGGGCTACTACGCGGTTTAAAATATTTCAGAGCAGTTGGAGCGATTACCCGTCCAGAAAAAACACCATTCATCACGGTTCAACTGCAAATGCACTTATGTTGCAGGGCTGGGCAGAGCGCACCTTCCATTATTTTAGGTCAAATCACTGAATTCCAATGCCACGCTCTCAATCTTCACAGCTCGCGAATCCTAGATACCTTTCCGCCTCTCCCTGCACCTTCCCTTCCCCGTCATTGTCCATCCCTAGCTCTCAGGAAGGAAAAGGAAAAAAACGCAATACGCTCCTTTGGAAGAAAATAACGATTATCTGATTAACTATTTCTTTTTTGGCAGAAAAACCTTCCCTGGCCTATACTTATCAGATGCTACTTAAGTAGGTCAGCGGCTAAAAATACAAAGCAAAGCATTTATTTTAGAACTGGGTTAGGAGCGGGATTTCTCTGCTTTAAGATGCCTGCCAATGCTGCGCATTGCAAAGGACGAGCTTCTGCGGAGCCGCCAGCACATGCACCCCGCCAGCCCATCCGGAAAGGTCTGCACAGCCGGGGCTGCTCGGACACCCGAGGCCGGTGGCGTTCCCACGCGGAATGAGTCTGTGCTCGGGGGAAGTCGGCATGCAGGCCGGCCTGAGGGCCACGCGGCATGGAACTCTGCGAGTCACACAACCAGGGGGAAGCCGTTCCCACTGTCCCATCAGCAGGTTTCTCCGTTCCATCTGAAACGTGCCACACTCTGGGGTCCGAAAGTCGAGACATGCAAAGCTGTGTCCCCCAGCATCAGGAATCTCAGGAGACACTGGGGGGATGGCAGTTTGTTGCCCCGGGTTTTGAACTGTACCCAGTCTCTGAGGCGACGCAGGACACACAAGCCCTGGGGGCATTTTCATGGCATTCGGGGTCCTGAGTCTCAGGGTTCCGGGGGCTGACCGTCCCCCCTACAGATGGGCCCTTTTCCTGAGCGGGATTTCAACTCTGCACCTGGACTGTATGTGAACACAGGCAGGCAGGCGTCCCGCCAGCAGCCACAGCCCAAGACCACACAAGGCGCCAGACGTGGAGCCCCAGGGTGGCTTCCCCCAAGCCTGCCAGGTTCCGTGCCCATCACGGGCCGACCCCGGTGTCCATGCGCAGGACCCTCCAGGCCCTGAGTGCACACTGCCACCTCCACGCTCCTTCCGGCCGACAGAGGGATGGAGCTGAGGGCAGGCCGGTGGAGAGCAAGGCCTCCCAACGCCGGCCGCAGGCATCTCTCCAGAGGATTCTCTGCAGCCGGGGTGACTGAGGGCGAAGATTAGTCTCGTGGTTGCTCCGCCCGACGGCCACGGAGAAACACTGGCTGGTACCAAGCTTGTGGACGGGGACTGACCGGAGAGTGTAAGAGCGCCTGGCGCCAGTAAAGGGAGGTGGAAGGTGACCGTGGGCCCCAGGGTCCTGGGTTCGGGGATTTCTCATGGGGCTAAAATACCCTTCACGCAGCCCCTATGAAACCGTGGGGACCAGCTCATGAGGCGGCCAATTTTCGCTTCTCTGAGTACGGCACTGGCCACACAGCCCAGCGTCCCCTCCTAGGACACGTCCAGACCAGACGTACCTGCAGAGGCACAGGGGTGCCTCCCATCACCTCCACTGGGGGTGACCAGAAGGTTCTGGAACCAAGGAGTGGTGACAGGGGCAGACGCCCTCAAGAAATGGCTGACACGGTGCGTGCTGTGTGATGAGCTTCCACCACCAGAGGAGGAGAGGAACCGGAACCTTCCCTCACCATCTCACAGGGTCTCCGCGAGGACGTGGGGTCAGAGGCCCCGCGGCGCCCTCCCTGCCGGACCTACTTTACTGTTCTGTGTTAAATTACTCACATTCACTACAAAGAACTCAAGAAATACAGCAAATCGTAAAAAATGTGAAAAACTGCCAAGTGCCACCCAGAAATAGCCGCGGCGACGTCACAACCTCGCTGTGTCTCCAGTCACAGACCCAGACAGAAGGACAGACAGAAAGACAAGCAGAAATACTCTTATAAACGTGACCCACCAGCTGTGTCGCTTTTTCAACGTAAACTCTTAACTCTACTTTGCTTAAATTTAACACAAGAAAAAGAAGCCAAAAGTAACCAGGTATTTTTTTCAATGTAAGATACATTCTTTTCTAAAAGATTTCCCTAAGAAAGATCATAAAAAAAACCAGTCCTCAGATTGAACCATATGGAATGCCCACCTTTTAGGTCAAAAGGGGTAGAAAACGGGCCATTTCAGGTGGCTCGACTCGGCAGCGGCGCTGGCTCCGTGTTAGGACGAGCTGGCCCCACCTGGCCTCCCCACGGGTTTTGGGTTCTGCTCCCTGGTGTGGCCTGTGAAGGCGCGAACGCACTGCAGGCCACCCACCCTGACCGGGGTCTTCTGAAACCCGCCTCGGGGGCGCTGGCCCTCCGCGGGCACCGCGGCACCTCGGGCCTGGCCGGGGGCGCCCTGTGCACCGTCTCCGGGTGGCTCGTCCTTCCACATCCCCTGGCGCCCTCCCCAGGGGTCCTGCCCACCACTGCGCCACAGCTACCTATGCCATTCCAGCGCGTCACTGACTGACCCCGTGCTCAACCTCGTCCACTTTTCTTCATTTGGAGAAAAGGATCAACCAAAAAAGTAGCGTGAACAACATAACCAACCTCTGTCCTGAATAAAATCGTATGAATATTTTGTCACAATAGCTTCAGATCTATTTGTTCAGGTTTTTAAAATTTTTTAATCTTTTATT
This sequence comes from Mirounga leonina, assembly GCF_011800145.1. Lineage (NCBI taxonomy): Eukaryota > Metazoa > Chordata > Mammalia > Carnivora > Phocidae > Mirounga > Mirounga leonina. The sequence goes on from NW_023270763.1 coordinate 371,950, forward strand.
AGCGAAGCACAGTTGACCTTCAGGTCTGTTTTCTAGAGACCCCCTGACATCACGCTCGAGCTGACTTCTCTCCCTCCCCTGAGGCCATGGCCTTGGGCTTTCCCGTAAGACAGCCTCACAGACGCTACGGAGGGCTGCCCGCACCACCCACGCGTGCGGCTTTCTGCGCGAGATCTGCGTTGACCCCGGAGCTCTGGCGCATTCGCGTGACCGCGGTCCATCCGCACGATGCGGCTGACTTCACCTTGTTTCCCTCCCAGTCCTCGTGGAAGCTGCTGCAGCGAATGTCCATGGCCGTGTCTCTGTGCCCTTGCGGGAAATGCCCAACGGCGAAGCTGTAGGGCGGGGGGCACGCAGCACCGGCTCCGCTCCCAGGACCCCAGCCGACCTCCGAGGCTCTGGCCAGGATGCTCTCCCACCTCTTCCCTCCGCTGCTTGCTCACTGGATTTGTGTTCTTGAGAAAGGCTACTGCCCTGGATCTGTCTGCTGTTTCTGTGGAATGCCTTCTTCCTGAGTTCTGGTCTGTGTGTCTGTGAGCTTTTCTCTGTAGTTCTGGCTCCTGCGGCTGGTCTGTGCGGCCGCTGTAGTGCTTCCCTCCACTTGCCCAAGCTTGCTACGAGCTGGTGTGGGGGCGTCCTCCTGCCCTCCCCTCCAACCCTCCACTAGAAGGGCAGGCAGCGAGCCCTCTCCTCGTCCCTCTGGTCTGGACAGCAGGGACCGGGCAGAGGAGAGCCCAGCTGGGAGCCAGGGCTGCTCCAGGGCTGAGGGCAAGCCCAGTGTCCCCCCCAGCTCACACCATGCAGGCAGGGGAGCAGCCGTGGGACTGGGATTGCTGCCCCAATCCTACGCCCTCATCCATGAGCGTCAGCCCTTTGCTTCTCTCCCTTCCTCACTCCATTACGTTCTTGGAAAAGGAGGATACCTTTCATTCAGCATCTTTACCCAGCAGCCTGGCCTGGGCTTGCTGCTGGGCGGTGGTTTCCAGCGGTTCCTGGAGGCTCAGCACTCAGCTGTCCCTCACCTTCCCAAGCACAGCCCCTCCCATGGGCTAGAGCCTCCTTGTCCAAAGTGCAAGTCGCCAGCCACATGTCAGAGGCTGGACACAGATAAGGAACATCAGCTTCATTGCTGAAAGTTCTGCCAGAAAGGGCTGGTCTGCATCAGCACGTGATCATCACTCACGGTACAGAAACTTCAAAACACTTAAAAACCCTTGCTGGTGAAAATTTTGTTGACACTTCTGAAAATCAACAGAAATGGGGCCATTGTGTTTATCACACCCCAGAAGAAGGAAGGGCAGAAATGCAGCAGGAGAAACCACACTTAGGAAAACACCAAAACAGGTCGTGGGAAGAAGCTCAGCACAGTGGGCCGCCTTTACTAGAACACGAATTGGGCTTGCAGCTCAGAACTGATGGACATGGAGGAAGGGCTGGAGGTGACACTGGTGGTGGAGGGACAGACAAGAGGAGCTCACAGGATGAGGGCACAGACACTTGAGGAAAGGATAATGGTGCCCTAGGGGACTAGACACAGAGCTCTTGGTGTGTGTATGCACATACACGTGTGATCGTGACTGTGTGTGCACGCATGTGAGCGGGCATGCGTGTGCATGCATGTGGGTGATCGTGCATGTGTGTGCACACATGTGAGCATGCCCGTGTGGGGGGCATGCGTGTGCATGCATGTGGGTGATTGTGCATGTGTGTGCACGCATGTGAGCATGCCTGTGTGGGTGCATATCTGTGCATGCATGTGGGTGAGTGTGCCTGTGCATACATGTATATGCCTGTGTGCACGCATGCATGTTTGCATACGTGTGATCATGCTTGTGTGGGGGCATACATGTGCATGCATGTGGGTGAGTGTGCCTGTGCATACATGTATGTGTGTGAGCATGCCTGTGTGGGTGCATGTGTGTGCATGCACGCATGTAAGCACGCCTGTGTGGGTGCGTATATGTGTGTGTTCCAATCTTGCACATCACCAAGGGCGCTGAACCTGCCAGGCATGCAGGGAACGTGGAAATGGGTGGGGCCAGCAGGCAGGACTCAGACGAGACTGGAGGAGGCCACGCGGCACAGAGCATTGTACACGGGGCCAAGGCCACTGACCCAGGATGGAGACCTTGCTGAGAAACTCCTCATACATCTTGCGCTTTCTCAGTGTGCTGCCCTGTTTAGGAGAAAGAAGACAGAGAAGGTAGGTCTTCATGCCTGAATCGTTTCAACATCTCCAAATTTCCCCAAATGACTCTGAATCCTTTGAGGATTCCATGTCTTGGAAGCCCCTCAGAGACCCACCCCGCACCTCCAGGCAGCTGCCCCTCCCCTGGCTAGCCTCAGCAACCTCATCAACCTCATCCAGCCTGGGCTGGTGACAGGTCCACACAGTGAGCACTCAACCAACCAGAGTCCTGCGCTCGGCCTTCCATGGGCTGAGGGCAGGTGTCCCCAAGGTAGGATGGTGAGGGGCGCTGTCTGGGCAGCCTCACCGCACCCCCACACCTCCCCCGGACACACACATCTGGAGAGATGCTGGGGCCAGCGACAGAACCACATGGGCGATGCGTTAGAGAGGGGCAGCCAGCGTTGGTGAAGTCTCTGGACCAGACATGCCTGAAACTGGTACTTGGGGAAAAAAGCGAATGAGTTGCTTCTTTCCCATCCAAAAGCTGACTGAATAAGACAAAACCAGCAAACAGGATCCCGTCAGTCTTTATGTGAATTAGAAATGAGAATCCACTCCAAAAATTAGAATCTGAATGTGAATTAGACAAAGGCACCCCCTTCTTCAAGTGTGCATCCCAGTGAGCTGGTGGCCCAAGCAAATAAGGAAGCCCAGCCTCCCAGTGGCCAGCACCAGCTTGGCAGGTAGAGAGCAGCCTGGACTTCAGCCCCTCACCCTGCCTCCCGGGGCCTTTGGACAGTGTACACATTCCACAACTATACATGGTAGCCCTGCCAATGAGTACTGGTAAGTACGGCACATTCAGAAAACAGGGATGTGTGGTCCACCAGCAGCCTTATCCATCAATGGGAGCTGGAAGTTAACCTGTGAAGTGAAAAGGATGGAGAGTCCAGTGACCACAGACTAGACACCTGACATGGGAAGGGGTGTGAGGAAAGATGGTAACAATGAAAAAGTGCTTAGGCCAGGGCAATGGTGGGTCCTCCAGACACTTGGGATGATTACCCTCATCCCCAGAGGAAGAGGCAGGCTCAGAGGGGCAAGTGACCACCTAGACTGTGATCACAGGAGCAAGAACGAACCCAGACCGGGCTCTACAAGTCCCAAAGCTTGGTGATGATGATGATGGTGATGGTGGTGATGAAGATGATGGTGGTGATGGTGAGGATGGTGATGATGGTGGTGATGGTGATGGTGGTGATGGTGATGGTGGTGGTGATGGTGAGGATGGTGATGATGGTGGTGATGTTGGTGATGATGGTGGTG
>NW_023270763.1:375806-411279 GCF_011800145.1 Mirounga leonina
GGTGATAGCAGTGGTGAGCCATCCTGAGCACAGTGGAGGAGGGCTGACAGGGAAGATCAGCACACTCCCATTCCAACTCCAGATCACCCATACGCCCCCTACTCTTAGCCCAGTCTCACCCCCTCTGGGCCTCAGTTTCCCCATCAGGAGAAGGGACAGACAGCACCATGTTCTCTGTGTCTTTGACCTGGGCTCCTCCCCACCTTCCTCCAGATTTCCCACGTCAGCCCAGCAGGCTCCTTGTCTGCTTCCCACTGAGACACAGAGGGAAGGCTACCAGCCTCTGGATGGCGCATGAACGTTGGGAGTCCGTTCATGCGCCAAGTGGGAGGCACCCCACTCTGTCCCAGAAAGGCTGGCACTTGACTCCTGCTTCACGGGTATGGGGCGGCCTGAGGAGCTTTCCCATTCTTCACGCAGGAAGTGGGCACCCCACACCTGACCCAGGAGGGACGGGCAGGGCAGGCACAGGCAGTGCTTCCTGACCCCCCTCACTGCAGATGGGGACATGGAGTGTGGCCCTGCTCAGTGGGGCTCCTATGCCACACGGAGCAGCAGGGGCAAGAGAGGGAAGTTCGAGGGAAGCTTCTGGATCAGATGTCCTGGGATCCCTATCGCCTGAACGCATAGGGAGGGGCCTCCTCCCTGGAGACCCCCCTGGCAGTTCCCCACCCCCCCATCTCCCCCTTGGCAAGTCCCAGTTTAGTGCCAAGTGAATGCATGGTGGGTCCACTATGTATGACGGATACATCCAAATCCGCCCAAACCCAGGACTGATGCAAACACGGGGACTGTCCTGCGGGACACTCCCTTCCGGGTCAGCCAGCACTGTCATTTTCTTTCCCGAGACACAGAAGCTATGCAACTCCCAGCACAGCCACGGCTATTCTTAGTGCACAGGGATCCAGAATTAAGACAGAGGAAGTGCCAGCAGCCTCGCTGGTTTGGGAACTTCCCTGAATACGAGGTTCCAGCCACAAAAATCCCACAGCCAAGATGGACTCAGCACTGGGGATGGTGAGAAACAATAGCTTATGCAACATGGGACCAGGTGCACGCGGAGGGGACTGCGGGCGGACAGAGGCTGCTGGGCCCTCGCCCAAACCTGCCCCTGCCTGTGGGAAGGAGGGGGTAAGGTGCCTCAGGGCACCCCACCCACGAGGCACACAGCCTCTCCTGGAGAAAACAGGAGCTAGCAAGTTGGAGATGAAGAAGAGAGAGAGCTTGGCTCCGGAGGCAGGGACATTCAGCTGCTCTCTCCCGATGTATCCACGGCTCTAGAAGAGCCCCTGGCCCACAGTAGGTGCTCAGTCAATCCTTACTGAGTGCATGGATGACGGGTGCCTCACGCACATGGAGCTGATCAAACAGTCGCCCCCAGGACTGCACGGAATTCTCCCTGTGTCGTGAAAACTGGGGTGTTGTGGTGGGACCAGGATAGGCAGGGAACGCTGATGTTCCCGAGAGGAGGGGCAGCCTGAGCAGGACTCCATCTCCAGGCTCCCGCCTGACTGAGCCCTGGGACTATTTTAAACTACTCACGGACTGTCCCAGGCCTCCCCCAAAGCACCCCCGCATCACAGCCCCTCCCGGTAAGCTGCACCGTCCAGACCAATCTCGGGGAGACAGTCAAGTCCCAGAGAGCATGTGGTGGAATCCAAAGGTCTCCCAGCAAGGAGCTCACCCCGGTCACCTCCCTCTGGACCTGTCGGGACCCCTCCTGGGGTCCAGGCCCTGTGGGATGCTGGATCTGAGCACATACCATCCCTGACCCACCCGGAAAAGCACCTGTCCCAGCCGTCACCACCAGGCGAGCCTAGGTGGCTGAGGAGTGAGACTTCCAGAGGCCAGGCGCTCAGCTCCGGTGGCCTCTGCCCAGGGATAGGGAAGGACGGAGACCCTCAACCGCGCTGGGATGTCTTCGGACCAGTGTGGCCGGCCCAGAGCCTTCTGGCTTCCTTGCTGCTCCCGGAGTAGGATGGTTTCCACCCTCCCCGGGACAGCCCCCAGTCGGCTGCGGAAGCTCCTCTGTTCAAACCCCTGCAGGGCTCCTCCCACACACTCAGGTGGGAGTTGAGGGCTCTGTGTGAGCCATACCCCCCACGGGACCCCTGTATCCCCATCCACGGTGGTCTGCCCACTGCTCCACAAGCATCCAAGCTCATGCCGCAGGGTCTTTGCCCAGACACTCTTCTCCTGGATATGCTAATTCCTTGCTCAGAGGCCTTGGCTCCAAAGCCGCCTTATCCCAGAAGTTCTTCTGGGCCTTTCTATAACACAGCAGCCCCCTCTTCCCCTTCTCTGCTGTAGTTTTCTCCATGGAATTGTCGCTACCTGAGGTATGTGTTTGTTCTCTGACTCCTACACTAACATGCTGGCTTCCCAAGGGCAGGCTCTGCCCCTGTGATGATGCTCCCTGATCTCAGCACCGAGAACGGTGCCTGGCGGGTGGTGTGTGTGGGACGAGCACTGAGTGGACACACGAAGAGCCTGCCTCCTCTCCCCAGGGAGGGCCTCTCTGTCACAGCTCACCATGCCCCCGGCCGCCACATAGGGGACTGCACCCACCCTGCACCAGCGAAGAGTGGATGTGGCTGCACAGGAGAGAAAACCTAAAATGACAGGGGCAAAAACATCTGGGGGCTGACCCCCACATGAGGATGTCTGGGGCCAAGCAGTCCGGCCCCGTTGTGCTGGGGCTACCAGAGAGCCAGGCTCCTGGCATCTCTTTGCTCCACCACCTTGATGAACGGTTTCCATCCTCAGAGTCACCTCATGGTCCAGAATGCCAGCTGGAGCTCCAGCCATCACAACCCCATTCCAGACAGCTGAAAGGAGATAGGAAGGGCAAAGGGGCCTTCCTAGCTGCCTGCATACCTTTTAAGAAGTTTCCAGAATCCCTCCCACACTTTTCACCGATCCCATCAGCCCTTTTCTATCACCCCCACTTGGACAAAGCCAGGGTTCCCGTGAGATGATTGGCTGTGTGCCAGACCCCCCCAGCCCTGCTGAAGCTCCTGTGCCAGGGACACTCACCATGAGGATGCGCCGATAGCTGTCCCGGTCGATGCCCCAGAGCTTGAGGTCTGTCTTGGCTTTCACGGTCGCCGCCCTGGGGGTGCCATAGATGAGTGCCAGCTCCCCAAAGCTGCCCCCTTCGCTGATGCTGGTCACCCACTCTCCGTTCACATACACCTTCAGGGGACAGAGTGAAAAATGTCAGAAAAGTCACGGGGGATGTGTGGGGTCACAGTGGCCCGTCCTGCACCGGGAGCCCTCCTCCATGCCCACCAGAGGGGGCTCGGCAAGAAGGGGACATATGGCCACAGCCCCCAGGCCCCCTCGCCCACAGGCACAACTTCCCACCGCCCTGCCCAGGCCTGTCCTGGATCTCTGCCAGCCATGCTGCCTGCCTCACCCCCAACCCTGTGCAGAGCCACACGCAGCTGGACCAGCACGATGGCGCCCTCTGAGTCTCCACCCTCCACAGGCAGTGAGACGGGCCTGCGTGGGAAGCGGATGCACCGTCCAGGGCTCCTGGTCTGTGCAGAAGGCCTGCCTGCCTCCCTGGCTGGCCTTCGATTCAAGTCCTCATCAGCCTTGGATGGGTCTCAGGGCCAGTCTCCCCAGCTGCACACAGTGGGTCAGACTCGGTGCTTCCTCAGGCACCCCTGCTGACACCCTCCGGGGCTCTGCCCCCGGCCCACCCTCACGGAGCCATGCTGACGGGGCCTCCCTGCCTGGGGCCGCAGCACCCAGCTCCCGGGGTCGGTGGAGTCGCTGCCGGGGCGCCGATGAGGCCCAGCTGAGAGGGGCCCTTTCAGCGTGCGTGGGCGGCCCAGCACAGCGCTGCCACTATGCATTGACCCTGCACGTTCCGTATCGCGCAAGAATAGTACAGATTGTTTATTATGCGGTGCCCATGCAGATTCCGTTACTATAAATTGACACAATGCAGCTTTATTCCCCCGGCGTGTCAATGAGCTTGAAGAATAGTGCCCATTGCCAAAACGGGTATGCGTCGGGAAAGAACGGACTGCGGTGAGTCAGGGACGCCATTCTTACTGAAATCAATGACTCATTATCTGGGCAATAACTGAGGCACAGAATCGCGTATCCGCAAGAAAACACCACGCAGGTGATAACTCCGTAACGCGAGCGAGCGAGGGTCCCGGGGACCCGGCCGACCACGAAGCTGCGTGGGAAGGAGACCACAGCTGCAGAGAAGTAGCCGCCCGCAGGGGCCTGCGCGCGTGTCCCTGACAGCCTCCGCCAGCCTGGCTGAGCACAGAGCGCCTGCTCCTGGGCCTGTGTTCTCGTGCTCCCCCAGGGAGGTCAGGCCACTAGGTCCCCAGCTTCCACGCGACGAGGCTCTCCAGGAACAGGAGGACAATGTCCAGTCCTTCCCACGAGGCAGGGATGCATGATCCAGGAGTTTTAGGGACCACAGACCACATCCTCCAGAAGCTGCGCTCCTGGTCTTCTCAAAGGGGACCGAGAGACTGTGGGGAGGGGGGCGGTGACAACTTCTCAAGGGTCCTGGCAACCCAGCCCCCGGCCAGCCCTCCCCGCACTCTGCTTCGCTGTGAAATCCTGCCCACGGAGGTCTGACTCACAAACACCCACGTGCCTGGATCCCAGCTCAACAGCTCAGTGACGTCGGCACTGCCCCCGGGACCCCTCAGGTGACAGGTCCCCTCCAGTGACCATGGCTCCACGAAAAAGAATCACAGGGTGCGTCCTTCTGTCACTCCGGGGGTGAGCTGTTGGGTTTAGTGGGTGCCCGTCCAGTGCGGGGGCCGCACGTTTCCTGCGACTTCTCCAGGGTGAGTGCCGGGCACTCCTGTGTGTGCAGGTGTTGCTAAACACTGTTCCCCAAGAGTTGAACCAAATGGCCCCCCGACCAGCGCACACTGCACGTCTTCCTGGGGGCCTCTTCAAGTCGGGGCAGTGACGGGAGCTTGGGAACGTGGGTCAGTGGTTGGGAGACTCTGCCTGACACGGTAGTCTGGGGGGGGCGGGGGGCCTCCCCCTCACACCTGAGGGTCACAGAAGCCACCCACCTCGAATGGCTGCTGACAGGGGCAGGACGCCCAAGAGCAAATGAGCACAGGCACCCAGGGGATAGAGAAAGGGCTCAGCAGAGCAAGCAGGGCAGGACCCAGGGGACCTGGGGGACCTGGGGCCCGGACTGCATCATCACCAGGGGCCGCCAGGGACCCCCTTCCTGCCCAGAAGCCCAGGCCTCGGAGAACTCCCTGCGACGCATCAGAGAAAACCATTGTGCGGAGCCCCAGACAGGCCCAGGAACACACTGCAGGCCGCCCCATGGAGCACAAAGGGGCCATCCTTCTCAGGACACTGGCCTCTGTCACCGCGGCCAGTGCAGCCCTGGGCCCCACCCCAGCTGGCACGCAAAGGGGTTACTTCTTGCTTTGTTTCATTTTTTGTTTCTTCTTCTTTTAGAGGAAAAATGGTGGGAGGCCCCACTGGGCTACACTTATGGTCCCACCATTGACAGTGACTTCTCTGGCTGAACCCAGAGCTCCCACCCGGCTGTTCTGCATTCGTGCATTCATCCATCCATCTGTCCGTCACCCCCAGTGTGAACTGAGCGCCCCTCTGTGCCCTGCACGTTCTAACTGCTGGCAGTCACCAGGGGAAGGCAGGCGGGTTCCTGTCCACGGGGACTCCAGCCGGGAGAAAGACGGCAGGCACAAAATCATACAAACACACATTCATCATGAAGTGCACTCCAGGCATGAAGAGAACAGGAGGCACAGCGTTCAGAAAGACCACAGCAGAGACTGTGCGTGGAGGGCTCTCCGTGAAGGAGAACTTGAGCCAGGCCCCATGCGTCCAGGGCCAGCGTGCAAAGATGTGGAAGAAGGGTGACTGAGGCAGAGGACAGGGTGTGCAAAGGCCCTGGGGCCACAGTGAAATGGAGGGCACTGGATGCCACATGACCCAGCAGGGAGAGAAGCCCAGGGGGCAGGAGCTGGGGTGGGGGAGGGCAGGGCTGGGATGTTATTCTAGAAGCCAAAGGAAGCCACAGAAGGTTCTGGCACTTCATCGGGTTTGCGCTGTGACACTCCCTCTGGTGGGGCCACCGGAGTGGCGAAGGAGGGAGAAGTCACTCAACAGGCAGCTGTGGGCAGCGGGCTCAGCGATCCCACTGGCTGGGTCAGAGCCCAGGGGCCGAGGCCCAGGGACCGGCATGGCAGCAGGTGGCTATGACGTGGCCCACACTGGACAGGCTGCTTCCGCTCCACGCAGAAGGAGGTAGAGACGGTGATTGGACCAAAGGCACAGGATCCTGCTCAATCAGATCCCGAGCTGGGGCCCCAGCGTCTGGAGCCTCAGACGCAGACCAGGGCTGAGAGAGCATCGTCCACATGGCGTGCTCGCCGCCCTGCTCCGCCACCTGCCCTCCCTGACCTGGGCATCTCAGGGCAGCGCTCTGCTCCACAGGAAACAAAGACCGGCCGGCAGAAGCCGTCTGGGCAGCGGAGACAGAACAGCAGGGCCCAGAGTTATCCGTGTAATCTCAGCAGGTGGGGGCGGGGCAAGTGGCCAGGTTTCTCACACCACCCAGAGCTGACCTGGCACTCCAGCGTGCTCCTGGCTGTTCCGCCTTCACAAATGGTGAGGAAAAGCTAATGGCCCGTCTCCTGCCGCCTCCCCAGGCTCCCACCGCAAGCAGCAGGCGCGGCCCTACGGCGAGCGGGCACCCACATCCCAGGCCCACGGCGGGCTGCCCACAGGCACCCTGAAGGGAGCAGAAGCCCCGCCTGTGAGCGGCTCTTCCTGCCAGGCTCTAGCACCTCGAGCCCCAAATGCCAAACGCCCAGGGGGTATTTTGTTGGTTGTTGCTCACAAAGCAAGCCCCCCCGCACAGGCATCCCTCCTGAAGTTCCTGTCTGCAGAACCTGGGCCGCGCGGGCTCCGTTTCCATTCAGATCCCCTCCAGAGGATCCCCGAATCTGTCCTGGCGTGTGGCCCTCCCCCACGTCAACCACACTCAGGTGCTCACAGGGCAGGATTTCGCAGGGACCCTGAGCGCCCCTCCTGAAAATGGAGCAGGTGTGCGGTTTGTATGCAGGCCACCACCACATGGGGTGGCTCTGAGTTCCCCGTCCCCCAGGTCCCAAGGACAGTCCTTACCAGCTGAGCACACCCGGGCTGCCAGGGCCTCCGCCGAGAATGAAAAGGGCATGCTGGGGTCCCCAGATGTGCTCTGCAGTGAAACAGGGTCTGGAAGGCCCATGATACTGCAGGAAAGCCTCACAGCCGGCTCCGGCTGAGCCAGTCAGTGGTTAACAGAGACCTCCTGACAGCACAGGCAGGGGCAGATGCCTTTACTCATAGCCGCGAGATGCGTGATGGCCAAGGGGGGCAGCGACGCAGGTGTCCACTGCTGTGAGCATAGGAACACAGTGTGGCCCAGCCACACGACAGCCTTAGAGGGAACCTGCCCCCATGGGGACAAGCCCCAAGGACGGGAGGTGGAGGGACACCAACCAGAAAACAGAAGGGCACGCACAGGGACCCCACTCCCACGAGGTCCCGGAGTCGTCAGACTCACGGACACAGAGGGTAGACGGCAGGGCCGGGGCTGGGGGAGCAGGTGGGGGTCCGTGCGTCATGGGGACAGGGTCTCCGTGTGTGGGATGGAACGTTCTGGAGCCAGATGGGGGGACGGTGCCCCTGAACCGGACGCTAAGAAATGGTTAAGATGGCAAATTTTATGCTACTTGTATTTTACCAATTTAAAAAAACAAACAACCAGAGCTCCAGGGAAATGCTGAATAACTGACCACGACCCATGGAGCCAGACGGCCATGCCCTGGGGTGCCCTGTCCCAGGGACGTAGCTCAGAGGCCTCATGCCCACCTCAGAGGCTAGAAACCGGAGGGAACCGGGTGGGGCCGGAGCCAGAGGGCGGGAGGGTCCCAGCACAAAGGAGGGTCCGAAAATAGTGAAGGCCTCGCAGGATTAGGGAGGAGCCAGGCCTCAGACAGAACTATGTTCCTGAGCCCTAAAATCGGCAGCCGAGTATCCTTTTAAGTAGAAATGCTATGTTCCATGAATAAAACAAATTGGAAGATATTTTTATACTTAGAAAAATGGATTATAGCTCTTGGCAACACACACACTGTGGTGTCTCTCTGGAAAACCATAATTTAAACTGAACCTGGTGCTTCTGGCATTGGTCACCTGCTGGTCAGAGGGCAGCGTCCACCCTGCAGAAGAGGAGGGGTGCACGGGATGCCCACCCCCGAGCCCAGCCAGGCAGAAGGCCAGGCTGGGGTCCCGGGGGAACCTGCCTCCTGCGGGGCTTCAGCACTTGGTGAGCCCCCCACCCCCATGAGACGAGCATTGCTGGAGCCTAAGAGCCAGGGTCAGCAGCCCCGACACTGTCCTAGGCGCAACCCTGGGCCAGGTCAGCCAGGTCGCTCCCCTGCACCCTGGAAGGCAGTTTACAGAAGCGAGCACACAAACGCAGCGTTCGGGCCTCAGAGCATCTGCGAGCAGTAATAACAGTAATTATTATAACACATACCCCATAACTCACCCCAGCTAGCCCACATGCCACTTTTTCAGCCCGGATTCCTGACTGAGCTCTTTTGATTCCCTTAAATGTGGCCTTCACCCACAGTGCTGCACTGCCCGGTGCGTCCCACATCACAGGAGGGCTCCCCGCCTGCCCTGCCCGCTGGGAACCCGAACAGGCTGGTGGGGGACCCCGACGGGCATTGTGGGGCGGCCCCACAAGTCACTGCCTGGCCCTTCAAGAGCTGGCTGGCCCAAATTTGAGACTACAGCTGGACTCAGACATCCACCCACGGGCCCGGACATCCTGGCTCAGGCGAGCCAGGGTCCAGTGAGCACCGTAAAGCCACCTTTGTACCTGAGCCTCTGAGGCCGGGGCTGGGGGGCTAGAAGGTGACCTCACTTTTCCCACTCCCCAAACTGCCTCCCTGGGTCCCCGGCCTCAAGAAAAGCCAGCTACAGGGCGCCTGGGTGGCTCAGTTGGTTGGGCGACTGCCTTCGGCTCAGGTCATGATCCTGGAGTCCCGGGATCGAGTCCCGCATCGGGCTCCCTGCTCAGCGGGGGGTCTGCTTCCCCTTCTGCCCTCTTCCCTCTCGTGCTCTCTGTCTCTCATTCTCTCTCTCTCTCTCAAATAAATAAATAAAATCTTTTAAAAAAAGAAAAGCCAGCTGTGGCCCTTGGCACGGCGTAAGGTAGCAAGCACAGGGAGCCTAGGGAGAGCCTGGCGACCCCTACCCCATCTCGAGGGGGCTCTGGGGCCAGGCTCTGGGACCTCCCTTGAGGGGGTGGGCAGGGGGTCCCGTCAGGATGAGCAGGCCAAACCAGCCACTTCCTCCCCGTCAGTCACGTCCCACCTCTGAAGGGTGCTGGGACAGGGGGGCAAGACAGCAGAACTTTACAGTTTGCAAAGAGACACCCTCCCGTTGGACCTGCGTGCACTTAGATGAATGTAGGGTGGGTGTGAGGAGGCGAACGGCCCACACTAAGCGGCTGAGTGGCAGGGGTCGGCCCAGAGCTGCACACCCTGGCACTGCTGTCCAGCACGGCAGGGCCCACAAGCTGCTTCCCTGACCTGCCGTGGACACAGGCGCCGCTTTCCGGAGCCGGTAAGAGGTACTCACATCTACTTCTCCTTGGTCGATCACATAGAAGTTATCTCCTTCGTCCCCTGGAACGAAAGAAAGCAGAGACCGTGGACCATGCGGAGGGCACCACGTGGGGCACCTCCGGCCTCCCTGTATGCAGTACCTGCAGCCTCGCTTCACCGAGGCCAAGCAACTCTGGGCTCCACACGTTTTTCCCTTAATTTTTTAAAAATAAAACGTGTACAAACACCACGATGGCCCGACACACACGGACAGTGACGTGGCCGGCACGCGCTCCCGTGGCGCAGTCACCTGTGTCTCGCGTGGGTGGGGCACCTGCGGTCCACGCCTGGCCCATCCCGGGGTTCGACTCCGTTAACGAGTGCAGAGCGACGTGCTCTGGTCTCATTAGTGACTTTCCTTGAGGGTGGACAACGGGTTTTGTGTTCACACCCTGGGCACACCCACGGCCCACGGGACCCGCACTCTAGCTCAGAGAAGCAGGGAACGCACCTTGCTGTATGACGGTCTCCCCGGCGATGTGCATGACAGGGAACATGGCGTCGAAGATGTCACTGGAAGAGAAAAACGTACCACGTGTCAGAGCTGAAGCGATGTGGGGCACGGGGACCCCACTGCAACACCTCACATGGAGCAACCAGCTCGGTTCCCCCGGGGAAAATGGAAAAAGGAAATCAGGGTCTTTCGTAACCCTGCTGTCCAGGCACCAGCTCACCACCTGGGGATGCTTCTGTGCCGGGACAGACGGGGGTCCACTGTCAAAAATGGAATCACACTGTACACATTGCCTTGGACACAAAAAGCAAAGTAAGAACATACCGCAAACAGAGTAACAATAACAAAGTAACAACATACCAGAAGAACGGTTCTCACATCTATAAATATAGTCCTACCAGAACACTGCTTTCTGCATGCTTCCAGAGGGGAGACGCTTCCCCTCGAGGGGCGTCCTGAGACCCCAGACGCAGAACAATGTGTTAGACATGCAGAAGCCTGAGAGCCTGACCCTGACTGTGCCAACAGGCAGTCTGGCCATTTAATTTCCTAAATGTGGCAGTGGAATAGACCAAACGGGCAGGACATGGACAGCGGGGAGGTGGAGTGTGCCCACTGGGGACCCCTCATCTCCGCTGACCGCAACCAGGACGCAGTGTCAGAGGTCAGCCTCATGCTCCCAGAATGCGATGGCCACCTTCAGGAGACAGCACCACCCACGGGTCCCTGACGGAGAAGTCGGCAGCCAGGGCCCCGCAGTGGGAAATGCACACTGCAGAGCCCTGGGCGGCCGGCCTCCTCTCGCCTGGCTGCTGAAACAGAAGAGTCTTGGAAACCTTCGCCCGACTGCTCAGGCTGAACCAACCTCAGAGGTACTCACAGGTGCTGGACGCAGGCTGAGTGCTAAGCCGCCAGGAGCAAACGCAGAATCAGAGACGCAAACCACCCTGCGCCCTGCTGTTCCCAGGCTCCAGAAAACATTAACTTAAAGTAGTAGCTGTTGGGACGCCTGGGTGGCTCAGTTGGTTAAGCGACTACCTTCGGCTCAGGTCATGATCCTGGAGTCCCCGGATCGAGTCCCGCATCGGGCTCCCTGCTCGGCGGGGGGTCTGCTTCTCCCTCTGACCCTCCCCTCCCTCATGTGCGCGCTCTCTCTCACTCATTCTCTCTCTCTCAAATAAGTAAAATCTTAAATAAATAAATAAATAAAGTAGTAGCTGTTTTCACCTCGGGGGTGGGGGGACCAGTGGGTGGCAGGGGCCCCTCCCCACCTCCTCCTTCCCCCGGCACGGACCTAGCATCTGTCCCCTGGCCTGGGCTGCACTTCTCAGCCACACCTTCCCTGGGGGAGCATCTGCAGATGGGTCTGGTCTGTTTCCCAAACTGCATTTCTTCAAAACCACAGCATCAGGGGTCTCAAAATGAGCGGATCTTTAAGAAACGATTTTTCAATTCCTACCTCACTCTTTAAAAACTTTAAGTGGTAATGGTAAAATATTTCCACAAATGCCATTAGCAGTGAAGCTAACCCCAGGACCCACCACCATGCAGCCTGGGCAGGTGCCTCGGGCAGCGGTCAAGCCGCACAGTAGGGCCCCAGCCCACTGCCCTCCACACACACGGCCGGTATGTCTGGGGCACACGGACGAACCAGTGAAAAGGCCTATGGTTATCATTCGCACAAAGGTCCTGGTTGCAATTCTTATATTTTGTCCTGTGTTTCTTCTTTTTTTTAAAGATTTTATTTATTTATTTGAGAGAGAGAGAATGAGAAACAGCATGAGAGGGAGGAGGATCAGAGGGAGAAGCAGACTCCCCGCCGAGCAGGGAGCCCAATGCGGGACTCGATCCCGGGACTCCAGGATCATGACCTGAGCCGAAGGCAGTCGCTTAACCGACTGAGCCACCCAGGTGCCCCTTTTTTTTTTTTTTAAGATTTTATTTATTTATTTGAGATAGAGAGTGAGAGAGAGCGAACATGAGCTTGGGGCAGGGGCAGAGAGGCCACCGTGGGACCCGATCCCTGGACTCCAGGATCGTGACCTGAGCTGAAGGCAGTCGCTTAACCGACTGAGCCACCCAGGCGCCCCATGATTTTATTTATTTAAGAGAGAGAGAGCATGAGAAGGGGGAGGGTCAGAGGGAGAAGCAGACTCCCCGCCAAGCAGGGAGCCCGACGCGGGACTCGATCCCGGGACTCCAGGATCATGACCTGAGCTGAAGGCAGTCGCTTAACCGACTGAGCCACGCAGGCGCCTTATTTATTTTTTAAAAGATTTTATTTATTGAGAGGGAGAGAGAAGGATAGCATGAGAGGGAGGAGGGTCAGAGGGAGAAGCAGATTCCCTGCCGAGCAGGGAGCCCGATGCGGGACTCGATCCCGGGACTCCAGGATCATGACCTGAGCCGAAGGCAGTCGCTTAACCGACTGAGCCACCCAGGCGCCCTGTCCTGTGTTTCTTGATGCACGTGTACATGGAGACACGCAGACCTGGTAAATCCCCTAGGGGCTGCCCTGCCTGGGCCTGGCCCAGCACCCCACTGACCACACAGGCTTCCCCCCTGGGGTATAGAAGGAGCATCCCAATCTGTGAACAGCAAGGCCAGAGAGCCCAGCCCCACTTACCAAAAAGGCCTGCTGCCCCATTTCCTTTGGAAGAAGCTAACATCCCCAGTGCCCCCCAGCTCATCACCAAGGCTTGGACACAGGTGGTGTGGGGGACAGACACACGCGCTCCCGCCGGCTCAGCCCATCCCCCGCTAAGAGGCCCCCTCCTTCCCCATCTTCTGCGTCTTCTCAAACAAACCCAATCCTTCCTGCTTCTTAGCCCCTGACGGCATTAGAAGGCCCTGGCTGTGCCACAAAAAGAAAACTGGTTTTCTATTCTAATCTGGAAGTGGCCTCTGGAAGGCTTTACTGAAGCTGCTGCCCACATCTCAGAGAGTCTGACACATGGGTCCTGCCGCCCCCACCAGGATCACCAAGGACACTGGGCTTGGCACTCAGGCATCAGGGACTGTGCCAGGCCCGGGGACACAGTGCCCGGAGCTGCTGAGACACAGAAATGTGAAGACATTACTGTCCTCACTCCATGAGGCCCCAAGGACGGGACCAGAGCTGGCCAAGCACCCTTCATCTGTCCGCTTGCTCTGAGGTCAGACCTGCAGCTGTCTCGTCCAGACTAGGAAACCAGAGATGCTAAGTAACTTTGCCAAGGCCCGCAGCTGGGAAGAGGTGAGGCCAGGCCGCACTCCTGCCTTCCCGTGCAGGGCTCTGTGGGGCGCAGGGGGCTAAGCAAGGCCTCCTAGCGTGGAAGGGGAGGCGTGTTGGGGGGCACAGGGCCTTCCAGTCTCAGAGAGCAGGTGATGGAGGGCCCTGATGCCAACCCTGAGGAAGCCACTGGCCAGGGAGGGGCGCTGGTCATTGCCAGGAGGCAGGGCCCTCCAATCCCAGAGGCAGCCCCGTCAGAGAGGCTCCACCCTGCCCTCTGCTCTCAGTCTGACATGGGGTCCTCGGGCTCCTGAGCGGCCCCCAGGCCAGAGCAGGTGCTGCTCCCTCGATTGCGGGGAGCAGCTGACAAAGGGGTGCCCGCTTGCCTTATCCCAGTGTCCCTGTGGCCCTGTGGGCGCTTTTCACCAGGACCCTCCCACACACATACCCGAGGCGGCCCAAGCACCAAAGGGACCCTCAGGGTTGGACCAGGAGTGATGGGGGCAGAGGCATCATCTGTTAATTTTGCTTTAATTGTAATTATTTATTGGTACTGTTGGTTTTTGTCACTCTAGGTCAGGGGCTGGGTCTCAGCCCTGCTGTCCCGTGGACATCTTTGGCTTCCAGTTCTGCCTAGGCACCCCTTCCAGAATAAGGTTTTACCTGCATAAAATGGAATAAATAGAAAAACCAACGAAATCAACAATATGGAAACACAGTGGTTAAAATGTTTAAAGAACCAGCCTGCAGCATCGTAGCCCGGGGTTTGTCCTCCTGCATCACATAGCCAGGTTGGGGCATGCCCAGCGACCACCCCAATGGTTAGGGAGCCACGAGCATAAGCCTTATTTTCAGACAATCTACAAGAGCCAGGATGGGATGCGGAAGTGCCCACACTGTCCTCAGGTGACAAGATCATAGGCACCGTTCAGGCCTCAGCAGCCTGCTCACGACAGAGGGAAATGCCATCCACGTTCACGGACTCCTTCACAGCCCTCCTCCCTCCCTCTGTGCCGGCAGTCCTGTGCTGGGGGCCAGGAGCAGAGCATCACCAGCAAGGAGCTGCGTCAGGATGGTGGCCAGGGAATGGGCACTCCTGGACCCCAGCCACACCCGGACCTCGACCCAGGCAGAGCCACCATGACACTCGGGCCTGCAAAGTGCTAGGTCCCCCAGATGACACACGGCTCAGAGACCACAGCCCTTTGGAAGCTCCCACCTGAGTCATTCCTCTTCCTGGTGGCCCTCCTTCCCTGGGCTCCTTAGCTCTTGCTCTCCAACCCCTGCAGCTGATGGTGTCCTGACTTCCTACTCCCCAGTGCACTGTGAGTTCTAAGAACAAAGACCGTGTCTTCACTGCAGCCTGACAAACAGCGCCCAGCCCGCGTCTGACTCACAGAAGGTCCTCGGTACAATACGGATTAAGGATAGAGATTGGATGGGTGGATGGATGGTGAATGGCGGGGGGGGTGGACGGGTGGTGGGTGGAGGGTGGGTGGGTGGAAGGGTGGATGGATTGTAAATGGGGGGGGTGGACAGGTGGTAGATGGGTGGATGGATGTTGAATGGGGGGTGGATGGATGGGTGGATGGGTGAGTGGAAGGGTGGATGGATGGTAAATGGAGGGGTGGACGGGTGGTGGATGGGTGGATGGATGGTGAATGAGGGGGTGGATGGATGGGTAGATGGGTGGGTAGAGAGTGGATAGAAGGAAGGGTGGATAGATGGTGAATGGGGAGGTGGATGGATAGATGAGTGGGTAGAGGGTGGATGGATGGTGAATGGGGAGGTAGATGGATGGATAGATGAGTGGGTAGAGGGTGGATGGATGGTGAATGGGGAGGTGGATGGATGGATAGATGGCTGGGTAGAGGGTGGATGGATGGTGAATGGGGGGATAGGTGGTGGATGGGAGGATGGATGGTGAATGGATGGTGCATAGGGGGTGGAGGGTGGATGGAAGGAAGGATGGATGGATGGTGAATGGGGAGGTAGATGGATGGATAGATGGGTGGGTGGAGGGTGGATGGACGGTGAATGGGGGGGTGGATAGATGGGTGGATGGATGGTGGATAGGTGGGTGGAGGGTGGATGGAAGGAAGGGTGGGTGGATGGTGAATGGGGGGGCAGATGGATGGATAGATGGGTGGGTGGATGGGTGGATGGAAGGAAGGGTGGATGGATGGTGAATGGGGGAGTGGATGGATAGATAGATGGGTGGGTGGATGGAAGGAGCGGTGGATGGAGGATGAGCTCTCTGTTAAGGTAGCTCCATGAGAGTAGATCAGCTAGAACAAGGTATGGGTCTTCTGACAGCTGCTTCCTGCAGCTATTCCCTATGAAAACGGTGGCAGTTGATCTTGAATCCTCAGGCTGAACCCAGTACTCTCCACCCAAGAAGAAGCCTCATTAACATTCTTTCATTTAAACCTCAAAACCATAGAAAGACTTTGACCCCCATCATTGTCCCCATGTATGCGCAGGAATATCAAGGTTCAGAAAGGTTAAGTGACTTGCCCATGGTCACACAGCTGGTTTGGGGTGCAGTAAGGCTGACCACCCCCTCAGAGTGCCATTCATTCATGCCACAGAAGGTGCACAACTGAACACACCAGGGTGGGGGGTCTCTGCTCTCCCTGGCCGTGCGTCCAGGACCCAACTCATGGGGTGGGTCTACACTGAGGTCTGGCCTCTACAAAGGAGGCAGCCCCTGGCTCTTGCTAGCAGGACCAGACTCCTGGAGATGCTCTCAGGGTGGGAAGGCTGGATGCTGCCTACACTTGCCAGACGACTTTGCATCAACCGCAGTGTCCCTCCCCTGGCCCCTGGTCATACCTCCACTTCCGGGCTCACCTGGCTGCCACCAGAGCCCCACTGGCTGACTGGTCCCCTTGGTCCTCTGTGACCAGGTGGGAAAACCTGATGTGACCTGGTGGTCTTCCCAGAGAAAGCCGTATCCTGCCAGCTGGGGGTCTCATCCTGAGAGCTGCACTCTCCCTGGTTCCAGCAATGAGGGCATCACCTTCAAGCCTAGACCCTTCCCCTTCATGCCTGCCTCCCTAATGGGGAGGCCTCCCAACTGTTCACTTGAGAGTCATGTTTTCAATGACACATCCAAAATGAGGTCTCACCCTGGAGGTCAGAACAGCACCAATGAATCCCAGCTTTCTACATTTCCAGGAGAAACCATGCAAGTGTTCTCTTCGGTCTTGGGGAGCTCATCTCCACTGAATAAAGGCAGTTTGAAGTCCCACCACAAAGAAAAGTTTGGGGTTTTGTTTGTTTTCGATCTAAACCCCACAGACAGTCCAAATGCAAGTAAATGTTTAGAACATGACCTACTGGTAAGTTACTCATCTTGACCTTGAAAATAAGACTTTACAAGCTAATACCAAGCCAGCTGGCCGAAGCCCACTGGACACTTCACTTGACCATTCAGGAGGTAAGCACAGGTTAAACTTCCTCCAAGCTGGAAAACAAAGTCTAGGGCAAGAAGGGAAGGCATGGTCGGGGGGCCTGGGGAGGGCCTCCCTCCACCTTCCTGTGCAGCTCCCACTCCCTGGGACGCCAGCACCAGGCAAGCTCCACCAGACCCTTCTGTCGCCTTGGGCCAGCCCCCATCTCCTCCTCTGTCCGGGCAGAAGCCAGACCCTGAGCCCCTGAGCCCTTGGGGGTGTCAACAGGACATCTCTGAATGCCCTCGGTCCCTCCCAGAAGGGAGAGAGCATGTTGTTGTCTCAAGGTCAGAAGAGCCCACTCCCGGGGTGAAATCTCAGTACGACCTCATGCCATTTGTCACCGTCATCCCCATTGTCCTCATTTCCAGGCGAGAGGAGGTCTGAGGCCCAGAGAGGGTAAGGAACTCACTCAGGGTCACACAGCCAGGAGGTGCGAATGCAAGACTCCAAACTAGGTGATCCGGCATGTAAGCCAAGTTCCCTAATAGCAGGATGTGTGCTCGGCGATGGGTTCGTGCGAACTTTACTAAATTAAAACACTTCCCTTCTAGGCTTAGTTTGCTAAGAGTTTTTATATTGCTAAGCTTTATCAAATTCTTTTTCAGCATCTACATGAGATACCGCACAGATGTTTTTTCCTGTGGTCCATTAATGTGGAGAGTGCTCTGAACTCGAACCGTCCTCGAAACCCTACTTGGTCTCGATGGGTGGTTTTCAAAAGGCAAGTTGGATCTGTTTGGCTACTGAGGATTTTTGCATCCACATTCACAGACTACATACTACACCTTATAGCTCTTACACGGCTGTCATTTGTTCTCTTGAGTTGTCCAGATCATGGGTTAGGAGCTGGGCAGCCTTCCCTGGGTTCCGTTTTCTGGAGCCACTTGTGACAGGAGAACGCACGGTCTGCTGACATTTGACAGGACTAGCCTGCAAAGCCATGGGTACCTGGCCTCCCGAGGGAAGGCCTTTGGCTACCGTTTAACTTTCTTAGGGTTATTGATCGCTCCACATTTTCTATTTCTTCATGTGCCAACGTTGGCACCATTTTCAAAGTTAGCTCCCAACATTTAAAAATTGGCAGTTAGAAAAATCCAAATTTTTGGCTTTTCTTTGAAAAATAAAAGGAAGCTCTAGCAACACGGGGCCTGTGTTCTCACAAAGCAAGACCTCAGCCCAGTTGCATCCTGGTCAGAGCACATGCTCTCAAGTCTGCCACAATCCACAGAAGGGCACAGATTCCTGACCCTCGGCTGCATGTATGTGCCAGCCTGCCCATGCGGCTCACTCTCTGGGTGTGGCAGGTGCACACGTGGGACCTCATCACAAGGAGGGGGGGCTGTCCTGATGGCTGCCACTCCTAAACTTGCCTGGAGAGACCCAAGGGTCTGAATCTCCAAGGACTTCACCCATCTGTCTGTAGAATGGGCATGGTAGCCTGCCTGGCCTCCTAGAGCTCTGGGAGCCTAACCCAAATACTGATGTTGGTGAAGCACGTAGCACAATGAGCTCTCATAGTCAGGAGCTTCTGTAAGTGTTTCTGCCGGTTCCAAATCCCATGCACACAGCAGCCCTTTCTCCCAGCCCTGCTAAGATGGTCACACACATCTCAGGATCCCTTGGGAATGAAGCCAGAGGTCTTGGCCTGTCTCACAATCCAGTATGGCTTCTGTACCCCTTTTCAATGGCTTACATTTCTGATATACTTGGAGCTGCAGCCGGAGGTGGCCTGCCCTCAACCCTGCAAAGCAGCCTGCAGAAGCAAACAGGCTGGGCTGGTTCTCAGAGTGGGGCCGCCCTGAGTGGGACAGGCCTGGGATACAGCGGGGTAGAAGTGACAGGGTCCCACACCATGACACTCACCACCGATCACCTCCAGCAACACACAGAGCAAACGGCGTCAGTCCTTTCCACATTTCTGTATCTTCTTTTCTTGAAACGTTTATTTTGGAAGATATCTAACTTTTGGAAGCATGGGGGACACGGGTGTCAGAGCAGGATGCATGTCCCACCCCCCACTGGTGACATCAGACGAGCAGAAAGCGACACGGCACATAGGTGCCAACTGCAGGTCTACACAAAAATGCACGTGTGTCTTGACGAGGAACAGAAGGGGATCGTGAGCAACGAGAACAGCACACTGAAGCAAAGACCACCCAGACGGCAGAAAACACGTCCGAGTGCACACTCGCGTGTTTTCCTGACTCCAAAATGATGCCATAGATGGGAAAAGTGCCACTGACGTCCAGTCCGTCCTTCTTTAGAAGTGGTTCTGAAAGACCCAAACCTGCTGCCGCGGCCTTGGGAGAATTTCTCTCTCTGGCTGTTGGGCTCGCGGGTCAATGTCTCCTGAGGGAAGGAAGCGCCCCGGACCTGCGGGCAAAGCTCTGGGGCACTGAGCACCATGGCAACACCCTGTTTGATGCTGCGGGTCACTGTGCAAGTGACAGAGCTGAGCACTCCAGACACAGCGGCCCCAGGTTGTGTTTAGGCTTCTCCACTGTTTGGGTGAAAGCTCACTGTGTTTCTCTATGGACTGCAAGTTTCCAAATAATTCTCTCTAAACAGTGATAACTCAGGCATTGCTGCGTACTGTGGTGAGACGCGAGGTCCTGCCTGCTCCTGCTGGAGCACCAGGAACACGATGTTTGTAAACCCCAGGAGCCTCGGCCTCAGGGGACCCTGGTGCCACCTCATCCACAGTGGTTTCTCAGCCACGCGTGCCCAGCCGAGGACTCCGGGTGGGGAGCGTGTCCACTCTACCCTATGCCTCTAGGGGAGGGGATGATGGAGAGCCAGGATCTCCAACCCAGAATCACCAGCACACACCTCTGGCCCTGATGTTCACCATGTCCCCAGATGCCCAGGACAACCCGAGCTGCCAAGTAAGAAGGCACCTTGGATGGAGACCAGCACTCGCAGGTATAGGCTGGGGAGGGTGAGCTTTTCTCTTAAGAATGTGCCCTTTGAGGGGAGCCTTGGTGGCTCAGTCATTTAGCCTCTGCCTTCGGCTCAGGTCATGATCCCAGGGTCCTGGGATGCACAGGCAGAAAATGAGTAAGGAAGAGCACCATCACTTAACTAGATGTAGCTGATATCTATAGGATACTCCATCAAACAACAGCAGAACACACATTCTTCTCAAGTCTGCACAAAACGTTTACCAAGACAGACCACATCCCGGACCATAAAATACACCTGAACAAATTTAAAAGAATATGAGTCACATAGTGTCTGCTCTCAGACCACAAGGGGTTAAACTAGAAATCAGTAACAAAAAGATAGCTTGAAAGTCCTAACATTTGGAGGTTAAGCAACAGACTCTGAATAACAAAACATGGGTCAAAGAAGAAGACTCAAGAGAAACTGAAAACATTTTTAACTAAACAAAGATAAAATGCAGCTTATTAAAATTGATGGGATGCAGCAAAAGCAGTGCTTAGAGGGAAATTATAGCACTGAATGCACATATTTTAAAAGGGGAAATATCTAAAATCAGTAATCTAAGCTTCTACCTTAGGAAACTAGAAAAGAACAATAAACCCAAAGCAATATAACCCAAAGCAATAACCCAAAGAAAATAATAAAAACTAGAGCAGAAATCAGTGGAATTTAAAATAGGAAATGAATGGAGAAAATCAACAAAACCAAAGGTGGTTCTTTGAAAAGATCTATAAAAACCTATAATCCTCCAAGGAGGCTAACTGAGAGAGAGAGAGGAACACACAAAAATCAGGTGTCAGAGTGAGAGAAGAGAAGACAGTATCACTGCAGAGCCCATGGACATTAAAAGGTCGATAAAGGAATGTTATCAACAACCCTATGTCCACAAATTTGAAAACCTAGATGAAAGGGACCAAGTTTTTGAAAGACATTATCTAGAATTTTGAAAGACATTGTGTGTTTACACACAAGAAGAAAGAGATAATATAATCTACTGAAGAAATTGATCTAATAATTATTAACTTTGCAAAACAGAACGCAGCAGGCCCAGACAGGTTCACTGGTAAATTCCGTCAAATATTTAAAGAAGAAATTATACCAATCCTCAACAACCTGTCCCAGAAAACGGAAGCAGAGGAGACACTTTCTCTACGAGGATAATATTACTCTAATATCAAAACCAGACAAAGGCATTACAAGAAAGGAAAATTACAGACCAATATCTCATGAACATAAATGTAAAAATCCTCAACAAAATATTAGCACATCGACTCCAACAATGTATTAAAATAATTATACACCATAACCAAGTGGGTTCATTCCAAATGAAGGTTGATTCAACATTCAAAAATCAATCTAATCCATCGCATCAAAAGACTAAAGAAGGAAAATCACATGACCATAACAATAGATGCAGATAAGGCATTTGACAAAACTCAACACTCATACATGATAAAAACTCTCAGAAAAATAATATAGGAGAATTTTCTCAACTTGATAAAGAACATGTCCAAAACACCTGCAGTTAACATCGTACCTAAGGACGAGAAGCTAGATGCTTCCCCATGAGACTGAGACCAAACCAAATACACTCCTTTACCACCACTCTTTTTCAACATTATACTGGAAGCCCTACCTAATGCAATAAGATAAGGAAAGGAAAAAGGGAATGGAAAGGAAGAAGTAAAACTGGTTTTGTTTGCAGATGACACTGACTGTCTATGTAGAAAATACCAAAATATCAACAACAATAACAAAACCTACCGGAACGTGTAAGCGATTATAGCAAGGTTACAGGATATAAGCTTAATGTACAAAAGCCAGTCACTTCCCTACATACCAGCAATGAAAAGGGGAATGTGAAATTAAAAGCACAATACCACTTACAGTAGCACCCCCCAAAATGAAATACTTAGGTATAAACCTAACAAAACATGCACAAGATCTATCTGAGGAGAACTACAAAACTCTGATGAACACTTACAAAAAAAAAAATACAAATAAATGCAGAGACATTCCATGTTCATGGATAGGAAGACTCGATTTTGTCAAATTAATCCCAACTTGATCTACAGATTCAATTCAACCAAAATTCCAACAAGTCATTTTGTGGATATCAGCAAACTGACCCTGTGGTTTATGTGGAGAAGCAAAAGACCCAGAAAAGCCAACACAGTATTGAAGTCTGAGGGCTGACTACAAGCTGCAGTCATCCAGACAGTATGGTACTGGCCGCAGAGCAGGCAAACAGATCCACAGAACAGAACAGAGAGCCCGAAACAGACCCCCATGAATACAGTCAACTGACCTTCGACAAAGGGGCAAAGGCAACATGACCGAGCGAAGACAGTCCCCCCAACACTGGTGCTGACCAACATGCAAAAACTGAATCTAGACACAGATTTTACTTCCTTCACAAGAGTTAACTCAAAATGGAACATAGATCTAGTCATAAAACTCAATAACGACACTTCTAGAAGATAACACAGAGGACAACTAGGGGACCCTGGGTTTGACAACGACTTTGCAGATACAACACCAACAGCCCCCCAGATGGAAGCCTGGCTCCACCACAGAGGATGCTTCTAGTTGCCCCTCTTAGGAGGGCACCAGCACCCCCCAGGGTATAGCGGAGGCTCCAGGGGCCACTGTGCTGAGAGCTCCATCATCCCTGGCTCCCACCCACCCACTGGGCATCACTGGGTGAGAATGAGCAGCCACAGGGGGGTCAAGCACCAACCATCAGTTGGGGCCACACTCAACTCTGACTCAGCCACTGGGAGACCATGGAGAACAAGGTACGTGTAGTCCCTGCCTCGAGAGGTTCCAGCAAAACAGGGGCAGACACTAAACAGATGGGACCTTCTAGCTGTCATTCATTCATTCAACAAACATACAGAGGACCAGTGCCGGGTCAGCCCCCTTCCTGCCTCAGCCCATGGTGAGAGCACAGGTGAGAAAGACAACCCCCTCCTTGCCACCTGGCAAAGACTCTATGAGAGGCATCAATGCCCCTGGGCAGACAGCCGTTGGCAGTCCCAGGGCCTCCTCCTCCACCAGGGGGCCCAGCAGTCAGGACGCCCCAGAAGCAGCTAATGGTTTTTATAGCAGATCAGCTAGAGACAGGATGGGCACCAAAGGCTCTGGGTCCGGCCCCCATCCCACGCTGTAACCAAGCTTGGGGCTGGAAACCTCATCACCACTTCTGCACAACAGGCTCTGAAACAGTGCGTAGGAGCCAAGGGGAAAGGGAGTCACCTCCAAGGGCCTGTCTCCTGAGACTCAGATTCTGGATCTTTCTTCAAGGATTTCATGCTGGCAGCCAGGGCCGGGCATCCGGCGCCGGGTCAGGCTGGGGGGCGAGCTGTGGCAGTGAGGCTATGGCCGGGGGGCTATGGCCAGGGCACTGAGAAAGCTAGCCAGCAGCAATTCATCAGAGGTTCAGCCAGGGTCGGCGTGGCCTCCCAGCAGGCCAGCCGCAGACAGTGGGCAGGCACATCCACCCTCTGGCCCTGACTCCTCAGGTGTAACACCTGAGGCTTACAGAGCTCCATGGCCTCATCTGTCTCCCACCCCAACAACCCTGTCTTCACCGCATCCAAGAAATCCCCTGGGACTCCTCCCCCTTCACACACGTCAGGGCTCCTCGGTTCCCATGCTCGTTTGGAGAGCAGTTGGTTTGAGCCTCTTAGGAACAGGGGTTAAGATTCACTGTCCTGCAGCCCACGGCCAGGCCTAACCCCGGAGGGACACAGGTCTTAGAAGGCCCACACTGCCCCATGCTATCCCCACAGCGCAGGGGAGCCCCCTTCCCAGCTGCCCCTCTGCAGGCCACGTCCAAGGCCAGGAGTGAGAAACAGGAGCCCTGCCACCCTCCTCCCTCCTCATCGCTTCTCAGGATGGGGATGTTCTTCAGGGTTACAGGCATCTTGATTATTGGTTATGATTATCAGGCCCACAGACCCACGACAGATCCAGGCGGCCAGGGCTATTGTCACTGCAGAACCCGCTCCAAGCACGTGGGAGGGGAGAATGCAGCGGCATGTCTGCAGGATCACTGGAAACACGCCCCCATCCAGGGCGCTGTGGGCTGGGGACACGTGGGTTTTCTTTCCACGGCTGCTAAACCAATCAGCTGCCCAAAGGCTACTTCCAAGGGCCCGGCGCAGACGCACCCACCTGAGCCTAGGTCACATCAGAGGCTGGGGGTGGGGGGCAAGGCATGAGCAGGGCCCGTCAGGGGAGGGTGGTCCAGGCTCCCAGTGGCTCCACTGGGAAGCGCCGGCGTTCTGCGGGGGGTCCCAGGCAGGGCGTCCTCGTGGGAAAAGCTGGGGCTGCCCAATCAAGAAACAAAGTGCCCCGGGCTGTGGGAATGCTCCAACAACCTGCCCAAGGCGTCCTGGCAGCATGCACCTGAGGCCCATGGACCCCTCGTGGGTGGTCTCCACTGATGCCACTGGGGTCCCATGGCTCTGGTACAGGAAGGAAACGTGGCCCACTCAGAAGCATTTGATTTTGCTATTATTACCCTTAACTTACTCTGAACCAGAGTGAAAACACTCTTAAAAGGCAGGCCCTGGTGGAGTCAGAGCCTCCTCCCTCCTTCGCTGCCATGCTTTATGTTAGAGGCACCGGGGGCATGCCAGAGGCCAGCATGCCCTCAGAGCCTGAGGTGCCAGCGGGACACAGACGGGGCTTGGACCTCAAGTCCAACGAGCCCGGCGCCAGGCACGGGGTGCAGACCCTTGCGCGTGATGCCAACCCCAGCCACTCCCACTCGTTACCCCTTCATCGCCGTGTTCTCCCAGCTGAGGTCCCCACCCCCACCGGGCCCTGTCTGAGCTCCCCGCCTGCAAGCCCGTGAGCATGACAAGTGGCTGTTGCTGATGGCACGAAGTCTGGAGGGGCTGCCAAATGGCACACGGTCTAAGCCTTGGTGTGCACCACAGGGATGAGCGGGGAGGCAGCCGTGCCTCCCCTCGTCTGCAGTAAAGCGGGCTGCCGTGCAGACACTTAACCTCACTGAGAGTGAGCTAACAGAACAGCTCTTGTCCAAGCATCCCGAGAGGTCAACAAAGTCTGTTCCAATCCCCCACTTCTGGGCACCCGGCACCGCAGGGATCCCGGAAATGGGATTCACTCCTCGTGTGCAAAGACCAGCCTTGCTGGGGCCAGAGGGTCCCCACGTGGAGGGCCGCCTGGACGTCCAGGCAGTCCTCTCTCGACAAGTCAGAGCTGTGACCCCGTGAGGGTGAGTGAGGACAGGCCTCTTCCACACACTGAACCTGCCCCTCGGCCTCCACAAACAAGGTCCTGTCACCCGTGACTCACCAGAGGTCCTGAATTTAGAGACACAGACGAGAAAGAGGGAGACGTCTCTCAGGAGCCCCTCCATGCCCACATCGTCCCTACTGGTCTTGGAGGGCAGAGAAGGGCGGCGCCTGCCCAAGGTTGCTCAGCCCCAAGGTTGCTCAGCCCCAAGGTCACTCAGCGTCCCCAGGCCCACGCCCCTCCCCTCTGCAGAGATCACCTGGAGGAAGGGAGCACAGGTGAAAATCGGGTGCTGATTCTCAGCCAGACTGAAGTCCACATGTGTCTTTAGGATCCCACCTGCGCAGAACTCTTGAAAGAAACCTCCATTGAATCTCCCTCAATATCGGAGTTCCCCGGCTCATCCCAGGAAATGCAACGCTGTTACTTCCAATCAGGCCTCCTTTGGGCCAAAGGAACCAGGGCAGGGCTGCGCCTTCCATTTCGAGTCTGACTCGTTGTAACTGAACACAGTAGTGAACTCAGAGGTGCCTGACGGCAACACAATGGAACGCCCTATAACGACCCGAAGGCTGGAAAATGCAGTCACAGCTTCTACACATGGAGGGCACCACTCACATGTCACACGGACATGTGGATGAACATCAGGGTACCATGTGCATTTACGTACACCGTCTCCTTCATACCCCACGGCAGGCCCCGTGATGTTGCCACACGGCCCCCAGAAGGCAGATGGGGACGCGGGTCTGGTATGTCAACTGCCCACAGACACGCATCTGGGCAAGTTCAGACGCAGGGCAGCCATGGCCAAGTTCACACCGGACCCAGCAAGGCCCGCGCCCCTGGCTCTCAGGAGCTGCAACACCCCCCAAATTCTCAACCTCATGCTACCTTTCTAAGAGAAGAGTTTCAGTGTTTCTGGATGGGTGGTGCACAAATTCCCAAACTGGGGAAGTCTGATATTCGTGAACTTTTCCGGACACGAGAACATCGTTGTTTTCTTCCTAGACTCTAACTAACACCAGCTATAAAATTACCGAAAAGAACAGCAAAACACTCCCCGAATAGAGCTGCTTGCAGAATCATCATTATTTCCACGCAATTAAACCTTGTTCTCCACGAAAGCATCACTTAGAAATGGCCCTGTTCTTGGCCTGGACCCCTGAATTCACAACGAGCCACATAAAATTGATTACGAGTTAATTGCTCCATGAGATGCTTAGCTTCGAACTACGGGCTGTCACACCCCAGGTAATTAAGAACAAGCCATGTTAAACAAACTGAATTAAAACCAAGACTTAAACACTTAAATTGGCCACCGGCCCGATTGTAAGAGGAAGGGGGTTCAAATCCAGAAGGTCCATTAGCTAAAGCTCACGGTCACCTAGTCTGTTCCCTGTCCCCCTGCAGCCTGGCCTCTCTGCATCTGAGGCACCCAGTCGTACTGCACACACACTAGATCCCCAGTCCCTCACTTCAGACCTGTGACCTACAACTGGGGTCCTCTCGCGCCAGCACAGGCCACTGAAAGGAGTGTCCTTAAACCACATACCCTTCAGATGTTTCTAAATTAACATCTAAAATGTTTCATTGTATGTTCACAAAGTTGCACACTGAGTTAAACTGGCCTGCTGCAGACATCACCTGCCCTGTCCCTCTTTAAATACAGCCAGTGAGTATAAATCCATAGTGCGATGGATATGTGTCCACCAACCGGGACACGGCATGCCCAGATGTTGCCCAGATGGCTGGCAAAACGTTCTTCCTGGTTGTGTCTGTGGGGGTGTTTCTGGAGGAGATGAGCACCTGAACCAGAGGGCTGAGTGGAGATGGCCCTCCCCGAGGCAGGTGGGCACCGTCCCATCCACTGAGGGCCTAGGGGGGACAAAAGGGGGGAGCATGGGAATTGGCTCTCTGCGTGAGCTGGGATGTCACCTCCTCCTGACCCTGGACAGCCGGGCTCCTGGGTCTCAGGCCCTCGGACTCCGCCGGACCACATGGCCGGCCCTGCTGGGTCTCAGCCTCCTCAACCACATGAACTGACTCCTGTAATAGAAGCCTCATGTATATCCGCATCCCACTGGCCCCATCTCTCTGGAGAACCAATATACCACCACGGCCAGCTACTCACCAGCTACTGAAAACAAGACATTACTGAGCATAGAGTGTTTTTTTTAATATTGGCTGACTAAACATAAATACATTAACGTTTTTTATAAACCATTAAATTGAAAGATTATGATTGTTTTGGAAATACGCCATTTAGAGGTTTTTTAAAAAAATATTTATTTATTTTAGAGAGAGCAGGTGCACGAGCAGGGGGAGGGGCAGAGGGAGAGGGGGAGAGAGAGAGGAGCAGACTCCCCGCTGAACACAGAGCCTGATGACGCAGGGCGCTATCTCACGACCCTGAGATTGTAACCTGAGCCAAAATCAAGAGTCAGATGCTTAACCGACTGAACCACCCAGGCACCCCTCACTTAGAATTTCTATACTTATGCTGATTTATAGTGCTTTATTTGAAAACAGAGTCTCATTGTCCCAATGTTTGGTGGCCTAAGACTTCTGCATTGGGGCAACCCACCCAGGTAAGACCCCTCTCACACAGGAGGTCAATTTTAAGAGTAAAGGCTGGGAAAGGTCAGGGAAAGGTGACTGCAACTGCAAACACGTCTCCGGCCACTCTGTCCCAAATGTGAATCTGGAAGCTGAAACCAAGGACTCTGACCCTGTGTGAGTGGCCCCTGGAGGGCCTGCACACCGGGGTCTGCATGTCCTGCTGGAAGACCACAGCCCACAGAAAGGCAGGATCTGGGTCACCCTCTCCTCCCTCACACCTGGTCACCTCCGACCACCCAGGCTGTCCCTCAGACCAGAAACAAGCCTCCTGATCCTCACACTTTGCAGGTCTTGGGTTGAAACATTCCCTGGGCCCCCAAGAGGCCCTCCCTAGCTGCGGTGTCCAGCAGAGACTCTCACCTGCCCGCTCCTGGTGCATTTCCCACAAAGCTTCCCCCTACCCTAGAGGAACGCAGAATTACGTGCTGAGGAGCAAGTGTGTGGGGAGCAAGCTCCTGCTTTAGGGAGCATTCCTGAAGCTCACAGAGGCTGTCATTTGCCAAGGTCACACAGCCAGCAAACAGCAAGGCCAGCCCAAACCCAAGGTCATCCCAAGAGGCTCTCCCTGGACACCTCTGGCTCCCCTGCCTGACCCAGCCCCCTCTTACTAGCAAAACAGTCTCTAGCACTGCCACCTCTCAAAGGGTATTCAAGCCCTCCACCTTCTGGAAGCTTCCCTGGGCTCCTCCCCTTTTGGTGCTGAAACTCTCCCAGGCCTGGAAATTTGGGGCCTTCTCAAGGGCAGGAGCCAAAGCTCCACTGTGTGGAGCTCCACAGCACCCTGCCCAGGACAGAGCACACAGCCAAGCTTAGCAAGGCTGGCAGCCCTGAAGTCTACTCCCAAAGTAGAGAAGAGCCACCTGGGCCAGGCTGGATGCTGGCCTGGCCTCTCTGGGACACCTCACCTGTGAACTCCATTTCCTCACCCATCAATCAGACAAAGACTACGGATGCACCATCTAGGGTCACGGTGAGAGATTCATGAAATCACACATGTCAAGTGCTCACCAGGTATACAACGTGGTTGAAGCCCTGGTCAACACTGGCTAATGGGAGCCACTGGACAAAATCAACACCTGAAACGGTGATACCTTCCCAAGCCCGAGAACTAGTCTTTAGAAAATTGCCTATTTTAAAAGGTTGGGGAGGGGCGCCTGGGTGGCTCAGTCGTTGAGCGTCTGCCTTCGGCTCAGGTCAGGATCCCAGGGTCCTGGGATCGAGTTCCGCGTCGGGCTCCCTGCTCCGCGGGGAGCCTGCTTCTCCCTCTCCCTCTGCCACTCCACTCCCCTCGTGTGTGCGCACGTTCTCGCTCTCTTTCAAATAAAAAAATTAAATTAAAAAAAATTAAAAGGTCAGGAAAGGTCAGGGAAAACCAGGGGAACCTGGATGGATAAGGAATGAATGAAGGAGGAATGGGTGAATGAGGAATGACTGAATGAGAAAAAATGAGGGAGGAACGAGTGATTGAGGAATAAGTGAGGAACGACTGAAGGAGCAACAGCTCATCCTGGCCTCCCCTCCCTCAATGGCCGGGGTCTAGCCTCCACCACGAGAGGGCTTTGTGCCAGCCGTCTGGAGGCCAGAGGCCTCCTCTGGCCCTGGAACACAGTAGGGGCGCGGGCAGAGGCGCCGAAGGGTTAAAGGCCATGCTGTGGGCGGGTCTGGAAACGGGGTTTAGCAGCTGATGGGAAGGTACGTGGTGAGTCGTCCCCACAGCTGCTCCTGGAGTCAAAGCACATCTTTGTTTGCCAACTCCCAGCAACGGCTGCTCTTCCCGAAGGATGAAGCGGGCCAGCTGTCCCACCACAGGACACAGCCTGGGGAGGCCGGACCTTCAGAAGTGACGTGGACAGCAAGCAGAACCCCGCCGTCTGGGTCCCGGGGGGTCCCGGTTCCCTTTCCCTTCTGGCGGGCTCACACACTCGGGGCGCCATCCCCAGGCTCCCTGGACAGCACTGGCCCCCACAGGGGGACCGCCCGCGAGGCTGGATCCAACGCGGGAAGGAGTGTGCCCCATTCCAGAAACGCAAGGCGCACGCAGCAGCTCCGGGCATGACCCGCAAGCAGAACCACGCCACCCCGGACGCGCGTGCCAAATGTGGAGCGATCACGAGGACAGGCGCGGTGAAACCTTAGCATCCCACACTGACATATTTACGGCCAGGCCGTCTGACGGCTGAGGCCCGCTTCAGGGATCCAGGGTCGGAGAGTGGGAGGGAGCACGGAGCTGCGCCGAGCGGGAGCTGGGAACGCGGAGGCCGCGAGCTTCATCACACTGTTCCCTCCCCTGCTGCACACGCCTGCGATTCCCCATCATAAAAGAACTTTTAAAAATAGTACCTTGCAGTCATTTCTACTGACAAAGAGTCACCAAAACGGCTTGCATGACACTAGCGGAGTAAGAAGTTCGCTGGTAGTAAAGGGCACACACACCTCACACGCCCACACACACGACACACATCACACACGCAAACACACAGACCACACATTCGAACACACACCACACACGCGCGCACCACGCACCTCTGGGACATCCGTGTGCGCCCCACCTCAGCAGGGCCAACCTGAACCCCCCACGCATGCGTTCCCTCCACCTCCAGTGGGCTCCCACAACAGACACCTGAGAGCTCCTTCCCGGATGCCGCTGCGTCCTAGGGCACCCCACAGCCCCCCAGCGGCTGCTGAGTCCTGGGCCGACCCCCACGGAAGCTCCCGGCACCCCGACCTGGACGCCAGGCCAGCAGCGGCCCCCCCCCCCAGAGAGAGGCCGCCGCCCCCTGGGGTCTCCAGGCCCTCAGAGAGGCCTTCAGAAAACACGGCCCCAGCTGTTCAGAGAGCGGACACCGTCCTGACACCCCCACACGTGCGGCGGTTCGGATGAGCGGGCAGAGGGCCCGCTCCGTGCGGTGAGCAGTGTCCACACGCATCGCTGTCTGGGAAGACTCAGCTGCGTTTATGCCCTTAAACCAAAACAAAATCCCTGGTGAGTCAAGCCTTCAATCACTGAAAGAAAAACAAGCAACCAACAAATTGAGAAGGTTCTAGAAGAGATCACAGCATGTCTGTTTACGGTCCTGACGTCTGGAAGGCGTTCTGAAGAACGCCAGAGGATGGGTGACACGACAGTGGAACATCAACACTTCAGCCTTGAAGACAGAGGGAACCGGACCCCTGCCCCACGGGGACGAGCCCCAAGGACACGAGCCAGACACGGAAGGATGCGCACGGGGACCCCACCCACACGAGGTCGCAGAATCGTCAGACTCACAGACACAGAGGGTAGACAGCGGGACAGGGGCTGGGAGAGCAGGTGGGGGTCTGTGCGTCATGGGGACAGGGTCTCCGTGTGCAGGATGGAACGTTCTGGAGCCAGACGGGGGGACGGTTGCACGGCAGCGTGGATGTGCTCGGTGCCCCTCAACTGGACACTTAGAAATGGTTAAAGTGGTAAATTTCTGTGTTGTACCTGTTTTACCACAATAAAAGAATTATGGAAAACAAAAAACAAAAAATTTTAAAACTTCCACGTGACAAAAAAATTTCATAGACAAGCAGAAAAATCCAATCACAAATTAGGAAACATACGCACTATACATCCAATCATCAAAGGCCTGACTTGGTCAGTTTACCAATAACTCAGGCAAGCCAATCGAGAAAACAACGAGAAGAGGATAAATCGGGTGATTTGCAAAGAACTCAACACAGAAACCAAGTAACCGGTGGACAGAAGCGCAAATCCTTCACCCTGGAGGATGCCCTGCTCAGGGGCCACATGGGGCCTGTGGTACAAAGACTCTTGATTTCAGGACGCAGAGCGTGAAAGGGCAAGCAGGGGCCTCCCCAGCCTGGGGTCCATGCCTGGCAACGGCCCTGACCCTGAGCTGCCATTTCCCAGCAGACAGCCTGGGTGAGCGGGAAGGGCAGGCACCGCACACAGCTCGGGGCCAGGGGAAGGTGGGCCCGCCTCTCCCAACGCACCTTCCAAAATGCGGAGGTGGGACCCTTTAACCCCAGGGCACTGACGCCCAAAAGGAATAAGGCAGGGCTGTGGGAGCCAACATGACACCACTGCGGGAAGAACACCCCTGGAAGCGTACGCAGGGGGACGACCGCACGGGCCCGCCTGGGTGCTCCTCTATACCTCTCGGCACTGAAGAAAGCAACGGCTTCCCACTGAGCCCATGGACAGCCCAAATTCAGCATCTGCCATGGCACGTCCTTCCTTCACCCACACTGTTCCCACCACTCCAATGCCCTCCCAACTCTCTTCTGCCCGCCCTTGAAGACCTGGCTCAAAGGTCGCTGGTTCTGGTAAAAGAGCACCTGGAAAGAACAGGGAGGATGGGGTCCGTTCCTCCCCTGTGACCCCATGTGTTGAACAGATGGCCATGGGACAGCCACATCCCAGAGAAGGACTGTTCACTCTTTAAGTATCCGTCCCCACTGGGAGGAGCTCTCGACGGGAGAAGGACACAGCTGTGTCTCGGGGTCCTGACACCCCCACGGACATGCACCACACAGGGCCTCACCAGCGCTTACCAGGTTTTGGTTTGGTCACAAGCTGTGGGACCCTGGGCAAGCAACTTGGCCCCCGCCTCATCGCTTACTCCCACAGCGTGGCTGTGCGGGTCGGGAGGGACCCAGAGCTGCCAGCCGAGTGCTGGGTTCTGATGCAGAGCTCAGCATTACCTACAATCACGCTGCAGATGCCCTTGGTTTTCTCACTCTTCGGGAACCTGGGGCACGTGCAGGGCTCTACCTCAGGAAGACTGGTGTGCCCCAGGGAACCCATGTGACCTTGGGCCAATTTTCCTGCCTGACAAATGGGAGCAGGGATGCTGGCCAGGACCCCTGGAGTCCCCATGGAGATGGGGACAAGTGTGGGTAATCACAATCCTCCTCCCAGGCCACCTGCCCTTCACCCTGGCCTCTTCCTACAACCCCCTGACCCCAGCCAGCTGGCAGGAAAGTCACCTAACTTTAGTGACCATGGCTCAAGAATGGGGCAGAGCCAGGACCCGAGGCACCCACCGGATCTGAAAGCCACTGGGGCCGTGTTGCCGGTAGAGGGGCAGTGGGCCAGCTCACCACCAGGGGGCATCTTTCAGCGCATCCTCCCAGGACTCGGTTCTGAATGAATGCCCTCACTCCCTGCCCCTGAGCAACAGGGCAGCCGGGCCGTCCCACCCCCTCCCTGGGCCTCATGCCCCTGCCCATATAATGGGCACTGGAAGCAGGAGGACTTTGGGCAGCCCAAATCAACGGTCTACAGGAGCCTGTGGAGTGGCATAACAGGTGAGGCATTAGGTGTAGGAAAAAGGGGAATGGTTGGGTCTGCAGCATCCTGGAGATGGCACACCTCCAAATTCTAGAAGTTTTAAAGCATTATGGCACCAAACCATCAAGACCACAGACAGGCAAAATCCACAGCAAGCTGCTAGATGTTCACACCAGACAACAGAGCCCCGAGGTTCTCCTCCCGATCCCATAATCAGATGGGCCGAGCTCTGCGACCCGGGCCCCCAGTAACACAAGCCCTGGCCGCCCTTCCTAGCTAAGTCTCCACAGAGAACCGAAACTGTGCCTTATTCGACCTCCGGGACCACGCGACTTTCCGTCAGCTGGACTGAGTCTGGGCACTCTTTAAAAGATTGTCCCCTTCCCTGGGAGGTTACGGAGCTGGGTGGCGCCATCATGCGGGAGGCAGGTCAGGCCGGTGCAGCCCTGTCTTCGCTTCTCCCAGTCCTCGCTAGGGGGCTTTAAGCAGCCTGCTTACCATCTCTGCGCTTCCATGCCTCATATCAGCCCAGTGTCATCAGCAACAAAGCCAGTCAGCCTTGTTCTAACAAGACGGTGCCCCATGAGGCCTGAGGTCCAGGGACCACCTCAGAACATGTCATGTGATGCAAGCTCCAGATTCCAGCTTCCCACGGAACACGGTTCCCGTGGCTCGGAAGTTGTTATCCTCAAGGTCTCTGCCCAGAGCAGGTGGCTCTATGCAAGCAAGATGAAGACTAAATTCGTTGCCTGTGTGAGCCATTAAGCTCCTACTAAGATGAAGCCCTGCATTCTCCAAGATGCTAATTTTGTGTCTTCGTGTTGCCTGAAAGAGAAGCAGCAACCCTGAAGTCAGAGCCAGGTGGGAGGGACGGGGCCGAGGCCGCTGGAGAAGCAAAAGCTGCCTGTGAATCCAGCAGACGGCGTGTTTTTCCCATCACCTGGGGACCCCAGCCAATCTGTGGGAAAACAGGCTGCTGGGGATGCGCGGGCGGGAGGCAGAGACAGTGGCAGATAACAGGAGACAGCTGCTCTGGCCGGCGCTGCGGCCCTCCAGCCAGAGGCCCATTTTAATTAGAGCTGCAGAGAGCAGGGCCACTGCCAGGAAGACCGCCCCAGGGTGAGATGTTCTCGCCCACCCGTCTGGCGGCTCTAATAATGAGGCCCCAGCCGAGGGCCCAAAGCACAGAGCTGCCTGGACTGCCCATACCACACGCACACGGTGCCTCCTCATTACCGTGCTTCTGGACTCCCAGGGGCACGGCGCTGCTCGTCCCCAGGCACCCTAATCGGAGCAAGCCAAGAAGGGACCTGACTGAACCCAGGGGCTCCCGCCTCCCTCCTTCAGTCTGGGATGCACCCTCGGGGCAAGGCCAGGATTCTCGGCACAGCCCAGGGCTCTGGAGCACCCTGCGGGCTGCCTTCTGAGGCTCTTTGTGTCCCTGAGCAGAGAGTAACTGCTCCCAGCATCCCCAGGAAGGACAGAAGATCTGCATTTGCTCACAGTAGCTGACACCAAGCAAGGAGTCTGCACCCGCCACTTGGACCCTCACCTGGAGTAACTCAACACAGCAGAGGGGCTATGGAGGGGCATGAAGACACCTGCTCCAGCCCCAGCTAGGACACCTGCTGCATGGCCCAGAGCAAGTGGCAAGGGGCCAGCCCAGGGCATGAGGAGCTCTAGCCCCAGCTAGGACTCCTACTGTGACCTGGAGCAAGGGACAGTGGGGAAGGGACTTCCCCTCACTGGGCCTTGAAACCCTCCTCTGTACACTGATGTTGGGGCATGAGCTGGCCTCCTACATTCCTTCCTGCTGTGTCCTGAGGCCCAGAGCAGCCAGCTTACCTTCCTCAGGCTCAGGATGGAGCAGAGAATGACCTTGTGGAGTGGCCTCAGACTAAACACTGAGAAGGAGTGAGGCCTGGCTATGGGGTTCATGTGGATGTCTGGGCCAGCATCAGAGGGGCAAAGCAGTGTCCAGGGAGAAGCCCACTGACTCAGCCTGACCTCCACACCACAAAAGGGCTATTAGAAAGAGGATGATGATGATGACTATGATGGTGAGGAGGGGAAGGAGGATGGTGGTGGTGATGATGGTGATGGTGATAATGAAGGTGATGATGGTGATGATGGTGATGGTGGTGATGGTGGTGATGGTAATGATGATGTTCATGATGATGGTGGTGATGATGGTGTTGATGAGGACAGTGATGATGGGGATGATGGTTTTGATGAGGATGGGGATGAGAATGATGATGGTGATGATGATGTTCATAATGATGGTGGTGATGATGGTGATGATGATGGTTTTGATGAGGATGAGGATGATGGGGATGATGGTGATGGTGGTGATGATGGGGATGATGATGGTCATAATGATGGTGGTGATGATGGTGTTGATGAGGACAGTGATGACGGGGATGATGATGGTTTTGATGAGGATGGGGATGAGGACGGGGATGGTGATGGTGGTGATGGTGGTGATGATGGGGATGATGATGTTCATAATGATGGTGGTGATGATGGTGATGATGATGG
>NW_023270763.1:411289-443912 GCF_011800145.1 Mirounga leonina
GAGGACAGTGATGATGGGGATGATGGTTTTGATGAGGATGGGGATGATGATGGTGGTGATGGTGATGATGATGTGGATGATGATGGTTTTGATGAGGATGGGGATGAGAATGATGATGGTGATGATGTTCATAATGATGGTGGTGATGATGGGGATGATGATGGGGATGGGGGCGGTAGGGATGTGGATAATGATACACCCATAAACATTACTACATTTCACCTTCCCTGTGACCCTCAAAGTAGGTTTTTTACTCTCATTTGACACTTGAGAAAACTGAGTCCCAAAGAATGTCATTACACAACTTAATGACATGATTCAACAGTCTCCTTCCAAAAAACATTTTAACACACATTCAATTCTGTAGCATGCGTGTGTGTGAGTGTGCATTTGTGTGGACAGGCAAGTATGCGTGTGAATGTGTGCACGTATAAACACCGTGTATATGTATGAGTGTATATGTGTGTATACGTGGATGCGTACACATATGCTTGTGTGTCTGTGTCAGTTCGGATATGTATGTGTTTGTATGTTTAATGCATCTCTGGCCTGACACAAAGTGTTCGGGGGTCTCCTGGTCCTCCCTGTTGCTCCCCAGACCCGGCAAGCCAGAGCCCACTCCCTGCAGCCCCAGCTCATCCCAGGACACCTGGGGCCCCCCCGACGACCCAGTCTGGATCACCCGCTCTCCCGTGTTCCCCCCCCTTAGGTGCATGTGACCTGTTGTTACAGGAGTGGGGGAGGCCGAGCACAGGCTTTGGAGCCCCAGGGACTCCTGCTGGAACCCTGTCTCTGCTACGACATGGGGTATGGCCTCCGGCAGAAGACAGACCTTGTTACATACAGAGGCCAGAAGAGCCTCCAGGAACCACCAGCTGGGAGTGCCGCCGTCCTAGGAGAGAGAACACTGCAGTGTGGCCGGTGAGTGGCCCCCCCACAGCTACGTTGCACTACCTTCTTCTGAACAAAGGAGCTTAAATAAAGCCCTCACCTCTTGACTCACTGAAGCACCACCACACAAACCGAAGGAGAGGTGCCTTCATAATCCGACAAGGGCAAGACCACCCTGCTGTGACCACGGGGTCACCTGTCTCACATCTGAGTTTAACAGGAGGGGCTTTGAGCACAAAGGCACGCACCCCACAAGTGGATTTGCTCGCAGAGGAGTGTTGTTTCCTCCACCCACGCGGGAGGCAGCTCTGAGTTGGGGCGTGCCAGGCGCTCTGTGAACCTGGAAAGAATGTGCCCCAAACCACAGCTCGGGCCGTTGGGCCCAGCTTCTAGTAAATTGGAAAAAGCAAAGAATTTGGATGCCGTGCAGGGGACGTCAAGTGAAAGGTCAAGAGACATTGTCTCAGGCCCGCTCCCTCCGGAGCCCACTTCCTGAACCATCCGCCTGTTTCTTTAAAGGCCGTAGCCAGAAAAAGGATCCCCTCAGGGTTTCAATATGGAAAGTGAGTTTTCCTGCAGCAAACCCCCCACATGAAAGCCCTCTTCCCAAGCCAACCTCACCAAGAGGAATTTTCAATCCGAGCATCTGCTTCCTGCACTTCTCGTCCACCTGGCTCCTGGATCCAGAAAAGTCCGAGGAGGTGGGAACCATGTGATTCTGGAAACTTGGGGCCAAGAGCCCAGGACCCCAGCACAAACACTTCCTGGACACACGCAGCTGGGACGGCCAGAGATAGTGCTCAGATCAACTGGCCCTCAGGCCACACCGGCCTTACACCAGCCGGCGCTGGGAGCCGGGGCGGGCCAGGAAAGGATGTGAAGGACGGGGCTCGAACGCGGCTGCCACGGAGGGGGCACGTGGGCCCCACGGAAGGGGAGGCTCGAAGCTCAGTGGGGCTGGAGGGGAAGCAGAGTCTGGTGGCTCCTCAGAAAGTCACTCCGAAGGCCACTCCTAGGCGTGCACCCCAAAGGCTCCGACACCGTGTCCACGGGAATGTTTGGCACAAACAAAAGGCGGGAGCAGCCCAAGTGTCCCTTGACCAGTAAGTGGACAAACGCATGGTGGCGCACCCCCACAATGGGAGACCCCCACCCTCAAACAGGAAGGCGGCCTGCCACAACATGGGCGCACCCTGAGGGCGCCGCATGCGGGGCCGCAAGCCGCACACGGGAGGACGGGTGGGTGCTGCTGACGAGGCAGAACCTCAACCTCGCGGGAGCCCGTTCCCAGTCTCCCTGTGGCCGGGCCAGGCCCGCGGTTCTGGCCCGCACACATCTGAGGCAGCGACACAGGACGGCTCCAGACCACGGCCCGAGGAGCCTCTCACTCGCTCGGCTGACCTGGGCCGCGTCCATCAGAACTCAGGCTCTGAAGAAGGGCACGACTGCTGAGCCTGATGATGCGCGGTTACGACGCTTGGTTAGCCTGCCCTGTGGCTCCAGCAACAGCAAGGGAAGCCTTGGGGATATGAGTCCCGGGAGCGTCCTGAGATTCTGTGCCCTGGAACACCAGCAAGGCACGGTGTCTGGAGCAGGCTGGTGCTGCGCTTGCATCTGGGAGTACGTGAGCATGAAAAAGTTCACGGGGACCATCGCCATAAATAAGAATAATGAGCCTACACGCTCACGCCGAGTTCTGCTCCCATGGCCGTCCCTGGAAGAGCTTAATGCAGACCAGACCAGGCGACGGAGGCCCAGAGAACAAAACTCGTCTTCCAAGTGAGTAGCCAGCTTTTGGGAGACTGAGGCCCAAATCACTGTGCCCCAGAACTCCCTCCCTGCACTCAAGGTTGGGCCTGACCCAAGTGAGCAAACCACCTGCCGGCCAGCAGGAACAAACCCAGATCTGCCGCGTACAGGTACATATTCCAGGCTGGCTCCGAGATCAAAGTCCACCCTGCGCCGCCCGGGCGGCCGTGTGCTCTTGTCTACTGGAGGAGCACCTCCTTCCCCAAGCAGGCACCGAAGTGCGAGTTAGCAGGACCCAATGGACCCAGGCATAGTCCGCAGCCATCTGTTCCCTGATGACTGAAACCCGGTGAAGAACGGACAGAGGTCTGTGTGGCCACTGCGGGGAGTATCTGACCTCCTGCCTGAGAGTGGGGAGTCTGTCCGCAGAAAGGGAACTGCAGAGGGACCCAGGGACAAGCCAGGGTCCTGGGGCCACCTCCATACAGCTCACCTTTCACTCTGGACCCCTGGCACCTTTTGACTTTCAATCCATGTGAATGCACCACCTAGTCAAAAACCAGGTCTAAATTTGGACTGAGTTTTTGATGTTTACATTCAGGTTAATAAAGATACAACTCTTGAGTCATCTGGGCCCACCTGGTGACAGAGACCCTAACTGCCAGGTGGACACCTCCATTAGGAGAGCTGAGAACAGTGGAAGCGTGTGGTCTCCCAGTTCTGGAGCCCAGAAGTCCAGAATCAGCACCAGCAGGTGGAAACCGAGGTGCAAGAGGGCCCCATGCCCTCAGAGGCTCCAGGGAAGGACCCCTCCAGCCACTCTCGCCTCTAGGGGTGGCTGGTGGCCTCTGGCCCGAGGTCACCTTGCTCCGTCTCTGCCTCTGTGGTCACAGGGCTTCTCCTTTTCTGAGCAACCTCCCTGTGCCCCCCTCCTGCAAGGACCCGACACTGCATTTAGGGCCTCCTGAGGGTGAATCCTGAGCGTCTCTGCATGGCAAGACCCTCCTGGGGTGCGGGCGCTGCAGGGGGGCCCACACAGAGAACTGGCCTCCCCTCCCTGCCTGTCGTGCCCCCGTGTGCTTCCATGGGGTGGGCACCTCCTGGAACGTGGCTCCAGCCATACTCCGCCACGGAGACTCCAGAAGCGCCCCAGCCGTGGGTGAGGCCCCAGAGCGCCAGGCCTCTGGACGCGCCTGCAGCCTTCCCAGGGGACCCACACGTGCGATGTCGCCAGTGGCCCTCGGAGGCACATCACACCTGTCGAGACCTCCCGCCGCGTCTCTCTGGTGCAGCTACTCTGCAGTGGGGCCCATCCTGCGTAGACACTGCACGGTCCAGAAACCGTAAGCCTCCTGGCAACGTTGGCAAAGCGGGGGGCAGACAGACCCGGAGCCACTGCACAGGGCAGAGCTCTGCACATGCGCACCATCCCGGGACGCTCAGGTGAAAGGGCCCGCCGGTGTCACAGAACGAGGCTGCAGGGGGCACTTCCTCTTCTTGTTCCATGGATTTGCGTGTCGTTTGGGTTCTGCAGAGCACAGTCATCAAAACGTGCTCAGTTATCTAGCCAGGAAACATAACTCGCCAAAAGTGAGAGAAAAGAGAGAAAAACTAAAACCCTATACACCCTTTCATCCACATCAAGGAATTTAACTTGAAGGAAG
Source organism: Mirounga leonina (assembly GCF_011800145.1). Taxonomy (NCBI): domain Eukaryota; kingdom Metazoa; phylum Chordata; class Mammalia; order Carnivora; family Phocidae; genus Mirounga; species Mirounga leonina. Next base: position 415,594 of record NW_023270763.1, read on the forward strand.
AAACAAACAAGTACCAAAGGTGAGCGCACAGGACGGCCATGGTCGTTGAGAAAACGCAAGCAGCCCTGGGAGGGAAGGAAGGGTTTTAAAGCAACTCTACAGAAGCAGATACTACAAACCCTTCCTGACAGATGGACGTTCACAACCTCGTGAGCGGGACAAGCTGTGGAGGATGTGATCCCACGCTGTGACACGGAATTAGCGTACACGCATAAATCCACAAGCACCGCCCCAGAACAGTCCCAAGGATTTTCTCCAGGAGTTCGATTTTCCCAATTGTTCGTAGGATCTCCATTCCCAACGCATGGCCCCCGAGGCCCTCACCGATGTTGGGTGCCCCCCTGGAAAGACCCCACCCTGCAGTCATTCCTGGTGCCCGCCGGGGCCACGTGACTTGGCAGCAGGCTCATGGGTGTCTGCGGATGACAAGGGCACATGGAAGCCTCAGATCCTGACCTGGGCACACGCGCGCCCCCTGCGACCGGCGGCCAGCAAGGCCAGGGAGGGGTGTCGATCCCGGCCCCATCCCCTCCCAGGTTCCTACCTTCTCTCGTTGTCGTCCAGGTGGGCAAACAGCACATTTTTGGAGATGGCTTTGGCCAAAGCCGTCATGGTCTTATAGTCCTTCGGGATGACCTGCAGGGGAAGCCAGTGAAAGTCAGACTTGCGAGGGTCCTCGAGGGTCCTGCAGACAGATAGGGGACAACAGCTCGGCAGCACGAGTGTGCTCGACGCCCCTGAACCCTACACAGCAGCACAAAGTGGTGCACGGACAGACTGTCCCCAAAACCCTACCCCCCAGCGTGTGGCGTCTGCAGGCGGGCCCTGGCGGGATCAGCGCCCCAGAGGAGCAGACCCCCGAGAGCCCGCTCTCCCACTCTCCTCGACACCTGAGGACACGAGGGCGGCGGGACTCCCACCAGGAACCCGCCCACCGGCACCTGCTTTCGGACGCCCGGCCTCCAGACCGTGAGAGAATGAGCGTCCCAGCCACCCGGGCTCACACACACAGGAAACCGTAGGCTATGCGTAGCGCGCCTAATTAACTTTGTTAAGAGATCAAAAACTAAAAATACCAAGAAAAAAAGTAAAAGCGAGGGTATAAGAACATAAACACACAAGATGGAAATGACAAGCCCGCATCCAAGGGCAGGCAGGAGGCCGGGCTGCACACCGATGCGCGTGGGGACATCGCATGTGCGCTCGCGCTCCAGAGCGCATCACGACGCAGCGGCAGGCTGGGCGCCGAAGCCGAGGGCAGGACGCCGAGGAACAGCAACGTGGAGGGGGGGATTCCCACTGGGCAGCTCTGAGGCCAGGCTCCAGTCTCCAGGAGGACGGGGGCCCCGGGATCTCCTCCCCACACCCTGCGAGCCCGCGGGCAGTGACTGTGACGATGACGTTCCCACCACCGCAGCCCCTCTCGGAGCAGAAGGGAGAGTAGCTGGAGCAGGGACCCCAGGAGTGAGGGCCGGGGGGCCCACCTTCCTCACGTAGGACACGGCATCCTCCTCCGTATACACCTCGGCACTCACGCCCCCTCGGCGGCGGCGGGCTTTCACCACGGGGTTCGGTGGGGTCGGGGAGACCTCCTCATCATGTGAGTCTGACTTCTGCTGTGTCAGAATCTGTCTGTTTTCTTCCTGTGGGAGAAGACAGAGGGAGGTCTGAGAACAGCGGCTGGCGTGGTCTGTCCACCTGCGGGTGCAGCCGAGGGGCCCTCCCCAACCCTCCTCCCTCCGTGCCCGGCAGACCCCCAGCTTCAAGGGCACCTCCAAGTCCATGTCTTCCCACCCACCCAGCCCCACAGAGCGCCTGCTCGGAGGGTTTCTGCCCGCCCTCACTGCGAGCGCAGGCATGGTGTCGGCCCCGGAAAACATCAGACACATTCGAAGGCCCTCATGGCCTCCAGTCTCGGGCATGACATGCGTCCCCTCGAGGGTGCCATGGCCACAGCCCGCCTGCACGTGTCCCCCAGCCAGCACGGGCTCCTCCCAGCCCAGAACGTGCTTCCCACGTCTCAGGACTCGCCCCCACCCCCCAAATACCACAGTGAGTGCAGAGCCCCCTCCCCTCGGGGCTCCCTCCCTCGCCCCTCCTCAGCTCCCGTCCTTGCTCGCCCAGAACCGCACGGTTTGCTGAGCTGCCTGCCAAGCCGTTTCCCACAGCAGCTGCGCCCGAACGTGCCCCCCATCCTTGCTGTTTTCCCAGGTTTGGGCGTTTTTCATGTGGTTGATGTGTGCTGGGTTTGGACACACTGACTTTGAGAAAACGATGAGACCCAGACTGGGGAATGGCCGGCACAGCACTGGGGTCTCAGGCCCAGCGCGGACACACAGATGCTCAGCTCCAGGGGTCCCACACAGACAACCCCCAGAGGCAAGTACCCAACCTGGAGCCAGAGCTACTGGCCAAGGGAGAGCAGAAAGAGGGACACAGGGCTTCCTCCACCTTACTGCCCACCCCCAAGCGGTGTCCCTGGTGAACACGTCGATGCCACCTCCAGCAAGCAGCCTTCCATCCACCATTTGTCTCCAAGCCCCGGAGTTCTCCCCCCACTGCTTCAACACGATGGGCCGCCAGAACCCACTACACGCTCAGCCATGGCCCTCCCCACTCACAAGACATGGCACCTCCGGGCACTGGCTGGAAAGGAAGGGTGAATGAACGGAGTCAGGAGGGGGGTTGAGCCCCATGTCCTCGAGTTACATAGGCTGTCGTGACCACAGCGCTCAGAGGCTGGGGGCTGATGTTGGGCCCTGGCCCGCGACATGCCCTCCAGAGCCCAGGCTTGGGGGTGCCGTCTCAGCAGCCCCCTTGGGAGGCCTGGGTGCAGCGAGAGGGTTTCCAGCGGGAAGGGCAGGGTTACAGGACGCCGAGGGGGTCAGAGCAGAGGAACTGAGACCCGCAAGGAAGCCCCGTCATGTCCGGGCCAGCACCGGGACCGCTGGGAAAGGTGCCCAGCTGCAGACCCGCACAGTGGCTGTGTTACACACAGGGGGAAAGGAAGAGCACTGGGCACCTCGCTTTCTTGGGACCGTGGGCATCGCTGTCCTGCCTCGGGCCATTTTCCATGCTTGCCAGCAAAGGGCCTAACTGGGCAGGATCCAGGAGATCTGAGGCCACTTGGGGAGGTGTCGGGCGGAAACGGGATGGCATCCCCTCCCCTCCCCCTCGGGATTCCAGGAAAACCTCTAATTTTCCGGAGCCCCCTTCCTGTCTCCTGTTCTCACGCTGATGAGCTGTCTGGGCTGCAGGATGGTCAAGGGCACGGGGTCAGAGGAGTCTTCACAACAGCAGTGTGGGAACAGCATTTCCAGAAAGCTCTGCAGCCAGAATCTGCACCAGAAATGCCTAATGCAGCTCCAGGGACTGTCCCTGTTCTGCCCCCGGGGCCAAGTGCTCCCTGGATCGTGAATGACAGTCACAATCTACTTCTGACCATGTTTTTCCAGCACGAGGGGTGAAAGGCAGACTTGCAGCCTGAGAAGAGAAAATTCTAGGCCAGGGAGGGGTGGGATGACGGGAGATTCTCTGGACCTGAGTTTCTGCTCCTGAGAGAAGCCCACATGCCTGGGACCCGGGACCGGCAGAATCCCTCCCTCCACGCCCCAACCCCAGGCGTGCTGGCTGAGGACACAGCTGGGGCGGTTAGCCAAGTCAGCCTGACCCCGTGCACAGGCCCTGAATACCCCAGAGGAGGGGAGGCCATGTCCCGGGTGGTGGCCAGACTCCCAGTGGCTGCCCACGGTCAGCATTTCTAGGGCTCCCCCCAGGGAGACAGTCCCTCAACCCCTGTCCCGTCCAACCGAGTGGGCGCCGTGGTATTGGAGATCTGTGGTGTCCAGGGCAGGGGTCCATGGTGCCGGGCCCGGGCCGACCACAAGCCTCTCTCTCGGGGCTGCAGCCTCTCAGAGCAGAAGGCAGGCCCAGGGCCGTCATCCCCGTCTATGAGGCCAGGAGAGGATGAGGGCCACGTCCAGGGGCACTCGACCTTCAGTGGCAGGGTGAGGAGAGAAACGTGCAGTTTCAATCACTTGTTGAGTACCTCACCCAGAGACTGCTACAGAGAAAAAGGCATAGTTCTGTCATGAAGATTTCCATCTAACAGGAAAGACAGGTGAAGAGTCAGGGCAATACAACAGCATGAGCCACAGAGGACTAGGTACAGGGCTGGGCGGGGCAGGGGGAAGTCAGGGAGGGCTTCCTGGAAGAGAGGCCTTCTGAGCCTGCCCAGATGAGCCGAGTGGAACCAGGGACACCTGTGGGCCCCTGTGAGCTCAGCCTCTGCACCTCCCCAGGCACCCTGTTCAGAAAGCGCCCTCTCCCCAACCTGTGCGCCAGCTTGCACCATCTCTTTGCAAGGCCGCCTTCCCAGATGCCTATTTTATTCATCGTCAGAGTCACCTCTGCGTTTACCATCTGCTACCATCTCTGATCTCTGTTTCATTATCTTCTGCCAGATCTTCACTATTCTCTGCCTGCGTTTGCTTAGTCTGGCTCTGTCACTCAATTTCCGACTTCCCAGGCCACACACACAGCGGGTTCGATAGGCCCCCTCCCGAGGGTGGCTCTATTTGGAAATGGGACCTTTGCAGACGCTGTCAGGTAAAAATGAGTTCTGGACACACGCCCGCAGGGCAGACCTCGCCATGAAGACAGAGGCAAAGGCTGGGTGATGTGTCTGCAAGTGAAGGACTGGAGGCGACAGGCTAGGACACAGGAGGAAGCGCCCCACTGAAGTCTTGGCCTCGGGCTCTGGGCTCCAAGCTGTGGGGCAATCAGTTCTTGCTGCCTGCAGCCGCCCAATCCGCGGTGATGTGCTCTGCTCAGGAATTCCTGATCTTACTTTCTGGCGAAGCGGTGATTTTCCCTCCAAGGACAGATTCTGCTGCAACTACGGGAAGCTTTGTCACTCAGTTTAGATATTTCATGATTTTTTACTTTTTACGTAGATTTTTACTATGACAGTCTTCTTCAATAAATTATGCAAAAGCTCGTTATTGGTTTCCAAGTGTATGGGGAGGCTGGCTGCCTCCTTTTTTCTGGTTACTTCTTAATTAGTGATAATAAAGTAACTCTATCAGATTATAATCAAAGAATATAGTTTTTGAGTGAAAAAACGCTTTAAACTCATCTGGGGATCCTTTTAATAACATGTCCCATTGTGTACGTGATTGTAAAACCCTGACTTACACACACCTTTCCTGGATCTCGTATGTTGCCTGATCACACACTGACGGGACCCAGAAAGAGCAGAACTCAGTAGTGACCAGAGCAGACTAGGGCCTACTGTCTCGTGCAGCTGGGCGCATGCCCAGGGGGGCACAGCCGGAAACTCCTGTGCTCAGTATCACGACCCAGCACCTGGAATGCACCAGGCCTGCGGCAGGGGTTCGATAGGTATCTGTGGAATAAACAGGTGAATGAATAAACCCTTTCTGCAGCACAGCCAGCTTCACAAATCAATGTGTCCATCCGAGCCCCGTAACTCTCTTTCTTAAAATACATCCTAGCAAAGCAATGACAGGTGTCAAAGAGATATCGGTACTAGAATGTTCTCTGCAACGTTTAAAAATTTTTAATCCAGGGCGCCTGGGTGGCTCAGTCATTAAGCGTCTGCCTTCGGCTCAGGTCATGATCCCGGGGTCCTGGGATCGAGCCCCTCATCGGACTCCCTGCTCTGTGGGAAGCCTGCTTCTCCCTCTCCCGCTCCCCCTGCTTGTGTTCCCTCTCTCGCTGTCTCTCTCTCTGTCAAATAAATAAAATCTTTAAAAATAAATAAATAAAAAATAAAATAAAAAACCAAAAGCAGTAATCAAATCATATATAATGAAAACTCAGGCCACAGACTAGGAGAAAATATCCACAAAACACAAATCCAATAAAGGACTCCAGTCCAAAATATACAAAAAAAGCCTCTCAAACTCAACAACAGGAAAACAGACACCCAACACGGAGCATCCGCCCACCGCGAACACCCACCCGGGAAGATGCTCCACATCACGCGTCCTCGGGGACACGCAGAGGAAAACAGCGAGGAGACGCCACTGCCCACCCCCCCAGCCCCGCGTTGGAATGGCCGCGGGCCAGAACACGGTCAGCACCAGATGCTGGCGGGACGCGGAGCAGCGGGGAATGGCGCGGCCACGTCGGGAGGCGCCTGTGGTTTCTTACAAAACCAGCCACGCTCTTGCCGTGCAGTCCGGCGGACGTGCTCCTCGGCATCTACCCCCAGGACGTGAGAACGCAGGTCCCCGTGACACCTGTGTACGGATGTTTACGGCAGCTTTATCCACAGCTGCCCAAACTGGGAAGCGACCAGGGTGCCCTGGAGTCGGGCCTGGACGCACACGCCGTGGGCCGTGCAGACGGTGGACGGTGACTCGAGTGCTACAAAGGAGTGAGCTCTGAAGCCGTGGAGGAACCCGACACGCGTGATCCTGAGCCGGCTCCGGACTGGGATTCCAGCCGTGGGGCGTTCCCGAAAAGGCAGGACTGCGGGGATGGTAAACGGGGGGCGGGTGCCGGGGGCTGGGGAGGGGAGACAGGGTGGAGCGTGGTGGATTTGTGTAATATCGTAATTGGATACAGTCGTTACACAACCGTGCAAACCCAGAGACCATGCCTGAGGCAGGCCGTGGACTTCAGTTAGTGACAGCGAGCGCGCGGCGATGCTCATCAGCTGCAGGAGGCACGAAGGTGCAGGAAGGTAATCACAGGGGCAGGCGGGGCATGAGGGGCAAGGACAGCCCTGCACGTTCTGCTCGATTCCTCTGTAGACCTGAACTGCTCTGGAAGAGTCGTCTATCTTTGGTAATCACATACAGTAGGTTACAAACTTTACGACGTGTGTGGGAGGATCAGCAGCAGGGGAAAACACACCTCCAAGGAAACACATCAGACGCTGAAAGTCTCCCTCAAGAGATCTGACAACAAGGCATCTTTGTTTCCTCATCCTTTTCTGTACTTTCTTAATTTCCCCAGATTTCGTGGAATCAACCTTTCTTTTTACTGTTCGGCAATTTCTGAAAGCTGTAAACCTTTTGAAAACTGCTTTAACCATTTGACATTCACTTGACCCAGCGGCACCGTGTGACGGTCCACCAGTCGGAGAAGCGGCAGCCCTTCCTTCGGCTTCGGGCTTGCGGTTCTTCTCACAGATCCTGGGTCTGCACGGGTCCACATGGCTGTGTCCCTGAGAGCGCCCGGACACGGTGCCAATGGCAGGCCTTCTATTCCCGGTCTGCAGAAGCATCTTCCACGTGACCACACCTGTGCTGCTTGGTGGGCAGGGAAGGCGAGGGCACAAAACTGAGTTCACACCTAACTCACAAGTGCACATAAAGTGTGATGCACACAAACACGCATGAAAAAGGGGGAAAGCAGTTTAGAGTTCTATCGGCAAGGAGTTTCTCCGTAAAGGTTATTTTCTACTACTGATGTAAGTTATAAAATCATTCTGGAAATAAAAACAAATGTAAGAAAAATAAGAAATCCCCACTTTGGAAGTTTCTGATCCTCTCTGCCTGAAGAGGAGGGAGATGTCCGAAGGGAAGCAGGCCCCGCCTGGAGTGTCCCTGGGCGCAGTTCCTAAGTGACAGAAGCCAGTCTGCGAAGCCTCCGTACTGTGGGATTCTGGAGAAGGCAGAACTGTGGGCCCAAGGAGTGACCCTGATGTAAACTCTGGGCCTCAGCTAACGATGGCGTCTCTCACCAGGTGTGACAAGCACTCAGCAGGTGCAGCGTTACTAAACAGGGGGGCCGTGTGCACGGGGAGGGGCTCAGGCTGGGGAGGGGGACGTGGGAACTCTGTACTTTGTGCTCAATTTTTCTGTGAACCTAAAACTGCTCTAAAAAAGCAAACCTTATCGGGGTGCCTGGGTGGCAGAGTCAACTGGTTAAGTGACCAACTCTTGGTTTCAGCTCAGGCATGATCTCAAGGTCTCAGGATCAAGCCCCTCATCGAGCCCCGTGCCCAGTGAGGAGTCTGCCTGAGATTCTTCCTCTCCCTCTGCCCCTCCCCCACTGCCACACGTGCATTCTCTTTCAAATAAATACATAAATCTTCAAAAAACAAAAGTAAAGCCTATCAATTACAAAGGAGTACTGCTGAAAATACAATAAAAATGAAATAGGAGCAAATTGACCAAAACATATAAAGGATCTGTATATTGAAAATAGAAGTTTTTCTGTTTTTCTTAAAAATTTTATTTATTTATTTGAGAGAGATAAAGAGAGAGAGGGCACGCATGAGTGGGGGTGGGGATGCAGAGGGAAAAGGAGAAGCAGACTCCCTGTTGACTGTGGAGCGCAATGCGCGGCTCAACGTGGGGCTCAACACGGGGCTCAGTCCCATGATCCTGAGACCCTTGAGACCACAACCTGAGCTGAAGGCAAATGCTGAACAGACTGAGCCACCCAGGCGTCCCTGAAAATAAAAGTCTTTCTCTCATAGACAGGAGAAACCACAGACCTAGGTAAATGAAGAGCTACTCTGTGTTCATGAACTGGAAGATTCAAGATTGTTCTCCATTCTCCTCAAACTGATTTGTGTGTTCAGTGTAAGCCCACTCAACATTCCAAGAGGATTTTTTGGTCCATGTCAGCGAGATCACTAAAATATACCCAGAAAGGCAAAGGAACCAGAGTAGAGGAAGCAATTTTGAAGAAGAGCAACGCATGAAAACAGAGTGAGCCAGACCGTGAGGTGCCCCCAGGCACATACAGCCAGCTGATGAACGACAGAGGAGCACCCAAAGTCAGTGCAGAACCCCTCCATACAAACTTCCATACAAAACACAATTCATTAATAAACATATGCATTGATAAACCCGCCTTCAAAAGGGGAAACTTTTGCTCTGTGAAAGACAGTAGCAAGCAAATGAGCAGAAGACCCTGGATGGACTGGAAGAAGGTGTTTGAAAAGCAGGAACTACCCAGGACTCACGTCTGCGTACGTGAGGGTACGAGTTGAATACATAAAGCACTTCCGAGCCCAACGGTAAAGAAGAGCCTAGTAAGAAACACGGACAAAAGACCTCAGCAGGCACCTCATCAAGGAGACGTGCCAATGGCAAGTAAGTGCACGAAAAGATGCTCCGTGTCATCAGTCAAAAGGAAACGAGGAAGAAACCCAGCGGAAGGGCCAGTAAGTACCCATCAGAATGGCTCAAATTTTTGAAAGCTAACAGTATCGAGTGCTGGCAATCTTAGGGCCAAGAACCACAGCTGGTTGGAATGCAAGACGGTGTAGCTGGGCACTTTGTTACCAAGTCAAACATGTGCTTACCATACGACCCAGATACTTTCTCAAGTTAAATAAAAATCTACATTCACACAGAAATCTGTAAGACAAATACATGCCTACAGCGGCTTTGTCATTGCCAAAAACTGGAAGTGATCCAGATGTCCCTCAACTGGCCAAAGGATGAGCAGACTGTGATCCATGGACTCAGCAAAACAAGGCTCGTGACACGCACAAAACCAGCACGAATCTCGGGTGCCCTCGGAAGTGACAGAAGCCGGACTCAAAGGCTACCTGCTGTAGGCCTCCACTGGTGGCACATTCTGGAAGATGCTGAGCTGCACACTTCAGCGGTTGCCAGGGGATAGGGGGGCGGGACGGTCTGGCCAGCAAGGGCAGGAGGGAGCGGATGGCACCTCAACAGATCTGGATCTCGGGGACGGTGGCAGGCAGACAACTGGACACCTCCGTCAGAACCCACGCAGTTGCATACCACAGAGCACACGTTCAGGGTATTGAAATTCAAAGAAGAACTTTAACGGGAGAGGGGAGTGGTCCCGGTTCTCTTCCCAGATGTGTCTGCTCGTTCCAAAATTGACACACAATGTAACTTCCATCTTTACTAAAGACCAAAGCCTTAGCCCAGACCCTCGTGTGACCCCACGGAGCCAGTGACCAGGGAAGGCGCCAGGCCATCAGGAGGGAAGGAGCACCCAGCTCGGCAGGGAGGTGTCCATATCCGCCAATTAGCACAAGAACAACTGTAGAGAAGCTGATGTTGACGCGGAGTTGGGAAAACAGCACTGTTCATGCGTGTCAGGGGAACCGTAAACTCATTCCATCCTTGGGAGTAAAGTGGTTCTAGAGCTATGAAAACAAGCCACACTCTGACCCCAGCGCGCGCACCCCGACTGCGTGCACGCTCTGTCTTCTTCAAATCATTTCCTGGGCATAAAGGTCTTTTCTGAAGAAAACAAAAAAACTGAAAACCATCAAATACAAAACAATACAAATAAAGTAAAAACTGCCACATCACATGGTTTCATGGCCACAGACACCATAAAAATGCTACTGAGGAGAACACAGAATAGGGTGCGCTGGATGTCACCAAAACAGACACTTTAAAACGGCCAAAATGGTAAATTTTATGCTGTACAGATTTTACACAAAAGATACTAGGAAGAAAAGTCAAACTAAAAATGCACATGTGCCACCCCACCCACATCCACACGCATGTGCGTGCTGAAGAGGGTCCCAGAGAAACGCAGGTGGGTACGCGGATGGAGGAGGCCGGGCGCTTTCCTTACAGCCTCTAAAGCATCCCTACAAGGACCAACGATTCTACCGCTCCACGAGCTTCTGCAAGATCCCACCATGGAGAAGCTTCGGGCTGTGCTTGGCCAGTGGATAAGGACTACTCTACCCCCTCACGACTGGACCTGAGAACAACGACCTTCTTAAACTGCACTCACCGAGGCCTGAGGGCTGGCGGCTGGGCTTGGCCTGCCCGGACAGCACCCCGAGAGCTGGGCCATCCCCGCTGGTCTGTGCCGGCCCAGCGACACCCTCCCGGGGCTTTATCGGGGGCCCCACACACATGCTTCCTGCTTGTCACACATGATGAGAAGTCTCCCTCCCCGGGCTTCCTGTCCACTCAGGCCGGCCTCATGGGGGGGCAGGGGTGCTGCCTGGGACTCTGCCCTCCCCTGGACCACAGGCTCCTGGGGCCCAAGACCCGGGGCTCCGCCACATCCCGAGCCAAAGAGCCCTCCTGCTCCCCTATTACAAACACTCCACAGCAGCTCGCGGGGCAAGCCAGCGTGGCCCGGACGCCCGTGGCTTTCAGGGGCTTTATATTCTGGGGGGCTCAGATCTGTCTGTTACAGAGATAATCCGTAGTCTTGCCGCTGGGCGCATGCTTCTCTCAGCGCCCGCCATCCACTTCAGAGCACTCCTGCGCGGACAGATACTCCGTGGCTGGCGAGGCCTCTCACAAGAATGGAACTATACTCTACGGCCAAGGCTTTTTTTTTTTTTTTTTTTTAATATTTTATGTATTTATTTAAGAGAGAGAGAGAAGAGAGCCCGAGTGGGGAGCAGCAGGCAGAGGGAGAAGCAGACTTCCCGCGGAGCAGGGAGCCCGACGTGGGACTCGATTCCAGGACCCTGGGATCATGACCTGAGCCGAAGGCAGACGCTTTACCGACTGAGCCACCCAGGCGCCCCCACAGCCAAGTCTTGTAACCTGCTTTCCTACTCACCACTGGATTGCCGACGTGGGTAGGCCTACCTAAAGCCGCCCTACCCGCCCCTGAGAAAGTGGCTGTTTGTGGTTGAGTTGTGTCCCCTGAAAGTTCACGTGTTGGGTTCCCAACCTCAGGACCTCAGACTCCGAGCTTATTGGTGACAGTCTTTGCCAACGTAATCAAGTTATAATGAGGTCATTGGGGTGGGCCCTAACGCAATGTGACGCAGCCTCCTGTTAAGGAAGGAGGCCACGTGAGGATGAAGGCAGAGGTCAGGACCAAGGTCCTACGAGCCAGGGAACACCAAAGGCTGACGGCAAACCACCAGACGCTTGAGTGTGGACTCGCAGCCTGCAGGACCCCCTCCCCGCCCATCTGCTCCTACTCTCCCCATTCACTCAGGGGTCCAGACCAAGCCCCAGGAGTTATGCTTGCTGCCTCTTTCCTCACTCCACCAGCAAGCCCTGAACACCCCACCAAAATGAATGGTCCGAGCTGGCCATGTTGCTCCCGCTCCATTAACCCTAGATGCTCGACTAACTGTCTGCAGCCATTGCCACAGGTCCCCTGGGGGAAAATGTCCCTGGTTGAGTACCTCTACTTGGGTCTCACTCTGCTGCCTCAGCCGTCGAGTGGGTTCCCCGACTCCAGCCACCCCCATCAGGACCACCCCCGAGACACGTCACCTGGAGGGCATCACTTGTGAGCAAACCACGGGAAGTAACTGGGGCCCTGACAGAGTGAGGGTTTGAGACGGGGGAGGATGGACTGTCCCCTGCCTGATTCTCCCAACACGCAGGAAACAGCCCATCCCACAAGTCCCCTGCAGAAGGCCTCTCCTCAACCATGGCCTCAAACGTGACCGAAGGAAAACAGATGAAGGCTACATGACCATCTTCATCCATCCTCTGAAAAAAAACAGCTTTCCAAATTAAAACAGCCCAAGCTGGCTAGTGTGGGCAAACCAACAACCAAACCCCATGGGGGGAGTGTACAAGGATGCAAACGAGATCACTTCCACCCGGTATTGCCATCGGGAGTTTCAGTAATCCCGCGTCTGAAGACAATGCCACACACAGGAAAAGAGTCTACATGTGAATGTGTTAGCGTGGCATTATTTTTAACGTTAAACAAAGCTGGAAACGACTCAACTATCCAATCGCAAGGGAAACATTGAGAAAATATCAGCATGTCTACTCAACCCAGCAGTGCGCACCCACCTGAGTGAGGTCTGTGAAGAATGCGGAGCAAATGAAAAGTGCACGGAGGAGACCACATACGACTGTGACCCCTTCTATCTCTGAACTTTCCAAACTTTCTTTAAAAGCCGTGCACTCATACTTGAAAATGTTTTTTTAATAGATTGTTTTAAAGGAAAGAAATTCACCCCTTTGGGTTGGAGCTCTGTGTCCACAGGAGGCCCCCACTGAAAGTGAAACACTGATGGGTGGGGACTCAGAGGGACTCAGATCTGAGCCTGACCTGGGGTTCCATTCACCCCTGAGACCAGGACAGGAACAGTGAAGTTGTGAGCAAGGGGCCCAGAAGAGGAGCCTTAGGTGCCGCCCAGGGAGTGTTCAGGGTCGGGAGCCAGAGGGAGGAAGGAAGGAGCCCACCATGGAGGGACAGGTTGCCAAGGGGCTCAGGGACCCCTCCTGCTCTGAGCCTGTCCTCCCACCGATGAACCAGGAAGGGGTGAGGGGCATCATTCACAGAGGAATGAGTTGGGGGGGCCCCCCTCAGAAGAGAGGTGTGGATGGACATGTGCTTCCCCACACTGCACGAGTCTGAGGGGCGTTCTCCTCTGCCTATGCCCACCTCCTCCCAGAGGCGCAGATGACCACCGTGGAATCTGGTCTCAAATGCCCTACATCACATGCCTATCACAGCTATGTTCTTCCATGCCAAACGCCAGTGGCACCTGTAACTACACCCGGTCCCCATCTCTGTCCCCTGAGTTGAAAACTGTCAGCGGGCCCAGAAGCTATCTTCACAGTCAGCTCTTCCCCAAGCTCTGCAAGTGGTAGAGCCCGCACCAGTGGGGGTCTGTGGCCGGGACCAGGAGCCCTGGAACGGGTGAGGCACGGTCAGGCCCGGCGGAGGACTGCTCTCCCTACACTCCCTGCAAGAGCCAGCACGACCCGGGGAACAGGTGTGCCCCAGGGGAAAGCAGGGGGTGGTCGTCACTGACCTTCTCCAGCTTCTCGAAGTGCTCCCGCAGGAACTTCATGGGCCTGTCGGGCTTGGAGATGCACAGGTGCACAATGCAGTCCTTGAGGACCTGCTGAACGCCATGCTTCTGAACGTAGAGCTCACACCCCTTCAGACTCTCGTCCTCCTCCGCCTGGTAGGTCGACGGGGATGCCATGGTGACCCCGCTTCTGGCTGCCTGGTGGGGGAAATGCATATCACGGGTTGCTGGGGAAGGAAGCCTGGGGCGGCACCCCACAGGCCCCCAAAATGTGTCGTTGTAGTCCCATCCTGTGACTGATGGGACAAGGTCTCAGGGTCCATGGTCACAGGCCTTTCCTTCTGAAGGGCTGGATGAGCCGCTAACATGACAGCCGCAAAGCCTTACCTTACAGATCTTTGCGGGCATGGAGGAGGATCAAACAGACTTGTACATGGCTGAGCAAACCCTCCTCTCTGAGAAATCTGAAGGTGGAGAGTGGGGGCCCCCAGGGCCTGAGTGGCCAGCCCAGCACTTACGTGGTCTCACTTGCCACCATCCCTCCTCCCTTTTTAGGGACAATTGTGTGAACCAGGTATATGGAGAGTGCTGTTACAGGGTTGGGGTAGCCTGCTTGGCAGGAACAGAAAGAAAACAAGGCAAACAGTTGAATCCCAGCTGAGGGGCCTTCTGGAAGGATGTTACATGGAGAACAATGGCAGGGCCGCACATTCTCAGCCCGGCATTCTCAGCTCAGTGCTCCGGGCTAAGTCACAATGCGGGCTCAGGAACTGGGAGCCACGCAGCCGCCCCACCGCTGGGACCCAGACCCGGGTTCTCGGCCGCCAGGAAGGCCCCAAGGCCGCGCCCCCTCCCCAGGCCCCGTGCCCGCGGTCCCTGCGCCCCCTCCCCAGGGCCCGCGCCCCTAGTCCTTGCGTCCCCTGCCCCCGGCCTCTGCGCCCCCAGCCCCCGCGTCCCTCCCCCAGGCCCCACGTCCTTGGCCCCTGCATCCCTTCCCCAGGCCCCGGCGCCTCCGGACCCTGAGCCCCCGGCCCCCACGCCTCTCCACGACTGCGCCGCGGGCCCAGGTTCGGCCAAGGGGGCGGGGGCTCCCCAAAGGCCCACATTTCCGGGGCCTCCGGGCCGGCCGAGCTCAGCTCCTCACCCGCGCAGGCCAGGGATCCCGACGCAGACCCCATCCCAGCCCGGCGTACCTGGATGCGCCACGCCCGAAGCCCGAAGCGGCTGCGCGGGCACGCGGCGGGGACGCGGGGACGGCCGGCGAGTGGGTCCCGCACTGCAGCGGCGCCGCCCTCCGCCCGCCCCCGCGCCGCGCCGACCCACCCCCACCCCCCACTCCCCACCGCTGCACCCGGCCTGTCCCCCTCCCCTCCCGCCTCCCCCTCCCTGCCCCCGCATCGGGCCTCCCCACCCCCCACTCGGCTGTGCTTCCTGCCCCTCAGCATCCCTCCATCTGCCCACCGACAGACCTCTCCCCACTGCACCTCTAGCTTACTCCTGTGCCCCCTCCTCCTCCCTAACCCCCACCCCAACGACCCCAAGCACCTGAAGGAAGCCACAGATTTTCATGCACAGGCAGCCAGGACCACCACCATTGCCCTCCACCACCCACTCCTCACACCTCAACCCCCGTTCCCCACCCACCCCCCCACCCCCGCCCCGCCACTGAAGACCATGTGATGGCGCATCTCAGGGTGATGTCCAGGACCCCCCACTGCTCACCCCAGGCAGGTTCATCTGCATGTCTGCAGGCCCCCACGCTCCAGCTCAGGGCCAGAAGAGGTGGCCCGAGGGCCCCAGGCCACCCCAGGGAGAGGTGAGCTGATTTCCTTTTCTTAGTTAAGGGCACCAGCTTCACCCCAATGCCCCAGTGGGAAATCAGTGGGTCATGCTGAATTCTTCCCACCATCCTCCAGGGTCCATAAGGTCCCTGAGGCCTGCGGAGTCCCTGGGGTGACTTCCTAATCTGTAAGCCCAGACCTGCAGAAAGGAGGACTGTCTTCTGTCCCTGTTGCCCGTCATCTTTGCCCCCCTTCCAGCAGGTGGTGGCAGAAACTTCATCTCCATCAGTGGGGGGTCCCTGCCCTTTCCACAGAGTGGTCTAAGCACCAGGAGAGGGGATAGGGAGCTCAGGCCTTGAAGGGGAAGGTATCTGCTCACCTCTCCCACACTCCCCTGCCCCATACTCAGCTGTCCACAGAAGCAGGCTGACCGCAGCGGGGCCGGCCCCTGCAGCCATGCCCCTGCAGCAGAGCTGACACTGCCCAACTTCCTCCTGCCCGTGTGAAGGGAAAGGGACAGGTCACACTCGGGTAGACAATCTGGGACTCCTTTCTGCCTCCCCGGCCCCTGCCCTCAATGTGGGGGGAGGTTGTCAGCAGTGGCCAGCGCCCTTACGTGAGGATGGTAGGAATGTCCCTCACAGAGCTGGTTGTAAAACCATGGGCAGCACCATGCTGGCATTCACAGGTCACCTCCCCACTGGATAGTTACAAACCCTGGCTTTTGTAGGGTGTCTGAGCAGCCACATCCTTCCACCGAAAACATACCCCTGGTATCAGGTTACCCAATAAATCGTGCTTGTCTGAGAATGTCCCCTCCGCCCGCAGGGAAGGACCACCTATGCACATTCCCCAGCTGCGGGGGGCTTTATTTCACCCCTAGAACCTGGGCAACCAAGCCTTGCAAAGACCCGACTTCAAAGCCACATTCTTTCCTAACCACTACCCACCCCCAGACTCCTGCCTCTGCCCGCTCCAGTTTACCCACCAAGATTCAACTTGAGTGTTCCTTCTGCAGGAAGACTTCCCGGGGGCACCGCACCTCCAGACGGGGTGGGGCTCCCTGGACTTTGTAGCTCTCGTGGCAAGTGCCACACAAGAACTATGTGAGTCTGTTGGCTTGATACTGAGAGCAGCACATGGGCATGGGCACTGTTCATTGTATTCTTTATTCAGTCTGCATGGCACGGAGACAAACACAAACATTCTCTGCGATGCAGAAAGGAAGACTACTCGTCCAACCCGGGTCTCTGGAGAGGTGGCAGAGTATCGTGGTCTGAGATGGGCCTGGTAGGGGACCGCTCCGTGTGCATGGTGCCTTGGGCAGCGCGCAGAAGCCCTGAGGGGGCAGAGGGTGGAGGAGGCGGCTGACTGCTGCTTACCAAGGGCTCGCTCTGGGATGACACCTGGGAGCCAGAACCTTCCTGGAAGAGACCCTCCCATCTCAAACAGGCGGATGCTACTCAAGTGCAGCTTTTACCTGAGGCAGGAGGTACAGGAAGGAGCACGCAGCAGGGGTCCAGTGACCGTGAACACCAGTGGTTATTCTCAGGGCCACAGCCGTTCCTCAGGGAGAGATCTAAGTCCCGTCCCCAGTACACATGGGCAGGGCCCCGGAGGGATGCAGAAGACGGAGCCACAGGGGAAGAGAGAGGTGAGCTACAGAGGAAGAGAAGGCGAGGGAGAGGCGGAAACCACCCCTCAAGCTCCACACCTCTGAAGAAACTGCCATCGGCGAGAAATTCCCCGGGGAGGAGGCAGCAGGAGACGTTATAAGAACAGTGCTAATTTTCAGCTTCCACAATCTCTGATCATGCACGCTCCCTGGTGTGGCCTTGGGGTGTGGCCCCCGGCAGCGGCGTCCCGATAGCATGCACGGAAGCAGACACCCCGTGGAGCCTCGGGGGAGAACCCAGTGCTGCCTCGAGTGTAGCCACCAGAGGACCCAGACTTCCAATCCGCAGACATTCGAGATCATCAGTGTGTGTTGTTTTAAGCCCCTAAGTTCGTGGTGACTGGCACGCAGCCTGTCACGGGGGGAATCCGGGAAAGAGCCCAGCCCTGTGTCTGGGTTGGTGCTGGACGAGGCGGAAACCACTGCAGGAATGCTATAGGCTGAATGCTTGTGTCACCCCAAAACTCCTGCTTAAACCCTAACCCCGTTGGGGTGCTAGGAGGGGGCTTTGGGGCGAGTCAGTCATGGGTGGGGCCCTCCGGATGGGATCAGTGCTCTCATGACTGAGACCCCAGAGCGCGCCCTCGCCTCTGCTGCGGTGTGTGGACATCACAAGAGGCCCTTCGTCTCGGACAGAGCCTCCAGAGCAAGGAGAAAGAAATGTCTGTTGTTCATAAGCCACCCAGCGTGTGGTGTCCCTGTCACGGCAACCTGGATGGACTCAGACAGAGGAGGCGTGAATACTCAGAAAAGCCATATATGAGAATACATTATAGGGACAAAGGAATTAAAATATTATGAATCTGGCACAGGAACAAACAAACATTAAGGGATCAGAAAAAAGAGCCCAGAAATAAACCCAAACCAGTATTTACAGGGATTCTGTATGTGATAAAGGCAGAACTGCATATCTGCGGGGATAACAATAGTTCAAGAATTAGTTTGGGGAGAATGAAGTCACCTGTGCCTCTGGACTTAAATATAAAAGCAATGGAAGAAGCGCTGGGAAATGTCTTACGATCTCGGGACACCCGAGGCCTTCCTTGTCCTACCACGACATCAAGGGGCCGTGAATGTAAAAACCAAATACTCTATAAAGATGAAAACTTTGTGCATAAAAACCCTCACACGTTCAAAATAAAACAAAACAAGAAGTGTGCTTGCCATACCTATCACAAAGGGCTGGTTTCCTTAGAGGAAGATGACACCCAGCTGCACTCAAACTAAGAACAGTGCAAATTCAAAGTCCGCGGAGGTGCCCTGTGCCTCTGGGAGGCTGGCCCAAGTCTGTGCGGATAGAGGGCGGGAAACGGGCCTCGCAAACACGGCTCCAGCAGAGCTTCTTCGGACTCCCATGCGGAGGACCTCGAGCCCAGATTCAAACACACACATCCCAGCAACTCCACGTCGCTGGGTTTATCGATAACGCGATAAAAAATCAATATTGCGGTGACTATCCTTCCTCACGGATTTTTCTGGTCGTGGGTAAATGTATCTGCCTGCCCGGGTGCACAGAAGCACATGAAATAACAAAAGTGGGAGGAAAAACTAAGTATCCATCAACAAGGGCCTGATGAGACACCCAGCAGCGCATTCGGACAGTGGAGTGTCACCCAACTGTTCAAAAGGACATGGCAGCTCTGAGCCAACACTAACCTAGCTCCACCGTATGTTCCTAAGTGAAACAAAAAACAAAAACCATGGTATGAAACTTGGCGTGCATGCTACCAGACTTTACAGGGCGCCTGGGGGGCACAGTCGGTTGAGTGTCCGACTCTTGGTTTCAGCTCGGGTCATGATCTCAGGGTCGTGAGATTGAGCCCCGTGTCCAGCTCTGCACTCAGTGCAGAGTCTGCGTGTCCCTCTCCCTCTGCTCGTCCCCACCACTCACGCGTTCTCTCTCTAAAATAAATTTAAAAACCTTAAAAAAAAAAGGGGGGACTTTACAATCCACACACATGGATTCATGTAGATTTGGGCACAGGATACCTCTAGCCAGACCTGAAGGACAGAGGTGGCCTGAGGGGCAGGGAGGGCAGAAGTCCTAAAGTGACCATGTCCTCGAGTGCCGTTCCTATTGTACACCAAATGCATGTATTACCTATTTAAAAGTAACTTTCTATTAAAATTTTTAAATCTTCCTGGAAAAGATGGGGAATTCAAAACACCCATTATTTTCACTCCACAAACCACAATAAAATCACAATAAAGGGATTTTTAAAAAGATTTTATTTATTTGATAGAGAGAGAGCACGAGTGGAGACAGAGGCAGAGGGAGAAGCAGGCTCCCCGCTGAGCAAGGAGCACGATGTGGGACTCGATCTCAGGAGCTGAAGATCATGACCTGAGCCGGAACCACCCAGGCACCCCAAAGGGATTTTGTTTTTAAAGGCACAAGCCCTCGAGGACTGGAAGGACCCAGAGAAGATCTTAACAAAATTCTGGGAGCCTGAAGGAGGACAGGAGAGTCGTCTTTGACTCACTGGAACCAAGAACGCTGAATGGCGAACTGTGAACATCAAGAGCCCAGTTCACACCACAGAATCCCCCAAAACCTCAGGAATGGTTTCACCAGCTTCCAAGGAAGTGAGAGCCAGTGGTGGGGGAAGAGTTGGCCTCATGCCCCACTGGGACTAAGACGGTCTCCAGATGGGGGGGTGGCACACCAAAACCAGGCAGATGCTTCAATGCGTGTGCACCAGGGGCTGACCACGGCCCTTTACCAGAGCGCCAGGGGCCCCGGGGCACTGGGAGAGTCTTGGAGGCTCGCGGTTCACGGCGCGCGAGGCCCAGCTGGTAGGGCCTACGGGCAGTGTCCTTCCCACGTGCTCCCAGCTCCCGACCCCTCCTCCGCTTCCCTGGCGGGCCTGTGTGGCTCATAGAGCCAGTGACGGCGCCGCCTGAGGCCAGGTTTAAAGGGCAACACTGGGTGCCTTTGGAGCTCACCCGCCAAGCCCCGAGGAAGCCTGCGTCGCCGCCTCCCAGCGAGGCCCCAGCCTTCGCCCAGGCCCACCCATCACAGAGCCGAAACCACCGTCCCCAGATCACTCGGCGACAGGCAGAGACTGCGGCCTCGGGGTCGGCACTGCGTGAGATAACCGGAGCCTGCCTCCAGTTCCGCAAGCTGCAAAGCAGACGCTCCCGCCCTGCGAGGCTGGCCGCCACCCCGTGTTTGTGCGTCTGGGAAAGGAAGGGCCGTCTGTGCAGTTACCCAAGCCAGAAACTCGGAGTGCCCCGGACATCGCCCTCCCCCGCAGCCCCGAATCTTGCAGGTTCTGCAAAGTAACTCTGGCCCTGCCCACAGGCCCCACCACCTCCTGTCCCTCCCGCTGCCTCCTGACTCGCCCCCTCAGACCTGTCCAGAGGCAAAGCCAGTGACATCTTCAGGCCACCCGAGGTCCCACACTCCCCGTCCTCTCCTCCGTCCCCAGGCCAGCATTTCCTTCCTCTGTGCCTGCTGAGCTCCAGCGCCTCGGACCCCACTTCCAGAGTCTCTCCTGGAGCCGCCTGCACCCCTGCTCCACGTCCCACTGCTCGAGGGCACTGTCTGTCACATTTGATCAATGACCTCCCTCCCGGCCATCAGCTCCATGAGAAGCAAATGCATCTGCTTTGACTCACCGCTGTATCCGTGCCTCACAGGACACCCAGAAATGTCGAACACCCCATAAATATTTGTTGGATGAGATAATGAATGAACCAACTACACGCTGTCTGCTAAAATCAGTTTATCATACTGACTTAAATGACACACTTTAAAATATATGTCACCAGAACACTGAACAAGCAAGACTCCGGAACAGACTTGGAAATCACTTTTTCCTTAGCTCTTCCTGGCTCTTTAGTATTTATTCAGTGGAGGAAGTTCTGTTCCTGCTCTAGATACACATTTGGACAGCTCCATCACATTTTGGCTCAAACAGAGAATTCAAAGTTCTAGGGTTATGTTAAGATAGAAACCCAGTGTCAACTCAGTCTTTCTAAGTGTCCAGGACTAGGAAGTAATGGAAAGTCCAAACTCAGTTTAGAGAGTTGGAACATGGCCTCCTCCAGTGAGGCATCTCTGTGGCTTCGAGCAGGTGGGGAAGGAGAGGGGTCTGCTAGCTCCTCCCCGAACTCGCTGAGGGGGCTCGGCCCTCTCCCTCTGGCCTCTAGAATTCCCAGAAGACACTCACCGCCCCGGCCACGGTGTCACCATCAGGGACTTCACAGAAGTAGAATCTACAATACGGGGTCTTGTGTGTCTGGCTTCGCACACTGAGCACCGTGCTTTTGAGGTCCGTCCCCGTTGCGGCCCGCGTCAGCACTCCTTCCTTCCTAAGGCTAAATTACAGCCCATCGTGTGACGGACCCCGCCGTGTTGCGCCATCACCCACGGTGGACCCTCGGTGCTGTGAGCATGGGCACACAGGTATCTGCACGCCACCTTCTGGCTACGCACCAGGACATGGAACTGCTGCCGTACGGGAGTCCTAGGCTTAATTTTTTGATGAGCTGCCAGGCTGTCTTCCCCAGCAGCTGCACGGTTCTACCTTCCCACCGGCGGTGAGCAAGGTTCCAATTACTCCTGTCTTGGCCAATACTTGTCACTTTCTGGTGGGTTTTTTGTTTTGCTGTCTTTTGTGTTTTTAGTGATAGCCCTTCCCACGGGTGTGAGGCGCTGCCGGCTCTCTCCAGTGCTGGGCAGAGAAATGGCTCGCGTCCCTTCTGCCACGTTCCAGGGGCCAAGGTGGGTCTGCAGGCCAGCTCACACTGGACATGTGCGGCATGGGAGAAACGTCAGCGGCCATCTTTGGAACCTGTCCACTGCATCTCATAGGACATCAGCTACGGGATATTTGTGGTTGTGCCTTCTATTCCTCATTCGCTAAGCTGTTATCCTGAATAGGTGTACGTTGCATCAAATGCTCTTTCTGCACCTGTTGAGATGATCCCGTGATTTCTCTCCTTCCGTTTTTCTTAATGCAGTAAATTACATTAATTTATTCCATTAAATTAACCTTGTATTCATGGAATAAACTCAAGGTATTCTTTTTAAATTCCTTATTTCCAGATTGAGTTAGTTAATACTTTGTTTAGGATTTTTGCATCTGTGTTTAATGAAAGAGGTCAATCCATAATATTCCTTTTGTGTAATGTCTCTGTCACTGTGATGCTGGCCTCACAAAACGGGTTGGGAGATGTTCCTCTTTCTGTTGTGGAGAAGTGTCTAGGATGAGAGTTATTTCCTAGTTAAATGTCTTACAGTTAATAAAGCACATGTGCTTACAGCCATTATTGTGGGAAGCTTTTCAATCACAGAGTCAGTTTCTTTACTAGGTACTAGACTCTCCTGCCTTCCTATTTCTTCTTACATAGTTTTCGTTAATCACATTTTCCCAGGAATCCTCCATTCCGTACACTTTGGGAGGGATAAAGTGGCTTATATGATCCTTTTGGTGTGTTTTAATGCTCACAACCTGTAGGGATAAGCCCTTTACACTCCATATGTTATTTTGTGCTTTCTCATTTTCTTCCCTTGCCAGTCTTGACAGAGATTTATCTATTTTATTAGACTTTTAAAAGAACAAACTCTTGGTTTTATTGATATGCTCTACTGTATGTTTGTTTTTCTATTTCCCTAGATTCTGTTCTAACCTCCACTATTCTCTTTCTGTTACTGGGCTCAGATTTGTGTGTGTATTTTGCTATTGGGTTAAAAAATCAACACTTGGGGGCACCTGGGTGGCTCAGTCAGTGAAGTGTCTGACTCTTCGTTTCAGCTCAAGTCACGATCTCAGGGTCATGAGATCAAGCCCCGAGTTGGGCTCCACACTCAGCATGGAGTCTGCTTGAGGATTCGCTCTCCCTCTGCACACACTCTCTCTCCCTCTGCCCCTTCCCCCCACTCACGCTCTAATAAATAAATAAATCTTAAAAACCACCTAAACATCCATGTAGCCCCCATCACCAAGATGCTTAAGTACTGTCACCACACGTAGCTGCCCTGTAGGCACCTTCATGGCTGCACCTAACCCCAGAGAACACGGAGCTGTAGCTCGTGAACGCCATGTAAGTGGAATCATGCTAGTCACCCTTCAACGATTGTCTGACTTAGCATAATTCCCTAGAGTCGCCAGGCTGTTGTTTATATCAGCAGTTCATTCCTTTGTATTTCTGAGTAGAACCGTGTTGTTGAATTTCCACATCTGAAGCATTCCTTGTTCTCTGCTTTCAGTTTGATTCCATTTGTCAGAGAATATACTCTGTATGATTTCAACCCTTTACATTGACTAAGGCTGTTTTATGGCCCAGGATATGGTCTATCCTGGAATATGTTCCATGGGCACTGGAAAACAATGTATTCTGCTATTATTGGGTGGAGTGTTCCACAAATGTTCATTAATCCTGTCAGTTGATGGTGCTGTTCTTCTATATCCTTGCTGAGTGTCTGTCTAGTAATTCTAGCAATTGCTGAGAATGGGTAGGGAAGTCCTCATATGAAGTCTTCTGTATACTTTGAACGTCTGTCATTTGGTGCATGTATCCTTGGGATGGCTAGATCTTCCTGGCTGATTGATCACTTCATCATTAGGTAATGTCCCTCTTTTTTCCAAGAAATTTTCTTTGCTCTGAGGTCTACTTTGGCTGATATTACTATAATCTGCTTTTTAAAAATTAATGTTTATATGATATATCCTCTCCCATCCTTTTACTTTCAATCCACCCATGTCATTGTGGCCGAAGTGAGTTTTAGCATATATTAGACAACGTAGTGTCAGGTCATAGTTTTTCTTCACTCTGCCAATCTCGGTCTTCTAACTGGTGTGTTTACACTACTTACATTTAAAGTGATCGATAGGGGCGCCTGGGTGGCTCAGTTGTTAAGCGTCTGCCTTCGGCTCAGGTCATGGTCCCAGGGTCCTGGGATCGAGCCCCGCGTCGGGCTCCCTGCTTGGCGGGAAGCCTGCTTCTCCCTCTCCCACTCCCCCGCTTGTGTTCCCCCTCTCTCTGTGTCTCTGTTAAAAAATAATAAAAGTAAATAAATAAAAAATAAAGTGATTGACAGATTAGGGCTTCCATCTACTATTTCATTATTTGTGTTTGTTCCCTCTCTTGTGCCCCATGAGATCTCCCAACAGGCCTCTGGAATTCCACTTAATGTTTTTGCTTGTACTGCTGTATTTAGTTTCCTAGCGGATTCTCTAGATACCACCACATACATGTGGCACCTGGGGGTCCCCTGCTATGGAAGTTGCACTACATCGAGTGCAGTATAGAAACCTTACTGCCACCTGCATCCCTTCACTATTCCCGTTTCTCAAATATAATTATCAGAAATATTTCCTCAGGTGCCTGGGTGGCTCAGATGGTTAAGCGTCTGCCTTCAGCTCAGGTCATGATCCCAGGGTCCTGGGATCGAGTCCCGCATTGGGCTCCCTGCTCAGTGGGGAGCTTGCTTCTCCCTCTGCTTCTCTCTCTCTCTCTCTGTCTCTCATAAATAAATAAAATCTTAAAAAAAAAAAAAGAAATATTTCCTCCACATACACTGAGCACATCAGTGTCGTTACTTTTGCTTCAACCATTAGCTACGATTCAAGAAACTTATGAAGTGAAAGGTGGTCAGTCATGTTTACTGCCATGTTTACCCAATCTACTGTTCTTCATTTGCTGAGGGTCCCTGCCTTCTTGTTACAACTTTCTTCCCTTTTGGAGAGCTTCCTTTAATCATTCACCAAGGGCAAGCCTCCTAGCAACACATTCTATTTGTTGGCCTCTGTCTGAAAATATCTTTATTCCTCCCTCATTCTTGAGGATGATTCCGTTGGTGGGATTCATTTCTCTTTCAACACTTGAACAATGTGCCACTTCCTTCCGGCCTCTGCGACTTAGGATGAGACACCTGCTGTCATCCACGTTGGTGTCCCTCCACAGGTGATGCATTGTTTCTCTCTAGCTATGTTTAGCATTTTTTCTTCTGTCTTTAGTTGCCAGAAGTTTAACTATGATGTGTCTGGGTTTTTAGAGGTCTTATCTTATTCAGGGCTTGCTCAGCTTCTTTAATCTGCGGGTTTATGTCATTTGCCAAATTTGGGGAGTTTTCAGCCATTATTTCTTTAAATATCTCTTCAGCCCACATTCTTCCTCCTCTTGTTCTAGAACCCTGGTGACACAAATCACTGCCCTGCAGGTCTCTCAGCTTTTCCTTCTGTCTGGTCCATTTGATCTGTCACTTAGATGGAGTAAACACTATTGTTTTACTTTCAAGTTCCCTGATTCTATCCCCTTGTCTTCCCTCTGCTGTTGTGTCCATCCAAAGGTACGGTGATCAGTGTCCACTGATGATACAATACCAGTTTGGCTGTTATAATTTTAAGTTCTATGATTTCCATCCAGCTTCTTTTTATAGTTTTTACTTCTTTGCTGAGACTTTTTTTTTTCATTTGTTTCAACAGACCTCATAAATACATCTTTTTAATATTTATTTGTTTTAGAAAGAGTGAGAGAGAGAAAGAGTGCACGTGCACAAGAGAGAGGAGGGGAAGGGCAGAGGGATATAATCCTCAAGCAGACTCCTGGCTGAGCCCAGAGCCCGACACAGGGTTCAGTCCCACAACCCGTGAGATCATGACCTGAGCCAAAGCAAGAGTCAATGCTCAACCGACTGAGACACCCAGGCACCCCAAGACTTTATAATAAATGATTTTTAAAAGCGTTTTCATGACTGCTTTATAATCCTTGTCAGATAATTCTAACACCTGATCTATCTGGATTTATGTCAGTTAATTGTCATTTCAGCCAAATAGTGGTTTTTGTGGCTCCTGATAGGACAAGTCATTTTTGAGCGTATCCTGAACATTTTGCATATCATGTCAGAAGACTTCTGGTGTTACTGCAATCTACTATTTTAACAGAAAATTGCCCTATTTAGGTCTAGCATGTAGATTCTGGCCTACTTTTGTGGCTCATGGTACCAGTGAGTTTCATTTCACGGCCCTGGCAACGCCCTCTTGGTCTGCTTTCTTCTTCTGGCTGCTGGGGGAGCGGGGCAGCACCTGCTGGTCCTGGGTCTCCCTGTGCCAGCAGGTGGAAAGCTGGAAGATACTGGGCTGCATGGACTCTGCCCCTGCATAGGAAACTGCCCGTGAGCACTACAAGAGTCGGTGGGCCTGCAGGGGCTTCGATGCTGGTGCATAGTGGGGGGGGAGGTGTGGCTAGGTCTCTGCTGGGTCTCCCCTTTCCCAAGTCCTGGGGCCAGAAAGAGGTGGCTTTTCTTGCAGTTTTCTTGCCTGTGCTGTGACTTCGTTAAATTAACATTTGTTAGCTGGAGCCTGGGGTATCAACAAAGACTGTGTGGGAAAGCGGAACAGAGAAGCTCATGACTCACAGGTCCTGAAGGTCCACGGCACAGCACATGGGGAGATCAAGGCAGGGTGTAGGCAGAGAGAGGGTCTGTGGATGGAGTGCTTTGGGGTTTCTGGGCTAAGGCTGGATCGGTCGATTCAAACCAAAAGAGTGGGGCTTTGGTAAGCTTTGCAGGGGCCTTATGTAAGAGGCGCACAGGGGTGGGCCCTGGGCAGCAGGGGGACGTGCTTACCACAAGGGCTATAGGAGAGTCACATCAGGAACTTCACTTACTGTGACTGCAGGCTTTACCTAGGGCATGTGCTCACGGCAGGGACGGGTGTTGGTCCAAAGCCCTGCAGGCCTAGTGGCTACGCTCCATGGACGTCGAGGCAGCCAACATCACGGACTACTTTAATGACACTCCCAGGGGCCTGCAGGCAGTTCTGGCTCGGGTTGCAGACCTCTCCGGCACCTGTTCTGGGAAGCTGTAAGAGAGAACAGGAAAACCCAGGGAACCCACTGTGCCGCCACCACCCAGCCCCAAGGACCTCAGCCAGCCAGTCTCCCTGCAGCAGTCAGAGCCCCTCGCCCGTCCACGGCTGAATTACCGGCAAGGTACTCAGGGGTACCCGGAGGAAGGGGCAAGGAGCAGTGAGTCTGCACCATCTCTTCCTGGGGCAGGAAGCCTCCCCATGTTGCGTGTTTGCTGTTCCCCACCTTGAGCAGAACCTCAGCCTTCAAAGAGCCTTGAGCCCTTCTCCCCACCTCCTCTTCCACAGCAGCCAAAGTGGTCTGGTAAACACGCAAACCTGATGGGGCCCACTTCCCCACCCAGAAACCTTCCTCCAGTCCCTGTTAACAGAAAGGCCCCGGTGGCCTGACCCGCCCGCCTCCGCTCCCGCCCCCGCTCCCGCCACGAGGAGCTTCTCTTCGCCTCCTGGAACAGCATCAGGATGCTCCCGGCAGCAGTTCCCGGGGCAGACCGGGCGCTGACTTCCTCAGTCTGGAGGCCGGAGGTCCGAGATCAAGGGGTCGCGGGGCTGGTGCCTCCGGGGTTTGCAATACGCTCCCCTGGCCTGCAGACCGACATCCGCGGTCACGGCGTCTCCCTGTGTGCCGCGCGCCCCTCCAAAGCCCGCCCTTTAGAAGGGCACCGTCACAGTGGACTAGGCGCCCCCAGCGACCTACTCCCAACTCGACGAGCCCTGTAAGGGCCCCATCTCCAAATAAGGTCACGTTCTGAAGCCCTGGGGTTGGGATTCCGATATAGGAACTTCGGGGGACACAGTGCAACGCCGCTCCCCCACCCCAGGGCCTTCGCCCCCGCGGCCACCCCCCTACGCCCCTCCCCGCCCCGCCCCCGCGGAGTCAACTGTCACCAGCCCTGCCAGTCGCCTGGGTCGGCGTTTCACGGGCAAGCCTCACCTGCCTACAGCGAATGCGTCCGCCACTCGCGCGCCGAGGACCGCGCACTTCAGCGTCGCAGCTCGCGTCGCCCGTCCGGCCCCGGCGGTTCCGGCTCCCCGCCCCCAACCCGCCCGGAAGTGTCCTGTCCGCGCCCGGAGCTGCCAATAAAGTTGTGCTCGGAGCCAACCGGAAGACGAGCCGCAATCCGCACCGCGGCCGTCGTGAAAGCGCCGGTCTCCCCGGGCGACGGGCGACGCGCGGAAGATGGCGGCGGCGGAGGCGGCGGAGGCGGCGCTGGCGGCGGCGGCGGCGGCGGCGGCGGAGGCGCCCCCGGGCCCGACCGACGCGGCCGGGACGTCTGAGGCGGCCGAGGCGGCGGGGCTGGGCCGCGCCCTGAGCCGCCTGCTGCCCGGGCTGGAGGCCGACAGCAAGGAGGCCCGGCGGC
>NW_023270763.1:444312-449730 GCF_011800145.1 Mirounga leonina
CCCCGCGACGCCCTGCCGCGCCTGCTGCCCGCGCTCGCCGCGCGCCTGGCGGGACCCGAGTCGGCGCGCGGCCGGCCGCCCGAGGCCTGCGAGGAGCTGCGCCTGGCGCTCGTGCAGCTGCTCGGCCTGGCCGTGCGCCTGGGCGGCCCCGCGCTCGCGCCCCACCTGGACGACGCGGTGCGCGCGCTGCGCGGCGCGCTGCTCGACCCGTTCGCCGCCGTGCGCCG
The DNA here is from genome assembly GCF_011800145.1 of Mirounga leonina. NCBI lineage: Eukaryota > Metazoa > Chordata > Mammalia > Carnivora > Phocidae > Mirounga > Mirounga leonina. The sequence continues at coordinate 444,540 of NW_023270763.1, forward strand.
CGAGGGCTGCGAGTGCGCCGCGGGCCTGGCGCGCGCGACGCCAGGTGCTGGCCTCTCGCGGGGGTCGGGACGGGGTGCGGGAGGTGGAGGCGCGGCCGCCGGCGGTGGGCCCCTCCTGGACCCGGAGGCAGCGCCGCCCCTGAGATCCGCTGGTTCTCAGAATGCAGATCCGGGAAGCCGCCGCCGAAATTGCTCAAAGGGCCTGGGATGCGGTGCGTTTCGGTAACTGCCCCCCGCCGGGGTGACCAATCCGGGCGGTTGCGGTTGCAGGCTGAGAAACACCGCTGCGGTATTTAACTTCTCATCCCCCTTTCTCGGCAGACTCTACCTGTCTTCCCTCTGGGTTGGACGGCTGTCTTCAATGGAGAGAGGCCGCTTCTCTCCTGCTTTCCTTTAATCCACTTCCGTTATTTAAAAAACTCTAATCTATTCGGGACGGTCCCTTTTTCTGAGTAGCCATTTCTGCGGGATCTTGCCCCGCTTACCTCTCCTCGCTGCCTCAGTCTGGGATTTGCGATGGCAGGAGGCCTCTCCTTAGTCCCGTTGGGAAGGCTTCCTGTAGGACAGAACGTTGAGGTTGAAGATCAGTGATCGGTTGTCAGGAGGAAACTGCTTTTGAGAAATAAGCTTGGCAGATCTGAGGAGCAAAAAGGAGGTCAAGGTGGCTGGAGGGAAGGAGGGCGGGCAGTGGGGAGCTGCTGGGGCTTTGAAATGATTAAAGCCAGGGGAGAGCCAGTGGAGGGTGTGGAGAAGGGGCTCCAGAGGCGTAGATTCAGATTTTTAAAAGATCACTCTGGTGCTCATGGAGAATTGATTACCAAGATGGCAAGAAGAAATGAGGTCAGTTGGGGTCATAATTAATCCATATTTAGATGATGGTTAGCTTGGACTTGAGTAGGGGTGAACAGTCTGCTAATAGAGATGGAGGAAAATGGATTCATGTTGAACATGGAGCTGGCAGGATTTCCTGTTGAATTGGGTGAGGGATGAGGGAGAAGGAGGTGTTGGTGGACAGGAGACAAAGGAACGGGGCTTCCTTTTGGCCCTTCCCATTAGGGACTGTCGAGATTTCCATTGTGAGTCATAAGTTTGGGTTCAAATACTGCAGAATTCTAGCAGAACTGGGGGTGAGGCTTGGGCTGGACACAGCCGTTGGGAATTACAAGCTTTTAACACATTTCTCATTGACCCTCCCCCCAGCCACTTCACTCCCTGGTCTCTGCATCAGCCAGATTGACTGCTTCTCATGCCTTCCAGCCTTTGCATGTTCCCTCACTAGATTATAAGTTTGGGAAGTGTAGGACAGTGTGCCTTGCACATAGCAAGGTACCTGCCCACAGCCCACGTGCCCGCCGATTGTTGAGTGAAGGACTGTTGCCTCTGCTTGAAGTATCTCCCTTCTCAAAATCATCTCCCTGCTCTGCCCTCTCTTGGTGAGGGGCCTCTCTTGGATCCCCATCACACTGGGAAGAGGTAGATTAATATCCTGCCTTGATCTGAGGACCTCAGGGTTAAAGAAGTCAACCAAAGCATCTCTGAAATAGCCATCTTTTGGATGGGTCTCAAGCAGCGGCAGAACTGAGGTTAGAACGCCCAGACCAGGACTATCAGAGACATTCTGGTTCCGACTTTCTGGGAGGCCCTTACAAATAGGAAGTGGAATGGCCTTGCCCAAAGCAATGTTGGCCCAGGTGTCTGGCTTCAGGCACACCCAATGTGGGGACTTTCACAGTGTCCTCTAGACTTGATCCCTCTCAGGCACCCAGGGCCACTGTCATCAGCTTCAGACTCTCCCTCACAGCTTCTGCCTCCAGCTGAGATGGGGTCAAGCCCCCAGCCTTTTCGCTTTGGTGCTGTTAGGGTCCCCTGCCTGTCCTGTGCCTCTCCCGGAGCCAGGGGTACAAACCTATGCTAGGCAGGCCTGAGCCAAGTGCCGTGCCTGCAGCAGGGACCTGGGTGGGGAGAGGAAGTTCCAAGGCACAGGTGGCCTGTCCTCTTGGGAGTCCACGGTGCTGGGCTGGGCCAAGGCCCTCGGGGAGCAGGCCTGGTAACTGTGCCCTCCTCTGTCTCACAGACCACTTCCACATGCAGTCGGAGTCCTTGATCGGCCCCCTGATGCAGAGCATCTCCCACCAGCACTGGAAGGTGCGGGTGGCTGTCATTGAGGCCACGGGCACCGTGATCCAGTTCGGCAGCGGCAAGTCGGTAGACGATGTGCTTCCTCACTTTGCTCAGAGGCTCTTCGATGATGTCCCCCAGGTAACAGGAGTTTCTCCTCTGGGTGGTCCCTCCTCTTCACCAAAAGCATGCTATTTGTAACTCACTCCTTTTTCTTTTTTAAAACTATTAGCCTGTTACACCAAATGTCTTTTGTCATTTATCTTTATTTCAGTCACAAGGTGTTCTTAGTTCATGTCTCTGAGAAACTGGAGAGAGTTGAATTGTTTTAATATATTCATTATTCTTAATTGTGAGGAATATGGAAGAGGACTATTTCCTCTTCGGACAACAGTCTAACCGTGTATACAGCACAGTTTCAGAGGCGTCTTTAATATGCCGATCCATCAAGGCAGATTTGCCTGACAAGACACAGTGGTTGGGGTACCCAACCTGGGGGGGAAGGATGGATCAGGGTAATCACTCTGTGGGGCCTTGGGACCCACAGAGAGACAGACAGAGATCAGAATACTGGCTTTTGTGTTGGCAGAAGTCAGCTTAGAGGCTGTGTCATGGATCTGAGGCCACATGTACTCATAGAACTTCACAAACCCCGACAACGAGGAGCAGAGCGAAGGCCCCAGTGGGCAGGCCCCCTCCCCGGGGAGGAGCCAAGTGAAGCGGGAGCGTGTGCTTCTGGCGACATGGGGTGGGAGGAGCAGTGGTAGTCGGCAGAAGTCCTCCGGAGTGCTTATAAAGTGCCCCTGCCTTATGGCCGGCGGGACATGAAGTGTCCTGAGGTGGCCAAGGACTGAAAAGTTGGTGGTGTGGTGGTGTGGTGGGGCGTGGCTTCTGCTGTCTTGATGGTAGAAGTGTTGGCTCCGTGCATGAAGCACGTGTGTGCCTGCCCGTCCTGCTGTCCACACACCATCTCATTTCATCCTTCACATCAGCAGCTTGCACGTCCCCTGCAGTTGGGAGGTTATGTTACCTGCTCAAGGTTGCCCAGCTGGAGCTAGCTTCTGGGCCCAGGTCCGGTGACACCAGAGACTCTTCTCTGGCACTATCTGGCCTCCCAGCCACAGGCACACTTGAGTTTTCTTCCAAGGTACTTTGGTTTTTTTATTTTTTTTTTTTATGTTTTTTTATTTTTTTTTTTAATTTATTCATGAGAGGCAGAGAGAGAGAGAGGCAGAGGCAGAGGGAGAAGCAGGCTCCCCGCCTAGCAGGGAGCCCGATGCAGGGCTTGATCCCAGGACCCTGGGATCATGACCTGAGCCAAAGGCAGACGCTTAACAACTGAGCCACCCAGGCGCCCCAACATTACATTATTTTCAAAGTATTTGGTAAAAGGTACATAATGTAAAATTTGCCATTTCAACCATTTTTGAGATAGAGTTTAGTGCATTAAGTACATTCACAATGTAATGCGACCATTGCCACCAACCAAAACTTTCTTAGCATCCCAAGCAGAATTGAGCAGTGACTCCCCATTCCTCCCTGCCCCCCACTTCCGATAGCCTCTTTCTGCATGACTGTCTGCTGAGGCTACTTCACAGAAGCAGAATCCGTAAGTGACCGTTGTGACAGACCTCCTCCCCTGAGTGCGATGTGCTTGAGGCTCACGCATGCTGGAGCACGCAGCAGGGCTCCCTTCCTTTCTAAGGCAGAGTGGCATGCGTGGTGTGGATGGGCCGTATTTGGTGCGCCCCTTCATCCACGAACAGACACCTGCGTTGTTGCCACCTCTCGGCTGCTGTGAATAGTGCTACTTGAACATGAAGGTGCAGGTCTCTGAGGCCAGCGTCCCTTCTTTTGGGCGTGGGGTGTAGACCAAGGAATAGGATTGCTGGGCCCGTAGCAGCTCTGCCGTTAGCTTATTGAAGAGCCACCAAACCATTCTCCACAGTGACTGGACCGTCTTAAATGCCCAGCAACAATGCATAAGGGCTTCAATTCCTCTAGATTCTCCTAACACTTATTTTCTGATTTTTGTTAATTTATAGCCGTTCTAATGGGTGTGAAATGGTGTCTCATTGTGGTTTTGACTTCTATTTCTCTCATGATTAGTGATGTTGAGCATATTTTCATGTGCTTATTGACAGCTTGTCTACTTACATGCCATAAGATTCAACTTTGGGGCTCACGATGCAGTTTTGCCTGCGGGCACGTGTGCACATATGGACTGGAAGGGTTGCGATACCTGTTCATCCACAGAAGGTTTAGAGCCGTTTAGCACCTGCTCTGGGAGTCCTGAAGAGGCAGAGGGGTTAGAGGAAGTGGTCTTGGCTCCTCTTCGGGACTGGGCGTGCCTCTCAGCAAGATGCTGGTACCCCTCGGGGCTTTAGGGGCCAGGACAGAAGGCCCCACTCAGGTGCGTGTCTGTGGTGTCTTGCACCAGGGTCCAGGGTGGCGTCCAGGTGACGTCCTAGGATGTCTGCTTCGCCTTGCTTGCCAGGGTTCATCCTCAGCATGTCTCCCTGAGCTGTAACAGGGTACAGGCAGAGCCAAAGGGACCCTCCTCCACCCAAGAGCCAGTCTGTCCGTTCACGTCAGGGCCAGCTGGGTGGGCCAGCACGTCGCAGCATGGGAGGCGGGGACCCAGAGCAGAACTGGGCTCTGCCAAGGGAGGAGAAGGCAGAGTGGCAGGTCAGCACTCACAAGAGACCTGGCTGCAGGAAGTGAGGCCCAGAATGGATTCCAGTGAAAAACAACAGCATTGCCCTGACTGGGACAGTGTCTCAGCTTGCTTGAGGTAGAGCAGGGGCAGCGAAGACAGGGGCTCCCTTGTATTGCAGATGAAATGGTTTTCCTCAAAGTAGTGTGGTAACTACGTACTGACAGCTTTCTATAAACAGCATTACCACATATCAATCAGGAGCTCCCTGTAAATAGCTTAGTTATGTCAAAGCTCCCTGTAGACAGCATAACTGTGTATCGATGGGTCCCCGTAAACAGCATAACTGTGTATCGATGGGTCCCCGTAAACAGCATAACTGTGTATCGATGGGTCCCCGTAAATAGGGTAAGTATT
>NW_023270763.1:449740-523681 GCF_011800145.1 Mirounga leonina
TATCAATAGCTCCCTGTAGACAGCATAACTGTGTATCGATGGGTCCCTGTAAATAGTGTAAGTATTGATAGGTCCCTATAAATAGTATAACTCTGTATCGATAGCTCCCTTTAAAAGCATAACTGTGTATCACTGAGTCCCTGTAAATAGTATAAATGTGTATCAATAACTTCCTATAAACAGTATAACTTTGTATTGATAGCTCTCTATAAACAGCGTAACTGTGTATTGATGAGTCCCTCTAAACAGTGTAACTGTGAATCGATGGGTCCCTGTAAATAGTATAATTCTGGATCGACAGGTCTCTGTAAATAGCTCTCTGTATATAACTAACTGCGGAATAGCTTGTATCTGTTGAGCTTAAGACATGAATGTTTGGTGCCCTGACCCTAGGTGGTAAGAGTTGGCATTTCCACAGAAGACGGAGGAAGTCTTCAGCTGATTGCTTTCTCTTTGGTGACAGGCTTTCCCAAAATTTGGGGCTGCAACTATTTCTTGTTACTTGATTTTCCAAAACAAGTGCACTGCATTGTTGAAACTATTTTTGTTTCCATTTCTTCCCAGTGGCACTTGGTTTGCCCTATACAATTTCCAGGGCTGATTGAGGTAGGGTTTCAAATCCAGTCTGGCTGCCGCCCACCACCTTTCACGCTGATGCTGGGCGACCACAAAGTTCCTTACCGTAAGCGGGCAGGGAAGTCATGCACCACCTTCCTGCGTCTGCATCAGCTCTCGGGCCCTCGTGGTCCTGGGCTCTGTGGATGTTTGCTGGGACTTCAGGGGCTGGGCCACTTGCAGCCCAGGGCTGTGTCAGGATCCCACCATGCTCTGTGCAGAAGGTGAGGTCCTCACTGCTTTGTAACTTATAGAAACATCCAGCAACTCCTGTGCCTACTCAGTGCCAGGTCCCTGAGCTACATGGTGAGTGGCCACCTGGAAGTAACTTCCTCTAAGTGCTTTGCCTGAATTGACCCATTTGGTCTGTGTGGTCCTTCCATGCAGAGGAGACTGTGATGACCTCCATCTCACAGATGGGGAAGCAGGGCAGGAGAGAGACAGAGCTCACCTAGGGGACATGGGGGCGCAGAACATGGGCGGTGTAGCTCCTGGAATTCTCCCTCTGGAGCTCTGTCACCTCGGGTCTCCAGGACATGTCTGAGGACATGAAAAGGGGGTGTCCCGGTGTGGCTGGCTAAGGTAGCTTCCCCAGAAAGGCCCACCCCATCCTCCTGTGTGCACCATTGGAGTGGAAGAGTACCAGCTAGGGTTATGTCATGATCCATTGTCATATGCGTCCATGACAGCCCTCGGTTGCCCCAGGGTCACCCTTACCTTCAGGAACCCCTCTGCATTATTGCAGGTGATAATGTTTCAGTTAGAAGCTGGAATCGTGTGTGTTCTTTGTAGTTTGGATAAAACACTTTGGCCTATTGCTAAAGCACCTGGGATGTGTGACCTGCCTGGGTGTCTGCGTGGGAGCCTGCCTGGGAAAGTCAGGCTCAGCAGGCTGGAGCTCGGCCGGCCCCACCTGCCCCGCTGCTGGTGGCCCAGCGGGTGTCCAGGCCAGGTCTCAGGCATTTCTGAGCACCTGCCCTCTGCCAGCATCCTAGTGACGCATAAAAATGAGCAGGTCCTGCCCTAGCCCTCGCAGGGGACTGAGTCTCATGAGCTCTAAGGACTTCACTGGTGCTGAGGAATGATGGGTGTAGGGACAGAGGGGTGCATGCCAGGAGGAGAGTGTGCCCCCATCAGTTCTGGTGACTTTTTAGAGTCTGTGGGATTGGATATTATAAACTCCAGACCCTGTGGGGTGGAGTCCTGCCTGAGTGAACTTGAGCAGGTATCAGAATCCTTGGGTCCAGTCAGAACATCTTAAAAATGGAAGCCTGTTGCTCTATCAGAGAAGGATTACACTCTGTGGCTATTTTTGTTAGAGCAGGTATGAGATTTCTACCACGTCGGTAAAAGACAATCCGTATGTGGGTGCAGGGGAAATGAGGTGCGGGGTGCGCTTTGCCGGTTGTGGTGACCCTCCTCCCTCCCCCTTCCCGCTCCCCACCTTTAGCCCCCTGATGTCAGACTGAAGGAAAAGTAGCAACGAAAATATAGCGGCTTTCCCATCCGCTGCACACCTAGTAAATATTATGGTGAATCTTTTCAGTTTGAAAGATAAAAATGTTACAGATTCAGTTGAAGCCCCTTTTGCTAGTTTTTTAACAGAATTTGAATACTATATATTTGAAAAAAAAATTGGCTTGTTAATAAAATATCATGTTGATACTATTAAAACTTGTTTATTTTAAAAATGGGGCTTACTTAAAATGATGGAAGATGCTTAAAATCCAAGGCCTTTGGTCAGCATGGGACAAGAGTGGTGTCTGCAGAGCAACTTTGCATGAGACAGTTATTTACACTCAGGTGCTGGGCAGAAAGATCCCCCTGCCTCCCCCAGCCCTCAAACGCTAAAGTCTGAAATGCTCGAACTCAAGGGAGTGAATTTGAAAAAGGTGATTTCTTCCATCGGGCTGTGCCCAGAGCTGCCGTCGAGTCTTGGTGGATGGAACGAAGAGTCGGGTGGGGGGTGCATCCTTAGCATCTGCTGAGGGCAGGGTGCAGAAATAGATGGCCTCCTGATGAGAACTGGACATTTCTTTCATCCTTGACTGAACAAACTGAGGTGAGACGTTCCAAGTCAAAGGAGAATGGACAGTTATCTTTCGTGTTCGTGTGTTTCCCCTGGCTCTGTGTGCTGATCTAACAGATCGTATGTGTATGGGTTCTCCAGCCCAACACCCCCGGATCAGTAAACCTGACTCAAGAAAGTAAGAGTGCATTTCGCTTTTTTTTTTTTCCTTAATTGATGGATTTCCTGCTTTGTCAAACTGTTACCTGGCAACTCTGTTCAGTGCTGTTTTCCTGAGCTGAGAGAAAAGGGTGGTTTGTCTCGTGATAAAGGGGATCGGCAGGTTTCTTGAGGCTGGCGGAGGCCCATCTGTGTGGCTCAGGAGCCGCTTGGAGGCCAGCCCTCAGGCTCTCCCAGCTCAGAAGGGGAGACCCAAGAAGTCTCCAGTCTGCAAAAGAGCCTGGATCTTGGGGGATGTCAGAGTGACTGTCCTGGGTGTGGGGCCCTCCTGTTGCCCCGACACATGGGTAGGGTGTCAGGGGTGAGCGTAGTCGGACGGGTTCCTGTGGGTCCCCACAGGTCCCTGACCCCCCAGCTGCTGGGACCACCTTCGTTAGGAGTCCTCCTGAGTGCCTGGTGCCAGGCTGCGTTGCAGTTGGATTGTGTCCATCGGGCTCCCGAGTGCCGCCAGCATGTGGTGTTGGCTGAGCTTCAAATGTGGTGCTGCTTAGTACAGCTACTTTTTCAGTAAGAATGACCCTCAGGGGCGCCTGGTGACGCAGTCGTTAAGCGTCTGCCTTCGGCTCAGGTCATGGTCCCAGGGTCCTGGGATCGAGCCCCGCATCGGGCTCCCTGCTCGGCGGGAAGCCTGCTTCTCCCTCTCCCACTCCCCCTGCTTGTGTTCCCTCTCTCGCTGTGTGTCTCTCTCTCTGTCAAATAAATAAATAAAATCCTTAAAAAAAAAATAATGACCCTTGGGCCTCTCATGACATTAGCTCTGAGGCACCTTGATTCCTCAGCAACTCCTCAGGGGCCCTAGGATCATGCACGAGGACAACATGGAAAGAGGATTCTGTGCTAAGTCAGTCCTCACTGTTGTAGGTGTCCAGTTGTTTCTAGGTACTTGGACCTCTCTAACCGTGCATGTTTTTGTTGAAAGAATAGGTGAGATTCTCTGGGATCTTTAGCTGTGGTTTTGTTTTGTTTTGTTTTAAAGATTTTTATTATTTATTTAACAGAGAGAGAGAGACAGAGCACAAGCAGGCAGAGTGGCAGACAGAGGGAGAGGGAGAGGGAGAAGCAGGCTCTCCACTGAGCAGGGAGCCCGATGCGGGGCTCGATCCCAGGCCCTGGGATCATGACCTGAGCCGAAGGCAGCCACTTAACCGACTGAGCCACCCAGGCGCCCCTAGTTGTGGTTTGTTTTTTTTTTTTTAAAGATTTTATTTATTTGACAGAGACAAAGTGAGAGAGGGAACACAAGCAAGGGGACTGGGAGAGGGAGAAGCAGGCTTCCCGAAGAGCAGGGAGCCCAATGCGGGGCTCGATCCCAGGACCCTGGGATCATGACCTGAGCCGAAGGCAGACGCTTAACAACTGAGCCACCCAGGCGCCCCTTTAGTTGTGGTTTTGATTAATGACGTGCTTATGTCATTAATAATAACCACCCTTTTATTTCATATTGTAACTTTTTATTTTAAAATAGTTTAAGACAAGAAGTTGCAACAGTAGCAGGAGCCCGAGGGCCCTGCTCCCAGGCTTGTTTGCCTCCCACGGTCTGTGTTGTTTACACTGGCGGGCAGGTGAGTGAGCCAGGTGCCCGGGGCCTCCCGTGTGCAAGCACTGTGCCAGGTGCTTTCCCTGCTCGCCAGAAGCCAGTGGCACGTGTCCTGTTATTCTCTTACTTTCCAGAAGGGAGAATAAGCTTTGGAGAAGGCAGCAGGGCCAGAGTGCACCTGCTTATCTAGCTGCCTTGCTGGAGCCAGGGCTGAGCAGCCCACGCCAAGTCCAAGTGCCTAAACATGCACCCTGACCTGGGTGCCGCCTGGGGCACACTTCACCTGAAGTCCCTGCAAGTGCTTTCTCTCCCATTGGCAGCCCCAGCCAACAACAGACACACACCGCCAGCGGTCGGCCCCCTTGCCCCCGGTGGGACAACCTTGGTGTGGTGCCATTGTGCTCCCGAGCCCCCCAGGATTCAGCCGAGCCACATCTCTGCTTGGCCTCTGCCCCATCCTGCTTCCCTCCCATGATGATTTCGGGTGTCTGGATTCCCACCTCAGGCTCTGCTCTCAGGGAGCTAGACCTTGAGCACCTCGTGTGTTTCTAAGCTCGTTTCTTCCCTGTGGTGGACAAAGTGGGCAGAGGCATGCACGTCACCTTCCCAGGTCACCAGCAGCAGAGCTGAGGGTGCCCTGCTGGCTTCGCCGGGAGGCCCTGGAGCTCCAGGACCAGAGGCCTTGGCGGTGTGGCCTCTGCATGCTGACATTTCCTGGTGGCCTGCCATCAGCCGTTTAAACACCCACGGCGAGAGCGCCCAGCCTGGCCGGGAGGGTCCCACACAGAAGACTTCACAGGCGCCCCACGTTGCCCAGGGCAGCAGCGTGGTCCTGCGCTAGCCAGCAGAGGGTCAGGCCGCAGCCCAGGGATGTGAGCTCGCTCCAGCAAGACGAGGTGGCCCTGACGTTTTCTCCAAGCCCGAGTGTGGACAGCAGAGCTGCTCTGGGACCTCAGGCCAGCATCTGGCCCCCACGGGTGTGCACGGCAGGCCCAGCGCCACCCTGCGGTTCGCCTCCGTGTTCTCGGTGCCCGGCTGAAGCCTCCCCTTGCCTTTGCGTGTAGGTGCGGCAGGCGGTGGCTTGCGTGGTGGGGGGCTGGCTGCTGGCCCTGCGGGACCGCTACTCCTTCTTTCACAAGCTCATCCCACTGTTGCTGAGCAGCCTCGAGGACGACATACCTGAAATTGCGTAAGTGCCGAAATCACGCTGGTGGCGGTGGTGCTGGGGGGACTGTTGGGCCTTCGGTTTTATGGGGCTCAGAAGCCTTAGCTGTCGCAGATGTGGGTCCCTTTGTTTCTGGATTGTCTGTCACTGAGAGCCGTGGTGGTTGCTCTGCTCCCGCAGGGTCTCTCCCGGAAGCCCACCTTGTCCCCTTGTTCACAAAGAAGGCTTCCTTGGTTTTTAAATAGCCTGTGTTTGTAGTGCTCGGGGCACACATGTAGAAATCGGTCATGGTCTCGTGCCGTCAGCAAAGGGCTCAGAAGCCCGACGGAATGCCCGGCCCCCACGGGAGAGACTCGGCGCCACGTCTGCAGGCCCCACCGGCTCCGCAGGACCTGCCTGCCCTGATGCGTGTGTTGTGCTGCAGGCTCACGGCCGCCAGCCTCTGGGAGAAGGTCGGCCTGCAGTGGCAGAGGGAGAACGAGGACGACCTCAAGGACAAGCTCGACTTCTCCACTCCCCCTCCAGCCCATCACCCCTCACCAGGTGAGTGCAGCCTTCCCCAGGTCTGCGAGGGGAGGCTCTCTGCTTGAGGAGGAAGGCATTCCGAGCCGCAGCGCGGAGCCGCGGGGAGACCGGGCCCAGGCGGCATGCCAGCAGCGAGGCGCTGCGGGCGGGATGCGTGTCCCCGGCCTCCAGGGTCATTCAAGGCCATGGGGATGCCTCTGTGGTGCCCTGTCCTCCAGGCCAGCTTTATTCGAGGGAGCGTGTGGGCCGCCGCGGACGCACTGGGCTGTGTAGCATGCGCAGCTGCCGCCGCCGTAAGATACAGCCCCTACAATTTGGGGCGAGGTGCGCACTGCGAACAGAGGCTCCCCCTCATAACCTTCCATCCTTCCCTCGTGGTGTTTCCCTGCTGTGCCTCGAGCACACACGTGTGGCGTGTGCGTGTGTCTCCCAAGCACCTGAGTCCCATGTGAGCGGTGTTGGCGAGGAGCCCGCGGGACCCTGCCCCTCCTCCCTGCCCTGGGACCCGCACACCTTTCGTTTCTTCTGTTCTGGAAAACGCTTTCTTGTGGAGACGAGGCATCTCCCAGTTGCCATCTATCTGCCGAGTGTCTTCGTAGAATAAAACGCTGATGAGGTACACGCAGGCAGGGGCCCAGAGCGGCAAAGACGCACCCCATCAGACTGCGGCTGTGAGAGCCCGCGGCCGGGGCGCCGCACACCGCAAGGCCAGCATGGAGATGAGCGCTGTAGGTTGTGTTTGGTGTGATGTTGGCTTTGAGGCCAGCAGAGGAGCCCCGCCTCCCTGTTAAGCCCGCGAGTGCAGTGACTGTGATTCTTCCTGCTCAGCGTGTCTTCTCAGGTGGCCTCGCCTCCCACGCTGCACAATTGGTCTGAGGGGAGATCACACATATTGTAGTAAAGGAACAAAAATTAGGTGCTAGCAGGGATAGTTCTCATTTAGTAAAGTCTGACAGCATAACGTCTTTTTAGAAACGTAGACCTTAGGGACACCTGGGTGGCTCAGTCGTTAAGCATCTGCCTTCGGCTCAGGTCATGGTCCCGGGGTCCTGGGATCGAGTCCCGCATCGGGCTCCCTGCTCGGCGGGAGGCCTGCTTCTCCCTCTCCCACTCCCCCTGCTTCTGTTCCCTCTCTCGCTGTGTCTCTCTCTGTCAAATAAATAAATAAAATTTTTAATAAAAAAAAAAAAAGAAACGTAGACCTTAGACATAAAGGTTGCTGTGGTTTTATTTTTATTTTTTTTAAAGATTTTATTTATTTGAGAGAGAGAGAATGAGAGACAGAGAGCACAAGAGGGAAGAGGGTCAGAGGGAGAAGCAGACCCCCCATTGAGCAGGGAGCCCGACGTGGGACTCAATCCCGGGACTCCAGGATCACGACCTGAGCCGAAGGCAGTCGCTTAACCAACTGAGCCACCCAGGCGCCCTAATGTGGTTTCATTTTTAAACATGCCCTCATTGCCTGTGAGGGAAGCGCAGTTCTGAGGGGGGTTCCTGCCCCGCCCGTGTGTGCCCTCTGCCCAGGGGCAGCGTCTCGCTGGTCTGCCCTGGCGGCAGCCTGTGCACTCTGCTTACGTATGGGCAGGCTCACCAAGGCTGGGATACGGTGACCGTCCTCAGATGTGAGCTCCGGGACGCTCCCTCCCTGGTCCTGGACAAAACCTGAGGCTCTCTGCTGATAGCACTCCACGAGTCGCCGTGGCTCTTTGCCCACACGTGGTCTGCATACACAGGGCTGTCCTCCTGCTGCAGAGACGTTTGTACCCGGTGCTGGCGTGGCCTTGGGTCTGCTCTCAGGTCACCCTGCAGAGTGGGGTGCAGGCTGGCAGCGAAGGATGAGCAGGCTCTGAAGGCTTGTTTCAGTCCAAGCAGAATGAATTTAGAATGAATTACAATCAGGTTGGCAGGATCGGGGTGCCTGGGCGGCTCAGTCGGTTGGGCATCCCTCTCTTGGTTTTGGCTCAGGTCGTGATCTTGGTCACAGGGTCAAGACCCACGTTGGGCTCTCTGCTCAGTGGGGAGTCTTCTTGTCCCTCTCCTACCCCTCCCCCCTTTCATGCTCTCTTTCTCTAAAATAAATAAAACCTCTTAAAAAAAGTTAGGATAAGCACTAGATTTCATTAGATTGTTGACAGTTTTCTCCTAAAATTACTTCTTTAAAATTTGAATTTTAAAATCTGAGTTTTCAGATTCTTTTTACACCATTTCACACGTCAGATTTCATCAGCCACTTCCTCAGAACCTTGCCCCTGGCTGCCTGCTTCTGCGCACACACACAAGGCCCCCCTGCCGCCCCCAGCTCGGCTGCCGGCCTCCCCTGGGGTCCTGCACTGTCCCCCATGCCTCAGCCACGCCACAGCCCCGTGAGATAATCCTGTCAGTACCCTCACCCTTCGAAGGCAGAGTCTGACAAGCGCATCACTGCCTGACCACCGCTCAGTAGGATCCGGGGCATTCTGTCAGCCCCCGACCGTGCCCGGCCCCTGCTGCCGGCACTCCCTTCCCATCCTTCCCAGGATGTCGTCACACACACGGTGCAGGCCGCCCGCAGCCTGTCTGACTTCCAGCATTCAGCCCCTGAGGCTCGTCCGGGGGCCTGCCTTCCTGCTATGGGGAGCATTCCCTTCCGTGGATGCACGTGGCTTACCTCAGACGTTTGGGGCATTTCCGGGTTTTGGTGATTTTGAACAAGGGTGATCTAAGCACTTGTGTACGGTCTTTGTGTGAAATCAGTTCACTCTGGGTTAAGCCCCAGGGAGTGGGACTGCTGTGAACTGGGAGCTGCCTTTGTCCCGCTCTGGCCGGCTGCACGTTTGTGTCCCACCTGCAGGGGGTGGGGTTCCCGTCGGTCCCTGTCCGCACACAGGGTGGCGCTGGGCCTGGTGTGTATGTCATGCGCTCACGTCATGTGCTTACGTCATGTGCTTGTCCACATCCCTTCCTCCGTCAAGCGTCTATTCAGACTTTTGTCCATGTTAAATTGGGCTGTTATCTTATGATGGAGTTTTGAGAATTCTTCATATGTTCTGGGTACGACCCTCTGTCGGATCTGTGTTCTGTGACCCTTCTCTTTGGCTGGGTTCCTTCTGATGTCCCCAGCTTACCGGCAGCCGGTGGCCCTGGCGGGACCTTCCCCCCACCCCCGCTTCCTGTGACTGACGTGGCCGATGACTCCCCTCCTGTTTCACGTGCCTCGCTCCCTGTCCCGATAGCATACTTCTCTGAGTGTGAACGGACAGACTTAATGAGGTGCACAGCTCATTGCTGCGGGGCCCGTGTCCTGTCCAGTCTGGGCTCGGTCCGAACACTGGGCCAGGAGTCTTACAGAGCCCCGTGTCCACTTTGCTGAGAAAACAAGGTGCGCACAGCATAGACCATCATCTGTCACCACGCTGTTTGCCATTTGACAAACACAAGTTTCCTGTTCCAAAATGGAAATGAAGCTCCACTTTTAAAACTCAGCTATGTGTTGGGAAGATCGGAAGGGCGTCATTTACTGTCTCCGAGTCAGTCACTCCCTGAACAAAGTGCCCTTCTGGGGTAGAAGGGCAAGTTCATGCTTGGAGAGGATCTGCGCATCCGTTGCTGCCCGAACTGCCAGCAGCAGGATCAGGTGGTGACAGCGGGTTCCGGAGTCCTTTCTGCTAGAAATTAGCCTCCTGTTTAAAACTGTTTTCCTTGGTGATGCTTGAGTGAACAGGGAAGCACCTCTTCATAATGGTGAATGGCTTGCCAGATCTGACGCAAGAGAATAGAGTTGGTTTTTTGTCCCCCCATTTTAGGAATCAGTGGAGTTCCGTTTGAATAACTACCATTGTAACGTAGATCTCTTTCTTATGCCCTTCAGGGTTTTCATGTTCTCTTGAGAGCTCAGACCTGCTCTGCTTGTCTGTTTCATCCAAGTATTTGGAGAGGTAGAAGTTGTCAGAAAAGGTACATTGTGCAGAGGAGAGATGGGGGGATGGGTTTGCTCTGGGGGGAATCAAGTGAGGGTTTGTGGCATGAAATATTACCCATTTGAGCTAGCCTCGGGTACTAGGGAGCAGGGTAGCTCCCCGTTTGGTGCTGTAGGAGAAGGGTGGGGTCCCAACACTCAGAGGCTGCAGGCAAATCTGGTTTTCTCCTTATCAAGTGGTGAGGTGCCCAGGCCCAAAGGGGGCAGCGGCTTGTCAGGACCTGCACCCAACTGAGCCAGGTTCAGGTTCACACAGGTTCACGCAGCTTCAGGTTCTCCTTGGTGACCCTCCCTTACACCCTTCCCGATGTCCCCTGCCCCCTGCACAGAGGGGTCTCCATTTCTTCAGGGAGGTCAGTCTCTGGTCGTTTCTGAGATGCCTCTGCTTTGCAAACAGCTGGGGCCCTGTGCAGAACACCCAGTGTCATCCTGCCTATTTGTGGTGGTTTATAAATACACAGTACAGGGTAGGCCTGCCATCTAAGTTAGATAAACTTGGTAAAAACAAAACTGATGATCTGTTTTTCTGGTTGCAATTAAATTACACTTTGTCTAACTGTTCAAAAACCAAGCCGATTTAATGTTCCATATGCTTCTGGCCCAGCTTAGGGTTTGGTGTTGACCTCTCCTTGAGTTAAAACTCCAGTATGGTGGGGGGCGCTCTGGCCATTTGCAGACCACATCCCTCCCCTGGAATCAGGACTCATGTCAGGCTGCTGCTGTCTGCACCCGGGATGTCACCCCCAGGCCCGGCAACCCCCAGGCGGGGCTCACGCTCCTCATGACGGCAGGGGCTGTGCAGAGCTCTTTCAGGGGGTTCAGGCCTGCCTCGTGGGCACCCGCCCAGATCAGTGATAAAGCCCCAGCTGAGCTGATCGGGAAAAATGACCTTGGGAGGAATCAGGGGCACCTGAAGGGGAAGACAAAGCTCACCTGGGCTTTGAGTGAGGGTTTGAACTCTGACCCTCAGACCTGAGAGGTCAGTTCCCAGAGCCTCTCTGCCTCCTGTGTATACAGACTTGAGTTTTGACACCCAGCTGGCTTTGACTTTCCTTCCCAACCCACCTTTACAAATGGCATCCCCCCTTTAGGTGACGCAGGATTGTCGTGTTGCTCCTGACCTTCACCATTGGTTTCTACCAAAGTTAAGCAATTTTTTGTTGCCATCGTATTTAATTTTGTTTCAATTATGAAAACAAATTGGCTTTACGAGTATTTGCGTCTGGTCTGCTTGTTGTAAGGTTGAGCAAGCCTTGTAACCACAGCTGGTTCTGTGGGGCTGAGCCAGCACACCAAGCCCTCTGCCCGCCCCTCTGCTGGCTTGTCCACTTGAGCTGTCTTTGCATGCTTGCTGCTTGCGGAAGTACTGCAATTATGTTTTCAAAGAGAAGATTAGTAGATAGTGGCTGAGTTGTAGTCTGGACTCTGGACACAAGAAGTTAATCATCGCTCAGGCCTCCGGCGCTTCCTTGGATTCCAGGACAAACAGAAACACTGACCTTGCGTTGTTTCCTAAAATCAACAGTAATCACGTGTGGAAAGAGAACCCTCACACGTTGCTGGTGGAAAGACAAAACGATGCAGCCTCTTTAGAAAAGAGTTTGGGAGCTTCTTGAAGTGTTAAACATGCCCTCTCTGTGTGATCCCGTGACCCAGCTGTCCCACCCCAGGTAAACATTCAACAGAGATGAAAACTGCCCCCCCAAGGCGTGTGCATGCATGTTCACAGCAGCATCATTCATAGAGCCCCAGAGTGGGAACAACCCAAGGTCCAGCAGCTGGAGCCTGGATCAACAAGTTGCGTCTGTCCGTGCCGTGCTGCAGGGCTCAGCCGTGAATAGGAATGAAATTCGGATGCATGCTGCAACATGAATGAAGCTCAGAAACATCATATTTAGTGAAAAAGCTCATTCATACGATATCTCTAGGAAAGACGGAACTGTAGGCAGGGAAGGCAGAGCCGTGGCTCCTTGCGGCGGGTAAGTGGTTGACCACGAGCAGCACGGCGCCCTGGTCGAGCTGGGAGTGTTCTGAGACTGCGTGTGCATCGACTCAGCTCACGGGGTTGAAAGTGGCTTCGACGACACATAGATCACACCTCAGTAAAGCTGTTTCTAAGAAACTCGCAGAGGCTGTGTCCGTGTTAGCGGTCTGTTGGTGTTCAGTGAGCGTTTCCTGGAGGCTCCCCAGCCACAGTACAGAAGACGGCGATTCAGTGGCCCCTTCCCCTGCCTGGGACTCAGTCTCCAGGGATAGCCCTTGAGTGATGGGTCTGGGAGCTGCTGCACCCTGAGGGTGCAGGTGCTGGTGAGTCCCACTGTCCGGGAACACGGACACTGTGACAGCGGGCTGCCGGAGGGGTGGTGGTTTTGGGTCACGTCTGGGTTGAGCATCTTGAATGTAGGAGCTGCTGAGGATAGGGCCGGGTCTGGGGCCACCCTGGCCACAGGCCATGGCTCGCCCGAGGTCTGTCTCGGGGTACACGTCTCTGTGCTTGGCCACCTGATGCACTCTGTGTCATTGTAATTTGATTCTGGATGGTTCTCGATACCAGTAAGATCCTTATCCGTTTGTACCTCACATTCTGTTTACTTCTGTTACCTATCCGCGGGGAAGCTGTGCTGGGGAAGCTATGCCCTCAGAGGGAGCGAGGCTTACTTCTGTCAAACTGATGATTTTGGGAATTACTGCTTTGGAAACTTCTAGGTGCCAGTTTGAATTTGCCTGAGGAACCGAGCTGTTGAATCAGCCTGGCGTTCACGATCCCTGTCTGTGTCTGAGCACGGCCTTGACCTAAACGTAAACAAAGGAAACACCGGCTGTCCCCCCGCTTCCCAGAAGCTCTCCCAGGATTGGGAATTGCTGCCGTGACTCGTGTGCAAGGGTCATAGCTGTTGACAATGCAGAAGCTGCCCGTGTCCCTGGGCCTGGCGAGCACCCCGTGTACCACGAAGACCTGCCGTCACCAGAGCTGAGCCACGTGCGCTGCGGGGAGAGTGATGGGACCAGCCAGGCCCAGAGGCGTGTGCCCTTGTTTCTGGATGCAGCAGCCGTAGTAGTGGTGTATCCATCTACACCCCAGGGCCGTCTGCCCAGCGCCCTGGGGGGCGCAGTCACAGAACTATGGGCAGGGTGGGATCCCCGGGCAGCTTAGCTCTTTATTCTCTTTGGAACTATTTGGTTGGTTGGTTGTTTTTTAACTTTGGTTTTGCATTACTTTTTTGGAAAGAAAAGCAAAAAAATCTTTTTCTTAAGTAGTGCTGAGTTCATACCCTGCTTGTGGGCAAATAAATACGTGGAGGTAGAGGGATGCAGGTAGACATAGGTAGATGGGGCAGGCTTCCTGCATGTCGGAACACTGAGCGTGGCCTCTGACCATTTGTAGGATTTGTCCAAGTTACCAGAAATACGCAAACAGACGTAGGTATGAAGATGTTCGTCATAGTGTTAATTATAATACTGAGAGTCCACAGATTATAAAGCTCTGTTCTGTTAGCTCCTTAAAATCATACCCTGGATTCTTGAGTATTCTTTTGGTGCAGTGCTGACCGAGAGCGGTGACAACGTCCTCTGCCGTCGGGACAGTTCTGCGGAGCACTTCGTGGGACCGGGGAACTGCATTGTGATGTGTTTAAGCTTGATGAGCCTCAGCCCTGTGTGGCTAGCAGCTGCCGTGCTGGAAAGTGCACCTCTGGCGTCTAGAACGGGGGGCAGCTCTTCCTGTAAAGGACCGTACGGTCGGGGTGTCCCGTGTAGGAGGCCACGTGTGTGTCCCAGCTGTTTCACCTGCTGGGGTGGCGTCCCAGGTCCTGGACAATGGTAACTGAGCAGGTGTGGCTGCATCCCACGGCCACTTGATTCCCAGAAACAGGAGGCAAGCCAGGTGTGGCTTCTGGGCCACCGCTTGCCGACCCCAGGTCTAACACAATATTGTCATTCCCACCCCATTACGTAGCACGGAACAGTGGGCTTTAGAACACACACGTGGCAAGGCCCCGTGTTTCTTTGCAGTTACCGCGTAGGCCCTCGTGTCCCCAGGCTTGTGCCACCAGCCGCCCTGTTTCGTGTCCCCTCGTCCAACAGACTTGCCACGGTGGATACGCCGTCAGGAGCATAGTATTGTTTGCTTGTTTGTTAACAAGTGCATGTAAACAGCCAACGTGGAATCACTGGAACTAATTTTCTAACATAGCATAAAAATAGAAAAGTAACAGGGAAAAAATGAAAATGGGGTCTCATGGTAAAACTGTTGCTTTTACTAAAACACCCTCTAAACTCTGACCTGTCATAGTTTCATTTCTATATTTAGAGTTTTTTAATTAAGAATTTCCTGTTTTTATTTTAATTCTGGTGAGTTAATGTACATTGTTCTTTTAGATTCAGTGTATAATAGAGGGACTCCACACTTGCCTACATCACCCAGTGCTCATCATCAAATGCACTCCTTAATCCCCGTCAGATGCAGACACCCGTCCCCCCCCCACCTCCCTTCTGGTCACCATCACTTTGTTCTCTAGAGTTAAGAGTCTGTTTCTTGGTTTGTTTCTCTTTTTTTCCCCTTTGCTCATTTGTTTTGTTTCTTAAATTCCACACATGAGTGAAATTATATGGTATTTGTCTTTCTCTGACTGACTTAACTCGCTTCACATAATACACTCTAGTTCCGTTCCTGTCATTGCAAATGGCAAGATTTCATTCTTTTTTTATGGCTGAATAATATTCTAGTGTGTGTGTGTGTATATATTGCATCTTCTTTATCCATTCATCAATCAGTGGACACTTGGGCTGCTTCCATAGTTTGGCTATCATAGATAATGCTGCTATAAACGTAGGGGTGCATGTCTCCCTTTGAATTAGTATTTTCATGGGGTTTCTTGGTAGATACCTAGTAGTGCAATTGCTGGGTCGTAGGGTATTTCTATTTTTAATTTTTGAGGCATCTCCATACAGTTTCCAGTTTGCATTCCCAGCAACAGTGCATGGGGGTTCCTTTTCTCTGCATCCTCGCTGATACCCACTGTTGCTTGTGTTGTTGATTTAGCCATTCTGACAGGTATGAGGTGGTACCTCATTGTGGGTTTGATTTGCGTTTCCCTGATGATGAGTGATGTTGAGCATCTTTTCATGTGTCTGTTGGCCATCTGGTTGTCTTCTTTGGAGAAATGTCTGCTTATCTCTTCTGTCCATTTTCTTATTGGATTATTTACTTTTTGGGTGTTCAGTTGTATCAGTTCTTTATGTATTTTAGATACTAACCCTTTATCAGAGATGTGATTTGAAAATATCTTCTCCCATTCAGTAGGTTGCCTTTTAGTTTTGTTGATTGATTTCCTGGCCTTGCAGAAGCTTTCTATTTTGGGGTGCCTGGGTGGCTCAGTTGGTTAAGCATCTGCCTTCGGCTCAGGTCATGACCCCAGGGTCCTGGGATCAAGCCCGACATTGGCCTCCCTGCTTGGCAAGGGAGCCTGTTTCTCCCTCTCCCTCTTCCTGCTGCTGCCCCTGCTTGTTCTCTCTCTCTCTCTGTCAAATAAATAAAATCTTTAAAAAAAAAAAAAAAGAAGCAGCAGCAGCAGCAGCTTTCTATTTTGATGTAGTCCCAGTAGTTTATTTTTGCTTTTGTTTCCCTTGCCTCAGGAGACAGATCTAGAAACATGTTGCTGCAGCCATTGTCAGAGAGTTTACTGCCTGTGTTCTCCTCTAGGATTTTTATGGTTTCAGGTCTCACATTTAGGTCTTTCATCCATGTTGAGTGTATTTTTGTGTATGGTGTAATAAACTGGTCCAGTTTCATTCTTCTTAATGTGGCTGCCCAGTTTTCCCAACACCATTTGTTGAAGAGACTGTCCTTTTCCCATTGGCTATTCTTTCCTGCTTTGTCGAAGGTGAATTGACCGTAGAGTTGTGGGTTCACTTCTGGCTTTTCTGTTGATCTGTGTCTATTTTTGTGCCAGTACCTTGGAGATTTTGATGACTACAGCTTTGTAATATAACTCGAACTCTAGAATTGAGATGCTTCCAGCTTTGCTTTTCTTTTTCAAAGTGGCTTTGGCTATTCGGGGTCTTTTGTGGTTCCATACACAGTTTAGGATTGTTTGTTCCAGCTCTGTGAAAAACGCTCTTGGTATTTTGATAGGGATTGCATTAAATGTGTATTTTACTTCGGGTAGTATAGACATTTTAACAATATTCGTTCTCCCAATCCACGAGCATGGAGTATCTTTCCATTTCTTTGTCTTCTTCAATTTCTTTCATCTGTGCTTTCTAGTTTTCAGAGTGTGGGTCTTTCACGTCTTTGGTTAGGTTTATTCCTGGGTATTTTATTATTTTTGGTGCGATGGTAAATGGGATTGCTTTCTTCATTTCTCTTTCTGCTGTTTCATTATCAGTGGACAGAAATGCAACAGGTTTCTGTACCTCGATTTTGTATTCTGTGAGTTTACTGAACTGGTGTATCAGTTGTAGTTTTCTGGGGGGAGTCTTTTGGGTTTTCTACATAGAGTATCATGTCATCTGGGAATCGTGAAAGTTTCACTTCTTCCTTACAATTTGGATGCCTTTCATTTCTGAGGCTAGGACTTCTGGTCCTATGTTGAAGAACAGTGGGGAGAGTGGACATCCTTGTCTTGCTCCTGACCTTAGAGGAAAAGCTCTCCGTTTTTGCCCATTGAGTATGATGTTTAGCTGTGGTTTTTCATGTATGGCCTTTATTATGTTGCAGTATGTTACCTCTAACCCTACTTTGTTGAGGGTTTTAACCATGAGTGGATGTTGTACTTTGTCAGATGCTTTTTCTGCATCTATTGAGAGGATCATATGGTTCTTGTCCTCTCACTTGTTGATGTGATGTATCATGTTGATTGATTTGCAAATACTGAACCACCCCTGCAGCCCAGGAATAAATCCCACTTAACCATGGTCAATGAGGTTTTGTGTTTTTGTTGTTGTTTTTTATTTTTGTTGTTTTTTGTTTGTGTTTGTTTTGTTTTTTTAGAATAGGAGGATGGGGGTGGTAACGGGAGGGGCAGAGGGAGAAGGAGAGAATCTTCAGCAGGCTCCATGTCTAGGGCAGAGGCCAATGCGGGTCTCATTCTCACGACCCTGAGATCATGACTTGAGTCAAAATCAGGAGTCGTCCCATCAACCAACTGAGCCACTGAGGCACCCCCATGAGTGTTTTTAATATATTGTTGGATTCGGTTTGCTAGTGCTTGTTGAAGATTTTTGCATCCAATTTCATCAGGCATACTGGCCTGTAGTTCTCTTTTTTCTTTTGTGGAGTCTTTCTCTGGTTTGGGGATCAGGGTAATGCTCGCCTCATGAAAGTTTTCCTTCTGTTTCTATTTTTGGAATAGTTTGAGAACTGAGTTTTGATTTTTGAAGATCAAACCTTTTTTTGTAGAAATTGACAAACATTCTGAAATCACCTGGAAACACAGAGGACCTAGGGCCACCAGAACTTTGACAATGAAGAGCAAAGTTGAAAGGCTAACACTTCCTTTTTCAGAGTAACCCGCAGAGCGAGAGCACCGGACCCCGGTCCGTGTGGGGCTCGTGCACAGAAGGCAGTGGGAGGGAGGTCGAGCATTCAGAAGCAGATGCCCACGTCCGTGGACAGCTGGTCTTGGACAGGCTCCATGACAGTTCAGTGGAGAAAGGATGATCTTTCGACACTGATCACTAAAAATGAATAAATAAATTTCAAAAACAATCCAATTTCTTAGTGGGCAGAAAGGTTTTTTTAGGGCACCTCACCAACAGAGATACAAATGAGGACATCAGGGAGTGAGTTGAAGCCAGATAAGTGCCACGCAGCTTCTCAGTGGCTTTCACTGAGGATGGACCACGGAGGCACGGTTGAGGGCATGGAGGAGCTGAGCCCCTGCCCAGGTGGTGAAGACAGGAAACAGGGCAGCCACTTTGGAAAACCGCTTGGCAGTTTCTTCAATCAAACACTGCCTCCTGTAGAGCCTAGTGGACGCAGCCTTGGGCACTCACCCTCAGGAGTGGCCGCCACATCCACACAGGCTTGCGTGCGGTGCTCGTCGCAGATTTTTTGGGAACAGCCCAGCCCGGGAAGCAGCCTGAGGTCCATCAGCAGGTGGCAGACAGGCAGAGGGATGAAGGCACACCTCCATGCGGATGGCCCTGGGATCACTTTGCAGGGAAGGGAGCCGGGCAGACTCGAGTGTGAACCTCTCGGTTCTGCCCAGAGACGGTCTGTCTGTAGTGAGGGGAGGCGGAGCGTGGTTGTCTGGGCGGGCAGGGAGTCCTGGGGGTGCTGCAGGGGCACGGGAAGCTTTGGGGTGATGGGTGCATCTGCATCCTGATTACAGTGTTGATTCGAGGTGTGTCCGCGTGTCAAAACTTATCAAATTAGGCAGTTGGTGTATTTTATTGTGTGTCACTTACACATCAGTCTCTGACACAAATTTTAAGCTAAATGAGGACACTGTGGCTTCATTTCTGGCCTCAGAATGTCCCTTAAATGAGGGACATGTGATGAATCCACTTCCCCGGGATTCCTGGAGGTTCTCTTTGTGAATTTCCGGCTTCTTCCCTCCGCCTCCAGAGACTCGCCCCGTGTTGGGCTGCCGGGAGCTCGTCTTCAGAAACCTCTCCAAGATCCTTCCCGCCATCTGTCACGACATCACCGACTGGGTGCCGGGGACCAGGGTGAAGGCCGCGCAGCTGCTGGCGGTGTTGCTCTTGCATGCGGAGGACCACAGCACGCAGCACCTGGACACCATCCTCCGGGTGCTGCCCCGCGCCTGCGCCGACGACGACCCGGCCGTGGTCCGCAGCGTGAGTCACCCCTTCCTGGTCACGTTGGTTGCGCTGTAGCTCACGGGTCGTAGAGTTCACTCGTGTCCGCGCGTGGGTCTGCGGGTTCGCGTAAGTGTGAGCAGCTGTGGAACTGCCGCCACAGCTGAGGTAATGTTCACGTCGCCCTGAGAGTCCCTTGGGTCTTGGCATCCTCTGCCCCCCTGCAGCCCCCGCCCCCCAGATCTGTCTCCTGTACCCACGGACGGCAGCATGTAAAGGTCACTCTTCAGGGGATCGAGCCCCCCGCTCCTCACGCCTTCTCTCCGCTCGAGCAGGCGGGTTGGGGCAGGGTGCCAGCGCGCTTCTGACGGACTGTCCCTGTGAGCCTGGCCGGGGCAGGCGGGGCGCCTCCCTGGCTCTGACGGCACTCGCGTGCCCACGGGCTCTGCGGGGAGAGCCAGGCAGGGGCTCCCGGCCCCAGTGTGACAGCCGGTGTCTCCTTGCTGGTTCTCGCTGCCACCCACCAGCTGGCCAGCGTTAGTGCCACCGCCTGCGTGGACAGAAGCCGGTGAGCCTCAGCTAGGTCTGCTGCTCCTGTCCTGTCTGCCCCAGGAGCTTGGCCCCTGGACGCCTTTGCTGAGCAACGGGCCACGTGGACCTCACTTTGGATGTGCATGGGCATGCTCACACCTGCCCGGAGGATGCGTCATGGGGCCCGTGACGGTGGCCTGGCACACTGGGGAACGTCCCCATGTTACGTTATTTGGGGACGTTGTATAACTGGAATCATGCAGTGAGTGCCCTTTAGAGATTGGCTAATGCCCGAGGCCCACTGTTCTGACTGCCAAGTGGTGCCCACGGCGTGGAGATGCCAGCGTGTGGCCATTTTTTTGTTGTTGTTTTTTTTGTTGTTGTTAAGATTTTATTTATTTGATAGAGACACAGTGAGAGAGGGAACACAAGCACGGGGAGTGGGAGAGGGAGAAGCAGGCTTCCCATGGAGCAGGGAGCCCAATGCGGGGCTCGATCCCAGGACCCTGGGATCATGACCTGAGCCGAAGGCAGACGCTTAACCGACTGAGCCACCCAGGCGCCCCTGTGGCCGTTTGCTTATAACAAGCTTAGGTCACTGGCAGCAGATGAGGGGCGTGAGGCCCTGTTAGGACGTGGCCCTCCTGGGAACCAGCCCCCTGAGGAAGCTCTGAGGGCCGTGGGGATTTCCTGTTGCCCACACGCTGGGCAGACCTTCACTCAGGGCGGTGCGCTGGGCTGCAAGCGCGGCAGGCAGATGCAGGAGTGCCGAGGGCCGTGTGGTGGGCCCCCCAGGGCTGGGGCAACCCGTCAGCCTCCTGCCTTCTCTCGCAGTGCACCAGATCTGCAGAGCTGATTGGGGTGTTCGTCAGCCCAGAAGTGTTTCTGAAGCTGATCTTGTCCACGCTGAAGAAGTCGCCCTCCGCCTCCGGCCTCCTGGTCCTCGCTTCTGTCATCCGAGGCTGCCCTAGGGAGGCCCTCCAGCCGCACCTGAAGGTCATCGCCGCAGAGCTGGCCCGGCCCCACATCTGTCAAGGGTCTGAAAACGTAAGCTGTGGGAAGGGAGGAAGGCGGAGCACATGATGAGGTTAACCCTTCGTGCAGGGGAGGTGGGCGGCACCCCCTGCCCCCGGCTTTCTACACATACCTGTTGACCAGTATTGGTAGATCCCCACCATCGGAGATTTCCACCCGAAGGTACTGTCATTGACACCGTCTTGTCTGGAGACCTGCGTGCCTCCTGCTCTGTCCAGTTGGTGGGCATTCACGTTGAAACTAAACACATGGAAAGGGCAGGTCCTGCCTCACGCTGGCCGCCCACCACATGCCCAGCGGCCACTGTGTGGGACAGTATGGGATAGAGCAGGTTCATGCCGGGGACGGGCTGTGGGGCCACAGCGCTGGGGCTCACATGGTCAGCACCCTTCCTGCCCCCACCGTCGGTCCTCAGCTCGTCACCACCACAAGCTGGTTCTTTGCTCGTGTCCCTCGGCATTGTCATAACGTGCTCAGAACAAGCAAGCTGAGCTTGCTGAGCTCGGCTGGGAAGTGGGTATGGGAATCCACACGTGGCTACTAGGTATTCGCTTTATTCTACATCGAAACAGTCTGGGTAGCCAGGCTTCGTCATTTGGAATAATTTATAATTGTTTGCTATTGAGAAAAAAATAAGGACTTTGTTTTTGTTTGGCTGTGACAGGCTTAAACCCTGTAACCTTAGCACTGGGTGTGGCCCTCCCACTCCTCTGTAGGGAACGGGGTTCTGCACCAGCTCCTTGTCTGTCCCCCGTGGTGCAGGCTCAAGGCCCCGCAGCCGCTGCTGGGCCATGACTGACCCGGGGCTGGGGGACCAGCTACATCTTCGGGCACGGCCAGGTGAAGGACTCATCTGGTCCTTCTCTGGCTTCAGGTGGCAAGGTGGTCCCGTTACGGTTGCAAACGCACTGTCAAGGCCGCTCAGAGCACAGCGGGTGGGAAGGGGGGCTGAGGTATCAGAGAGGGAGTGTCGATGAACTGTTCTGCCCGCTCTTGGTGCTTTTAACAGATTTCACCTTTTCCCAAACCTGTTTTTAACGTCATCATCAAACCCATGTGAATTCTGCATTTTTACTCAGGGTGGCTTGGAAATGATTCTGATCCCTCTACATAGATTTGTGAGCCAGAGCTTTCTTTTTCCTAAAAGGCTAAATTTGAAATTTTGCAAACATGCTTAAATACAGATCTTACAAGTTTTATAGGCAAGAAAATATAATTTTCATGTCTTAGCATATTTATAGAAAAATTTAATCTCTTAATCCACAAAGTTCAGATTATGCCTTTGGCTCCTCATCTTCCAGTTTTTTTGAGGAGGAATTTCTATAATGATTTGTTTTGTTTTGTTTTATTTTGTTTTTTTTAAGTAGGTTCCGCGCCTAGCGCAGAGCCCAACGCAGGGCTTGATCTCATGACCCTGAGGTCATGACCTGAGTGAGCTGAGATCAAGAGTTGGTCACTCAACTGACTGAGCCCCTGTAGTGATGTTTTAAACAGAGCGTGATCACACCTAGTGTCTCCCCCAATGTGTTCCAGGCTCGGGCTGAGGAACCAGCCGCAGTGAAGACCCAAGATGCGCATTCTGCCCCTTTCCTCACAGACTCAAACGTTTAGCAAAGGGGACGAACTCTCAGGTTTAGGCACAGGCACCAGACGCAGCCCTGTTCTCCCCGGGGCAGGAGAGTCTGGTGCAGCCGTGGTGACGGGAAGCAGCGCGAGCTTTCTGCAGTCCTTCCCCAGGAGCTGGGAGGACGGGCTGCGGACGTCTTTCAAGAACACACTGAGGCGTAGAAACTCCCCGTCAGCCAGACAGAGGAGCCCCGAGGGCACTGCCGGGCCGCTCCGCGCGGGGCCTCCTGTGCTGCAGGGAGGGGTCGAGGCAGGTGCCTCCCCAGTTGTGTCTAGCCAGTGCTGCACCTGGGACTGAGCTGAGGGAATCGGATCCTTTCCTTTGAAATGTCTGTTTTGTGACAGGTAACTGAGCTGAGGAAATAGTTTGATACCATACGAATAGCTCATTTATTCCTGCTGAACGAGCAGAAACCAGGAGTGTAGGGGCACGGTCGCCGTAGAAACGTCAGCCTCTAGCACTTTCTCCCGTAAAGTTTGACAACCTCAGGTGACACTGAGTTTCAGGAGCAGAAACCAAGACATCACTTTGGAACCTGTCGCCTCCCCCCGCCTCTGTGTCCCTCTGGGGTGCAGGTGAAGGGAACATTCTCTGCTTAAGTGGGAAGAACTCCATGAACGCTGAGGCCCGGTTTCGCAGAGACGGTGCCGCACTCGCTGCATGAGGCTCCTCACTGGCTCCGGGTCCGGCGCACCCCACGACCGCCAGCCCAGACAGCCGGCCCACGCTAATGGTGGCTCACGTCTCAGGAGCCGAATCCCTTCCTAACTGGAAGTGATCCCTCCGTAAGCGTTTAGTATAGACCGTTCTAGAGATGAGCTGAAATCACGTCCTCAGAAACTGGGTGGCTGCCCGTCCGGGTCTAAAAGAAATCGGGCCGTGGGACACGTGAGAATGTGAATTAAACCCTGGCCTGGCTTCCCCGGGAGAGCTGGATGCCATCGCTCGAGGCCGCCTCCCAGCCTGCATGTGAGCGGCCGGGCGTGTGTGGGCCGCACTCCTCTGTGATCCAGCGTGAATTCTT
Organism: Mirounga leonina; assembly: GCF_011800145.1. NCBI lineage: Eukaryota > Metazoa > Chordata > Mammalia > Carnivora > Phocidae > Mirounga > Mirounga leonina. Next base: position 472,766 of record NW_023270763.1, read on the forward strand.
GGTTTGAAGTCCCGCGATTCATGTCACTTGTGCGTGAGCCACAGAAGTCCAGAACCGCCTGTGCGCGGGCCCTTGTTAGTGAGACTGCGTGCGGCGTGTACGACTTCAGTGTCCGCCGCCCAGCCTTTCTGTCCTTTGTGACACCTGTGTGAGGCTCACTTGTGGAGGGACATATCTGAGGAGCGAACATGGACCTGGGCATAAGGAGTCCTGCCCCACGGTCGATGAGGCTGAAGTCCAGGAGGTGAGCGGCTCGCTGGATGGACCCGGCTGAGGTGCCCCCTGTTGTCGCCGTCCATCAGCAAGCATGTCCTGAACCACAGAACTGTATTTATTTATTTTTTAAACTTACTATTACAGAAAAACTCAGAAACACACAGCAGTAGAGAGAATAGCAGATGAAGCTCCACATGCCCCCACCCGGCCTCAGTGGCCATGGGCTCTGGGGCTCCTGTTCTGTCCACTTCCTCCACCTTTTCTGTTACCTTGGGGGCGGGCTGGGAGGCCTGAGTGTTTGCAGGTGACTCCAACATGCCCTGTCATTTCCCTTGTGAATTTTATGGGATGTGTGGCTAATGCGTAAGAACTTCTTTAAATGTAACCGAGAGGCTGCTAAGCATTTCTTTCTCGGGCCGTGTTCAGTTTCCCCTGGAAAAGAACACCATGAAAGTTTCCATGAAAGAAGGTGCTCCTGTGGTCCGTGTATTTCAATCTGTGGCCCTAGTGTGCTGTGTCCTGTCGGTGTGGGCCCTGGGGCAGGAAGAGGGAGCTGGGAACGGGTGCGGCACAGGGGGGCCCTGGGGCAGGGGGGCAGGATGGGGGGAGCAAGGGGGAAGGGAGCAGGGGGGCCCTGTCGTGGGGGTGGGGAGACTGGACCTGGGAGGTGGGGGGGCAGGGTAGGGGAAGGGAGCAGGGGGGCCCTGGGGTGGGGGGGGGGAAGCTGGACCTGGGGGGGGTGGGGGGGGCAGGGTAGGGGAAGGGAGCACGGCAGCCTTGGGGTGGAGGGAGGCAGGACCTGAGCAGAGGGGGGCAGAGGGTCAGGGGGGATGTCGGGGGGCCCTGGGGTGGGAAGGGGGTGTTGGCAGGGGTCATGTGGGTGGGGGCAGAGCTGGCTCACAGAGCTCCCTGCTCTCTTCACAGCACCTTTACGGGGAGCACCTACTGCTCTGCGTGCGGACATTGGTTTCTGTGTGCCGGGAAGACTGCAGAGGGTGCAGCTTACAGCTCATGGAGGTGCTGGTGACCGTCATGGCCCTCTCGGGTGCCACGGGCCTCAGCGACAAGGTGAGGCTGCGGGGAACCCCTCGCTTTGCTGTGTGGGTGATGGAGCTCATGCTCAGGAAGGTGCTCATCTCTGAGCAGATGGAACCACCGTCTAGAAATCCTCCTGCTCTGGAGTCCAAAGCCTCGGGCTCACCTGACTCAGCTGACTAGCAAGGCAGAGGAGTGTGTAGGACATCTGGGATGAGTTGCTCATGAGGTGGCCGTAGGCGTGCCCAAGATTCTGGAAAAGCCCCAGCTGCCTGTTTATCATTGTGTCGCAGAGGTCACGACAGCTGCCAACAGGCGGAGAGGACAGAGCCCGTCCTCACCTCCGGCCTGTGGTTAAACACATATGTGACCGACAGCCCAGAGGGAAGATAACGTCATGATTTCCTGTCTAATCACAGGCCAACTTTGCAGAAGTACTTGTGTTTTTTCCCCTCTTGGTCTGAGCTTTAAAAACTGATGTCCAGGTTCCCTCGGGCTCTGGGACCATCAGGAGGCTGGTGTCTCCAGGAGAGTGTGGTTTTCCCTCTGGCTCTCTCTCGCCAGCCGCGGGCAGATCTGGGGGCTGACCCGCATGATGGAGAGGCACCCAGGCGCGTCACGGGACCCCGTAACCAGGAGGCCCTCTGCCCTCCCTCTCCTTTCTTGGGCCTCCAAACTTTGTTTTCTCTCTCTAAAAACAACCTTTCCATCGCTTCTCGGCCTTTTGACTAAGATCAAGCAAGTGTAGTATCTGTTCTTACCAGTTTAATATCTGATATGTTCTTTATCCGAGAACAATATATATTGAATGGATTCTTGGAGCAGGGAGATGGAATAGGAGCTTGCTCCTTCCACTCCACGCATCGACCTGGTATTGCAGTACTTCCAGGAACGGTGCACCCCCACCTAATTTAAAAAAAAAAAACTTTCCAAAGGGCACATATCTTAGCCGGCAACTTGTCAGTACAGAGCCACAGACAGAGCTGCACTCCTGGGACCCGAGCGAAGGAAACCTGCCAGCCGTCAGGTTGCAGGCTGGGAGGTGGCTGCCGGCCTGTGTCCTGTCCCCTTGCCCTCTGTTCCCCCAGAGGGCAGTTGTCTCCACCGGAAGGCCCAGTCGCAGGGTGATCTCGGGCCAGCATTGTGTATGTCTGCTCATTCCAGTGCCCTGCTGCCACCTGGTGCCCAGCTCTCCTGCTGCAGAGGGGAATGCGGACCCCAGAAGAGGGTGGTCTCCCGGGAAGCCTCCTGTCCCCAGGTGCCCCGGCATCGTGCAGAATGGAGGCACGGTGGCTGAATCTCCCGTAAACGCACGTCTGTGTGTTTTGTTATTTGTTGTCCAGACGGCATTGACGCAGAGTGCACAGTGGCTGTCAGTCGGGCACCTGCCGTCCTCACCGCAGTAAGCCCTCCAGGGGCTGCTCATGTCACGCTTCCTCACCGGTGGAGTGTTCACGGTTGGCCTGAGCTGCTCTCACTCTCTGATGATGAGGATGGGTCTCCACTGGGGCTTTTAAGCCTTAAGAGCGGGGTTTCCCAGCCTATGGCTCACACTTGCAGGTTCAGGAGACCATGGACGCACTGGCCGCGGTGCAGGATGTGGACGGCAGCCAGGATCTCTACCGAGAGCACGTGGGCCCCCTCATGGAGTGGGTGGCGGCTTCGCACCACGACTGGACCGTCCACTCCGTGGAGCTCCTGCAGTTCAATGTCGTGGTCACCCACGCAGGTGAGTTCCCGCCACGCCCAGACTGGTTCAGGCCATGCCAGGAGGCTCCCAGCTGAACCAGGAGACCACAAGCCAGCCGAGCCAAGGGTGACTCAGTCTCTCCCGCCCATGGGAACCAGCATTTTGAGAACTGAAACCTTAATTTTAAAAACGCCAAGAACGTTATTTTTGAAGACTGTATGTAACGGGGCTCTTCAAAGTCTGCCAGGCATATGGTTTTGATGTTAAGCCTCGAAGGTGTGATTCCTCAAGGCCTCCTCCTGTGTAGCCGTGTTCTTGAGGTACGCCTCAGCGTCGTTGAACTTAGCACAGCAAACGGGGATTCTGTGTGGGCCTCCAGGCCCGTCCCTGCCAGGCCACGGGGACGATGGAAGAACATTTCCTTGGGCAAAGCTCATGCTCACACTCATGCCTGCTCCCTGCCTTGTAGAAATTCCTCTCTCGGACCAGTCGTGGAGAAGGTTTCACTGGACATACTTCATTTTAAAAGATGATTCTTGAAAAAAAACAAAACTTACTCTCAGACCCTGATCAGCAGCTTCCCTCCCCAATTTAGAAAGCAGCCAGAGGCTGCAAACCCACGTGCCGTTGGGGCTGATCAGGAAAAGCTGGGCCATCGGCCACAGCAGGGGGAGCAGATGGCCGGGGGGGGGGGCGGCCACTCTGCACTTTACCTTCAATGAACCAAGTGTTTTCTCAGAGTGTAAATATAGTGTATTTGCTCCCTTTGTTTGAAAGCATCCTGTGTGTTCTGGAGGGGTTCATTTCCAGGTGCCCCGTGACCCTGGAGGTGCGGGCATGCCCGCACACGCCGGTCGTGGGCGTTGCTCTTCAGCTCTCCAGGTCGATGCAGTCCTTGAGGACTTTCTGCAGGAGCTCAGATTTACCCATCTTTTTATACCGTTAGTGTGGACAAACGCCCTGCAGTTTGGATGGGTTTTTTTTTCGCCTTATTTTTGCAGAGAGCGTTTAAAAGACTTGACCTGCTAAAAATGATGCGTTTTTGGTGCCCAGCTGGTAAAGAGGAGACCGTGCGTGAGCTAGAAGTATGTTTACAGGAGGGGCAGGAGACGTTCACGGAAACCCCTCTGTCCTTTTGCTGGTGCATTTTCTCTGTGTTTTGTGAAAAAGCAGGAGATTGGTAACTACTCCTGAATGACCCCACCCTCCTCCTCCAGTGAGAATCCTACGGACCTTGGCCTTCTGTGCGATATTGAAGGAAAATACACCACAGGGACTGTGAGCACTCGGCGCTCGCCTGTGCTGGATGTGTCCTGTGCCTAGGCCACAACGTCCTGTCTGGTTTTGTTTCTCTTTCTTCCCCGAAACCCACACCTGGCCTCAGGTTAACGAAAGGCCTTGCTTTTCCATCTTTTTTTTTTTTTAAGACTTTTTTATTTGACCCAGAGAGAGAGCACGAGCACAAGCAGGGGGAGAGGCAGAGGGAGAGGGAAAAGCAGACTCCTCGCTGAGCCAGGAGCCCGCTTCAGGGCTCGGTCCCAGGACCCTGGGATCATGACCTGACCTGGAGGCAGACGCTTCACTGACTGAGCCACCCAGGCGCCCCTTGCTTTTCCATCTTGCAGCTTTGACGCCAGGTTTGAGTTGGAGCATCTGAGAAGACCCCAGTTGCTTTGCTTGTTCTCAGGCTCGTGGCAGAATGAGCAGGGTGGCCTGGAGTGGCCCTGTTGGTTGTGGAATGCCGGGGGGGCCTGCCTGGGGGGCGGCGCTCCATGACCCGTGTCCATGCGATCAGAGTGCGTGTCTACACCCCGGGGACTGTTTATTCCAATCACGACTCTGTGATTCCAGATACTGAGGGTCATTCCGCATGTCTGCGGCCCCCGCTAGCTTGGGGAGACCTGCACCAGTGCCCACCCAGCAGCAAGCTTGAGAAGAGCGATGGTTGCCAAGTGTAGGGGCAAATATTAAACACCTTACGTGTTCTGAATAATTTATTTGGGTTGATGTTTAAAATATTGCTTGACTTGAATTTTTTTTTAAGAATCTGGAAAAAATATAAGGAAATAGGAAGTTTCCATATGGAATGAGTAGCATGATTTTGGGAGTTAAATGTTTTCTTTTACAATGACATCCACGATCCAAAAGGAGGGGAAGGTGGTGGGACAGGCCATGGCCCCACCTCTGCTGACGGCCCCTCCGCCGAGCCCGCATGCTGTGGTGGGGCCCGCTGACTGCGAGCAGGAACCGTGGGTACCGCGTGTGTGTTTTCCAGGCCCGGCGCTGGGAGAAGTGCTGCCCCACCTTGTGCCCATCCTCAGGAGCTGCCTCCAGCCGGCCAGAGACCCACAGATGCGCCTAAGGCTCTTCTCCTCCCTGTCGCGGGTGCTGCTGAGCGCAAAGCAGACCGTCGACTCCCAGGGGTAGGTCTGCCCGACCTCCGGCCTCTGCGGGGTGCTCTCAGGCCGGAGCTGGGTCACCCCTGGGCTCTGGCGCCGGCCACCCTCCCTGGGTAGACAGACGGCTCTGGCAATGAGCGCCCACCTGGACAGACACGAAGTCAAAGTCATTTTCATGTGGCCATTAAAATTCCATCAAATGGAAGAGGTTTTAGGGAACGTTAACTATTAATGGTTTATACATTAGGTGTTCTCAGTTTTAAAAGCCTTTCAAACCTAACAAAGAATGGATTGACTCACCATTGGTGGATAAAGCGTTAGAAGAACCTTCTGTCCACGCAAACACGTGAAGGGCCTCCAACGTGACGGCTCTGCAGTGAGGGAGAGGAGACCGGGATGCTGGCGGGAGGGAAGGGGGCGACCTGAATCCACAGCAGGGCCGAGGCCTGTCCAGAGCAGAGCTGGGTGCCAGGGGATGGCAGGGTGGGGAGGCGTGTGGGTCCCTGTCCCCTCAGAAGGAGCATGTGTGTCAGGAGCGGCGTCCTGCCGTGTCACTAGCGTGCTGGGACGCATGCTGTGAGCCCTGCCAGCCCATCGAATTGCAGGGAATTCTGTGTCCTGCTCGTCGGCACGAACTCCGAGCCTGCAGGGGCCATAAAAACAAAGTGCCGCCCTGGGCAGAGCTCCACGTGGATGAGCCGCAAGGGTGTGAGGGCACGGGTCGGCTGGCACCCCGGAGCCTGTGCTCCCCTGTGTCCTTGCAAGGGGCCTGAGCAACCCCCAGGCAGGGGGAGGCCTGGGGGTTCCTTGCTGACCCTCTACTACCAGAGCGTGTCCACCGGCCGCCTGCAGGTCCCGCTCAGAGGCGGCAGAGGGCAGGTGCTGAGAGGGCTGCCCTGGGCCCTCGATCTCATGAATATCTGACAGTGATGAGATGGGGCTTCTCAGTGTGAGGAGGTGCTGTTTTGGGGGCCACCTCCATGGATGGGGCTGCTCCTCCCACAGCGCCCCAAGCATGGGCCCTGGGCGCCATCCCCAGGCACATGGCCTCTGCTCTCCAGGGCGTCTGTGGACATGCGACAGGCCTTGTTGGCCACCACCTCAGCCCCGTCTGCTCCTCGAGGTTGACTGAGGACTGGGGAAGGGGTGGTAGGAGGTCTGTCTGCAGAGCTGCCCATGAAGGTGGCCGGGGCTGAGGAGTACGCACCCGTGGTCTCCTTGGGCGGTGTCCTCATTCCAGCAGGGGCCCACCTGCAAACCCTTGTGCAACTTCCCATGCACAGGAGGCACCATTCCAAAAAGTCAGGTGCTGGGTCTTCCTCCGCGATGTGTCGTTGCTTCCAGCGTGGGTTCTGACCAACCCGGGTTGCACGTGGGGCCTGCCTGGTGCCCCACGGCCGAGTGGCAGTTGGGCCAGTGCTCAGTGCTCCACTTTTCCAGCCACTTTACCTAGACGCCTCGGAGGTCGGCACTGGGGGTTAGGTCTTTCTAAAGAGACCTCTTGTGAATCACTTTGCAAGAAACAGCAGCTCTTTGCATAAAGGTTAAAGCTCATGAAAAACCTAATCCGTGTGTGTGTGGGTGTGCGTGTGGGTGTGTGCACGCACGTGTGTGTAAATGGTTCAGGCCATAGTCCCTCACTCACCTGCGTCGCTGGTTCTGGGATGCCCCCTGCTGGAAGCCAGCAGGAGGAGCCTCCCGCAGAAGGGAGGGTCAGCGGGGGACGAGGCCCGGGACAGACCAGAGGGACGGCCGCAGGACGCAGCGAGCAGCCAGGGCCTCGCCCTGGAGGCTTTACCTTTTCAGCATCTAAGACCAGCTGGTATTTGGGATGGGAGCCATCTTTGAAATACGCTTTGGAATAATGTTCAGAAATAAGTTGATGGATTCTTTGTTGACCGAAACGTGTTTCGATGTAACGGTGGAGGCGCAGTGGGATTTGGGAGGACGCTCCAGTGTTCCTCTGTGCGGCTTTTAACGGGGTGCTCAGCGTGCGGCCCCATGCCGGCCAGGCCGACTGGGACGTGGGGGTTTACCATTGAGACGACGCGCCCTGACTGCTGGCTTTCAAGCCCCGGGTGCAGACCTGCGGTGCCTTCCCCGTGGGTGGAGGGGCATGTGCCCACGGGGGACGGTTGGGGGCAGTGTGTGTAGGATGGACACACATGCAAGTGACTTTGCTGGCCTGGTCACCTCACACCTCTGCTTTCAGAGGCAGGAGGAGGGACAGGCGAAGCCCCTACAGCGGAGGGATGGGGGCACCCTGGAGGCTCAGAACCTGCGCTGGGCCCAGCAGAGGCCAGGAGGAGCCCAAAAGGCTGTCCGCTCCCCCGCAGGGCTCTCCCTGCCCCGCAGGGCGCCTGCGCCAGGGAAGCCGAGGCCCGCTGGTTCTGGCTCGCTCCTCTTCACCTGTGCTCTGTGTTTCCGCCCCAGGCAGTTTCACCACTATCTCAACACTGTGGCGAGAGACATCTTGGTCCCCAACCTGCGGTGGCACGCGGGGAAGACCGCTGCAGCCGTCCGCACGGCAGCTGTGTCCTGCCTCTGGGCGCTCCTCAGCAGCGACGTCCTGTCGGAGAAGCAGGTGGGGCTCCCAGGGGCACCTGCCGCAGGAGGGGTGCACACGCATGCAGCTGCCAGACCCCGCGTTCCGCAGCCCGTGGAGGGGCGGGAGCCTGGGGGCCGCGGGCCAGTGTGTCCCACAGGCAGCAGCTTGTGTTCAATCATCGGGGGCTTTCCTGGGCTTACATGCTGCGTGTTGCTTTTGCAGAGCACAGAGTGTAACCACAGGACCCTCCCCGAGTTGGGCAGATCTCGGGGTTTCTGTGCTGCTGTCAGGGAAGCGGGACAGCAGTTTGAAGGCCTTGCAGTCACTGTGCTCAGCCCCACGTCTGCACACCGTGGCCAGGGCCTTGCCTGGCTCCACTTCCTGCTACACTGAACCGCCCCGATCCGAGTTACTGCGTCCCCCAAGTCTCGTTGGACACAGTAGACACCGTGCTAGTAAGCAGCAGACTGTGTAGGGTCTGTGTTTCTCTAAGACTGTGAACAATGGAGTTATCAACTCACCAAGTTAAGCAAATTGTTCAAGTCATCTAGATTTTAAAATCAAGGTTCAGGTTTTCTTATGTAAAAATTTCAGGATGGTATTCCAGACTCCTTTCTGTTTGTATGAGAGCCGGGCTCCTTCCGTGACGGGCAGGGTGCACACAGCGCATCCCTAGCAGTGTCCTCACCGGGCCCGGGCCCGTCACCAATCCCTCATGTCCTCTCGTTGCAGATCCGGGAAGTGCAGGAGACGCTGATGCCGGACATTCTAACCACCCTGGAGGAAGACTCTCAGATGACTCGATTAATTTCGTGCCAAATCATTAGCAGATTTCTGAAAACCTCCAGTGGTGTGGCTGATCCAGATAAGTTCATCAAGATTTACCCTGGTAGGACGTTTTTCTTTGTTTCTTTTATAGGGAAACTAGAAATTGCTCCTTTGACTCCTGGTCAGGTTGGTGCTGAGTCCCAGCGTGGCCGTGACGGATGAACCGTCTGTGGGTAGATAGCATAGCACAGAAAATAGGGCGGCCTGGGCCCGGGAATTGGGGTGCAGCCCCGCCACATGGCAGGGGTCCCATGGTGCGAGGGCGGGCACCCAGCCATGCCTGAAATCCCGCGTCTCCGCCCTTCTGGAGCCCAAGCACCAGGCGAGTGTCAGATGTCAGATGCAGGAGCAGAGTAGCAGATGCAGAGAGTCCCTAAAACACCAGGAAAACCCAGCAGGAAGAGGGATGTCAGGTACCCCCATCGCCAGAGGGGAGATATGAATTCTAGAACCCACCTCCAAGTTCAAACAGAAATGCAAACGGGAACCAAGATGCGACCAAGAAAGAGCCCAGGAGACCTTCTCAAAGGCCGCGCAGAGACTCCAGGGAGGGACCCTGTGGAGACGCAGGAGTGGGGTTGGCGCTGGCTGGGGCTGCAGTGTCTGGACACACCCATGGCTCTCGATTCCTACGCCCGACCACGGCCACGCAGCTGAGCCTCGGCACCTGTCCCTTCCCCGGGCCGCAGCAGGTAGTGATTCTAAAAGGGGGTCATAAGAATTCCTGAAAATGAGATTCAAAGCGGGCCCACTGGTGCATGAGACCAAACATGGGAGAGGGCGGACTCCGTGAGAGGAAGATGCGCATCTGCGGGGAGAGGCTTGGGCTGTGCACACAGAGCTCCAGAACAAGGGACTGATGGACGGACGGCCAACATCAGAAGAGGTGGTGGCCCGGAATGTTCCGGAATTGCAGACCATGCATCTTGATGAAACCTGGAGTCAAAGTCCCCTTTCCCACGCATTCTTACAAGTTAGGTTTTGCTTTTGTGTTTATTTCTGTCGCGACAACTGATGACCTCTGTACTCCTCTGTCTATGAGCAAATCCAACCGGCGTTTGATTTGTGGACTGTCTGGACTTGTTGGGATTTTGCTCACTTTTTAAAACAAAGCCAGGGGAAAGATGACTCGTTTGGGGGCATTTGGGGTTAAGTCCAGAAGGATTTCCTCAGGGGCTCCGTTATTTTGCGGCACCCAGCTCGTGCTCTTGGAAGCGGTGTGTTTGCAGAAGTATGGCCGCGTGGCCGAGGAGGGCAGATGTGCCCTAAGACCTCCCATGACTTGGATGCACGCGCCCGGCACAGGCCCCACGTGAGCCACCTGTCTTCCCGAGCCAGCTGTTGCCCTTGATGGCTGACACCCGACGATCCCAGAAGTGAACTTCCAGGCCATCTCTTCTACTTAAAACAAGAGGGTTAGGAGTCAGCATCACAGGAAAACGCACCACCCCAACGTTGGCCCGTGCCGGCAGGAGTGTGCACAAGGGAGGGATCCCTCCAGAGACGCAGTGATGGTGTGCTCGCTGGCCGTCCCAGGACTGCGTGAGGTGGTGCTGGCCACGCCCCCTCGGTCTCTACAGTTTGCTTCCATGAGGCCCAGAACCCTTAGGAAAGAGCACCTCCCACGAGTTAATGCCCATCGGGAAGCCAAGGGCCACGTGCTGAGAGCAGAACAGCGCAAGCCCGAGGCCCTGTGTGCCTGCGTCCAGGGGACAGGCCTCCCGCCAAGTGGGGCCGCTGCCCTGCTCCCCACCGATGTCCACCTCCTGCCGCGCTCACTGAGTCTCCAGAGACACCCAGCCACAGGGCCAGAGGTTTCTTGTAGTTTGGGTGAGAAAAATGTACGTTTGATAAAAACCTCACCCGTCAACAGTGAGAGTTTCTACCCACAGGAGAGATGATTACTGTTTTCAGCAGCCAGGTGGTCTGGCCCCAGAGCTCAGCAGAAACAAAACTGATGCAGGTGCTGGCTGTCACCTCGCCAGGCCCTGAACTCTGTCCCTAGAGCCCGCAGTGTTGGGGGGAGGGCCATCTGCACGTCAAGGGGCCAGGGCAGCCAGGTGTCCATGATGCCCGTGGTGACAGACTCTGAGCATCTCGGAGCTACAGAGGGCCCGGGGCTGCCTCGCAGGTGAGGAGACAGGTACAGAGCAGCTTGGGCCTGCCTACACGCACGGCAGGCGCAGGGCCAGGCACTCTGCTGCCCACCCTGGCCAGTGTCTACCCTCTGGCCAGTGCAGTCAAGGGGTCCCAGGACTCCGGGAGCTGCCCCTAGCCCCTTGCATGTGAGCACCAGTCTCCCCACAGGATGTGGGTTTCCCGGGGCCCAAGGGTGAGTATCCACTGCTGTGGGGTCAGGTCCCTGCTCCGGTCTCTGTCTCACTGTCCTGTCTGGCCCTGTCTCCAGAGCTCCTGAAGCGTCTGGATGACGTTTCCCACGAAGTGAGGCTAGCAGCCAGCTCCGCCTTGGTCGCATGGCTGGCGTGTATCCAGAACGACGACGGGAAGTCCTACTACCAAAGCAACATTCAGTTCCTGTACAGAGAGCTCCTCGTGTACCTCGATGACCCGGAGGGCGCGGTCCAGGACGCGGTGTTAGGTAGGTATGGTGTGACGTGTGCTTGGCTCTGAGACCTGTCTTGAGTGCATGGAACTCGTCTCTTCAAGCACAGGGCAGCAGGTCCATGGCCTTGGGATCCCTTTGGACCGTCAGGGCCGACCCAAGGGCTGGGTGCCTGAATGTGCTTGTGGGGTACAGCCTGTGATATTTGCCATGATAGAAAGTAAAGTTGAGGGGTGCCTGGGTGGCTCAGTCACTTAAGTGTCTGCCTCAACTCAGGTCATGTCTCAGGGTCCTGGGACAGAGTCCCACATCGGGCTCCCTGCTCAGCGGGGGAGCCTACTTCTCCCTCTGCCCCTCACCCCACTCAGTGCTCTCACTTGCTTACGCACTCTCTTTCTGAAACAAATAAATAAAATCTTTAAAAAAATAATTGAAGTTGAGAAAAATCTTAGACATGTATTAATTTGTTTAGAGTACCCCTTTTATATTAACATAAATGACATGTGGTTTTGAAAGATACATTTTCCAAAACAAAATAACGAGCAAGAAGAACGGCGTTGTTTTACTTCTTTGTGAATCTCGTTGAAAGACAGCTAGGTGGGCACAGCTTCTGTGTTCTGGAGGCCGTGGTGTGTCGTTGGGTGAAGGACGTGAAGGAAATCTGGCCTCAAGCAGGTACGCAGCTGGAAGAGAGAGGCGCCGTTTCAGGTAGTTTTGGGCATGCTTTGCTACTGCCCCACACTGGACAGGCAGTCGTCCCCCAGAGGCTACCTGGAGGGCAGACCCCGGCGATCGATGTTCACACCCGATGGTCTGTCCTGCATGTCGGCCGGGTCCAGAAGTCACGCTGGTCAGCGTGGAGCTCAGAACAGTCTTGGGAAGAAAAGCTTCAGGAAGCTGTCTAGCTCACGGTGGCAGAAGCAAGTTCCTGTACTCGCAGTTGCTGCCGGAAAGTCACAAACGCTGTCGCTGGACTGATTTCTGAGCAGAGGGTCTGCTGGGTGCCCGAGTATGTCTGTGCAGTTTGTCCCGTTCTTTGTCGGTTGGTCATTCTTTGCGGGAAAAGTGTCGTCCTGGGACCGAGGCACACCCCTGCCCTGACCCGCCACCGCCCAGGATGCTCAGAAGGTGGGCCCAGCTGCCCCGGGGAGCACGGCTTCAGTGTCATCCCTGCAGCAGCCACAGAAAGCGTAATGCGAAGACGTAGACGTAAAACGGCAATCAACAGATCTTAGAGTGCAAGTGTAAAAAATACACATATAACCCAAAAGAAGTCAAGGAACGAGGACAAGAAGAACACAGAAACAGGGACCAACAGGAAACAAACTGACCAAATCCAGCCTCAGCTGCAGTCTCCTGGAATGTTAATGAGCCGAACGTTCCAGTTAAAAGGCAGGTGTTGTCAAGTCAATAAAAAAATCACGACTTAACTCTGAATTAATGAATTAAGTTAGAAGTTGGGTGCCGGAGGACTGACCTAATAAAGGAATTTTTGCTGCTTTGTTGAGGACGTTCTCGAGGGAACTTGCGGGCGGCGGGGCGGCGGGAGGCTCGTGGACCCCAGGGCCGCCCCGCCCTTGCTTCGTGCGGCTCCGGGAGCAGATGCCGTGCCTGGTGGCGTCGTGGACACAGCTGTGACTCCCAAACCCGAGGGCCTGCAGGACCCCCCAGGGACCCTCGCGCACACAGAGCCGCCACCTCAGGCCGTCGCAGGCGGGAGTGGGTGACCGTGCGGCCCGTTCGGACAGCTGGGCATTCTTCTCCGGGCACCAGCAGCTGGAGGACACACAGGTGTCCTGGCTCAGCTCCGCAGCCGTCCCCAGGGCATGTGTGGGGTCTGGCCTACTCGGCCAAGTTCTCACAGACCCCACACCTTGCTCTCCTCTCTCCTTCCTCTCCAGCGAGAGAAGTGATGAGTTTGTCCATCTCCGAATCCCCGTAGCCTGCGGCGGGTTCCCACCAGGGGGCAGTGTGTGCACCGCTCATCCTCTGCCTTCCAGACGCACGAGGACTCAGGTGACGCAGTCATGGCGGCAGGCCGACCGCACTGCTCCTCTCTTGCAGCCTCTGCCCCTGCACTGCTCCCTCGGGGTGCTCACGGCAACTGCAGCCTCGCACACATCCTGCCCCCTTGCTGTCCTGTCTCAGTAGCCAGCCAGCCGTGTTTGGAGTCCTGCATGGACACGCCCCAAATGCCCCAGTCTCTCCTCGCCAGCAGACCAGGGGGGTGTCTCCCAGATGACTGGCTCTCCTCTTCTGTGCTCCCCTCGACCCCTCATGCCTCCTGGGCCTCCTGCCTGATGACCTTGCTCTGTCCCACTGACAAGCTCCTGCGTGCCCTCTCACCCCTCAAAGCCACGCCCGTCATGGTGCCCATGAGCCTTGCTGCCAAAGGCAGCCTGCTGCTCGGGTCTCTCCTGCACCTGCGTGCACTCCACAGGACCGCTGGTCACCGCCTCCGTCCTGTGGCCTCCAGGATGCCCTGGCTCCTGGTTTCCTCCTGTCCATCTGGCCGCTGCTTCTCTCTGCACTCGCTGTCTTGGTGACCTCTTCTCCTCTCTGACTTCAGATGCCACCCACGTGCTGGCGACTCCCAGACTGAAGTCCAGGGCAGATGTCTGCCCCCAAACTCTATACACACACGTGCCCAGACCTCAGAGGGCACACGGGTCTGCCGGGCATGGAGGCCGTAGCATGCAGACCAAGCCGGGATGGCGCCCCCATTCGCCGACCCTGCTCCTCCTGCTCCCCCTGCTCCCCCTGCTCTGTCTCAGTGGCTACCAACGGCCATGCCGTCCTCCTTGTGTCTGAGGGCAGGAACCTCCTGAGTCTGCTTGCCTGCGTCTGCCAGAGTCACCCTGCAAGATGGCGTGGATGACACCAGTCCTTGGCCCACGGTGCCCGCCAGCTCCTTTCCCACCCAGAGTTCAGCTGCCGCCAGCCCAGTTACCGCAACGATCACCAGTAACAACACTGTGGTTTCCTTCTTCATTCTGATTCTTATCTGCTGCCCCCAGACTAAAATGTGAAAGGATCCACAGGATGGATTTTTCTGCCTGGCACGTAGTAGGCTTGCAATGGGTGTTTGTTGACTGAATCAGCATCAGTAAATGTGATAAGAAAATTGATCGTCTTTGTAAGCCAGTTTACCTGCTAACACAAAAATTGTTTCTAAAGCCAAAATGCCACACGGTCATCACCCTCGGGGATTTTGAAAGATTTTCATGATCCACTAACAACTCCAAGAACATTCTTTTTTTAAGTTCTTTTTGTCCACACTGTGATTATTGTGTACTATTGGGTACTGCATCAGATGAATTTAAAATGCTGTAATAACTTTCAGGGTGGTTTTCGTGCCACAGCTAAACTGAAGGGAAGGTACAGAAGTTTCCCACATACCTGCTCCCCCCACACATGCAGCATCCCTCCCCACAGGTGGTGCATTTATCAGCACTGATGACCCACGGACACGTCAGCACCACCCAGAGTCCACGGTTCACAGGAGGGCCACTGTGGGTGCTGAGCCTTCTGTGTGTGTGCACGAAGGTATGACATGGATCCTCCATGACAGAGTCGCACAGAGTGGTCTCACTGCCCTCTGTGCTCAGCCTGATCGTCTCGAACCCCACCCCCCACCCCGACAGCCTCTGGTCTTTCACCATCGCCACAGTTGGGCCTTTTCCATAATGTCATAGAGTTCAAATCCTGCAGCATGAAGCCTTTTCAGATTGGGGTTTTTTTTCACTTACTAATACACACCAAAGGTGCTTACATGTCTTTTCACAGCTTGCTAGCTCATTTCTTCTTAGCACTGGTTAGTAATCCATTGACTAGATGGACCACAGATCATCCATCCACTGTTGAAGGACATGAAACTTTGGCAACTATGGAAAAAGCTGCTATGTGTATATGGATGCAAGTTTTTGTGTGGACCTAAGTTTTCAGCTCCTTTGGGTAAATACCAAGTAGCACGGTTGCTAAATCGTGTGGTGAGACTGTATTTAGTTTAGTAAGAAACTTCCGAACCGTCTTCCGAAGTGGCCGCCCCATCTTGCACTGCCACCAGCAGCCCGCTGCTCTGCTTCCTCTCCAGCATGTGCTGGAGACGGTGTTGTGGATTTGGCCGTTCTAACAGGTGTGTGGCTGTGTCTCCTTGTTGTTTTGATCTACACTTCCCTGAGGACACTCGAGGTGGAGCGTCTTCTCAGATGTGTTTGCCCTCTGTATCTCTTCCTTGGTGAGGTGCCGTTAAGGTTTCCGGCACATTTCTTACTTGCATTGTTTTCATATTGTTTAGCTTTTGGAGCTTTTTGTATATTTTGGATAACAGTCCTTTATCAGATGTGTCTTGTTAATATTTTCTCCCGGTGTGTGGCTTGTCTTCTCAGTCTCTTGATACAGCTTTTTGCAGAGTAGAAATTTTTAATTTTAATGACATGCAGCTTATCGGTTATTTCTTTTGTGGATCGTACCTTTGGTGTTGTGTCTAAAGTCATCACCAGAGTCTCCGGCTGCAGGCCAGTGGGGAGCATGGCAGGGTCTCCGAGCGGAGAGAAGGAGAAGGGGCTGCCGGCGGTAATAGCCCATGAGAGCTTGTCGAGAGAACTTAGAGAAATGCTGGCAATTTCAAGAAATCAAAAGTTGTTGCGTGATAAGGAAAAGCAGGTCCTGGAGTTGTTAATTCACAGAGATGGGGAATTTCAAGAACTGATGAAATTGGCTCTTAATCAGGGATGCAAGTTTTAGAAAAGGAAGTGGAGAAGAGAGAGTGATATTCAGCAACTACAAAAACAGCTAAAGGAAGCAGAACAAATACTGGCTACAGTGTTTACCAAGAAAAACACACATCAATAGAAAAGGCAAGAAAAGGTGCCATCTCCTCTGAAGAAATAATTAAGGATTCACAAGTCATGCTGTGTGTGTCCCGCTGACCTGGGTCCCAGGGGACCTACAGAGACCACACCTGGCGGATTTAGAGAGAAGTGGATTATTGGGTCAGATAAACAACCCTTCCACTAATGGCGTAAACGGTCGTTTACCAGGGACGCATGGCAGTCAAGTGACCTAAGTAAATGTCATCGCCACACCCAGCGTCACTGGTTCTCTCTCGAATTCTCTTCCGGGATCCTGTCGTTCTTGCAGTTTCATATGTCAGGAGTTAATTTTTGGGAAGGATGGAAAGTCTGTGTCTAGATCCTTCCTTCCCTCCCTCCCTCTCCCTCTCTCTCTCTCTTCCTTCATGCGGGCATCCACTTGTTCCAGATTATTTACTGAAAAGGCTGCCTACTCCCCTGTGTCGCCACTGCTGTTACCAAAGATCAGAGGACCGTTCATCTGCGTCCACCATGGGTCTGCATCGTCCATGCGTCTGCGTCGTCCTTGCGTCTGCATTGACCGTGCGTCTGCATCTGGGCTCTCTGTTCTGGTCTGTCAATCTATTTGTTCTTTGAACAAGACCATACTGTCTGTTACTCTGGCTTTATGGAAAGTCTTAAGTCAGATTGTGTCGGGCCTCCAACTTTTCTCCTTCAGGGCTGCACTGGCTATTCTGGGACTTTGGCCTCTAGATACAGACTTTAGATTGAGTTGGTCAGTATCAATCTGGGATTTTGATTGTGATTGCCTTAAATCTACAGATCAAGTTGGGGAGAACTGGCATCGTGACAATATTGACTTCCTATCCATGAACATGGGCTCTCTCCATTTATTATGTTTTATTTTCTTTTATTTATATATTACCTTTGTTTTATTTGCACATTACCTTTTCCTTTTTTTTAAGGTTTTATTTATTCGTTTGAGAGAGAGAGAGCAAGCGCAGGGGGAGCAGCAGGAAGAGGGAGAGGAAGAAGCAAACTCCCTGCTGAGCAGGGAGCCCGATGCAGGACTCGATCCCAGGACCCTGAGATCATGACCTGAGCTGAAGGCAGACACTTAACCGACTGAGCCACCCAGGCGCCCCAATCATGTGATTTTCTTTTTCAGCCTATTGATGTGATGGATTATATTAATTGATTTTTAAATATTGGACTAGCCTTGTGCACCTGGGATAAACCCCACTTGGTGTTCATGCATAATTCTTTTTATACATTGTTGGATCCTATTTGCTACTATTTTGTTGAGGATTTTTGTATCTATGTTCATGAGAGATAATGGTCTGTAGTTTTCTTGTAATGTCATTGTCTGGTTTTGTACTAGGGTCATGCTGGCCTCGTAGAGTGAGTCAGGAAGCTTCCATCTTCTGGAATAGAGTGTGGAGAATTGGTATAATTTCTTCCTGAAAGTTTGGTAGAATTTACCAGTGGACCCATCTGGGGCTGGTGCTTTCTGTTTTGTGAGGTTATTAATTATTGATTCCATTTCTTTGATAGATATAGGTCATCTGTTCTTGTGTGTCTTTCCAGGGATCAGCCCACCTCATCGGGGTCCTCACGTCTGTGGCCCACGACTTGTTCAGAGGACCAGCTTTTGGTTTTGTTGATTTTCTCTATTGATTTCCTGCTTCAATTTCACTGATTTCCACTCTAATTCTTTTTTTTTTTTAATTCTTATTTATTTATTTGACACAGAGAGAGAGAGACAGCGAGAGAGGGAACACAAGCCGGGGGCGTGGGAGAGGGAGAAGCAGGCTCCTGGCTGAGCAGGGAGCCCGATGCGGGGCTCAATCCCAGGACCCTGGGATCATGACCTGAGCCGAAGGCAGACGCTTAATGACTGAGCCACCCAGGCACCCCTCCACTCTAATTCTTATCCTTTTCTTCTGTTCACCTTGGATTTGTCTTTCTTTTTCTAGTTTCCTAAGGTAGAAACTTAAGGTAATGATTTTTAGCTCTTTTCTCACATATGCACTCAATGCTGTAAATTCCCCTCCAAGCACTGTTTTCACTGCATCCCACAAATTTTGGTTGTGTTTTCCTTTTCATTCAGTTCAAAATGATCTTTAGTTTCTTTTCAGATTTCTTCTTTGACCATTGCATTATTTAGAAATGTGTTGTTTAATCTCCAGATATTTGGGAATTTTCCAGTTGATCACGTATTGATTTCTGGTTTCACTCCATTACGGTCTGAGAGCAGACATTGTAGGACTTTTGTTTTTTAAATTTGTTATGGTGTTTTTCATGGGCCAGAACGTGGCCCATCTGGTGAGTGTGCCAGGGGAGCTTGAGAAGAGTGTGTATTCGGTTGCTATTGGACGAAGGCGTCTGCAGATCTCTGTCGTAGCCCCTGACGGATGGTGCTGTGGAGGTCGGCCACGTCCTCGCTGACCTTCCACCTGCAGATCTGTCCACTCTGATAGCAGGTGTGGAAGTCTCAGCTACAGTGTGGATTCATCTGCTTCTCCTGCAGTCCTGTCCGTTTGGCCTCGTGTAGTTTGGTCCTCTGTTATTAGGCACGTGCGTATTAAGGATCCATATGTCTTTTCCAAGAACGGACTCTTCCTCATTGGGTCACACGCAGCCTCTGAGTCCTGGATAACTTGCCTCACTTTGCAGTCTGCTCTGTTTCTAGCTGTTTTAACTGGAATGTGCAGCTTACTCCCATAAGCAGCAGTTGGTTTACTATTGATTCCTGGTGTTTGAAGGGTGTGTTGCTGTTTTACAGAGGTCCTCAAAGCAGGCAGCGTTCTGTTCCCTGAGCTCCTGGTGAGAGAGACCGAGGCAGTCGTCCACAAACACCGCTCTCCCGCCCACTGCCAACAGCTTCTGCAGCACCTGCAGGCCCTGCCGCCAGCCCAGTGAGCGCAGACGGCGGAGCCTGGAGCGAGACCCAGCTCCCGTCCTTCCCCGGTCTGGAGTGTGTGGCCTTCAGACCTCACAGCACGGCACCTGTTAGTCAACAGCCTGAGACCTTCACGAGCAAGACTTTGATAGCAAGAATGTATTCCCTAAGAAATGTGCCCGGGATTCTCAGACGGATCTCGAGCCCGGGAGTTTCTGAAATAATGTTCACTGTGTGGCTTCTGTACCTTTAGCTTTTATTTACGCCATGACAGATCTCCCAAACATCTATAGGTAATTGAAATTAAAACTAAGTGGGATCTGCTGACACTGGCAGCCAAATCAGCCTGTTTGTTTGTTTCAAAGCTACATGCACCTGCTGCGCCCTTGAGTTAGGATTTATGTTTGTGCAAATGCCCACCCCACCAAGATTATTTTGTGAAGCAAAAGCTGTTAAAAAGAAGTTCATTCTTTCCTTGGGTTGTGTCTACTGAAACTTAGTATCACAGTGAACAGAATAAAAGGAACTTGAAATTTTTATCAATTAAATTTTTGCTGTTTAAAATACCCCTGGAACTCAAAATGTTATATGGATACATTCGGTTACAATGTTTTTTTCTTATCTCAGTAATGCGAACAATGTTGAAAATAGAATATTTAATCAGATATAATTTTGGTTGCTCTCTTATAAGTAGGAGTAAAGTAAAATTGGATTTTATTCTCTAGCACTTTCTACACCCAAGTGCCTAAAAAACTTCATTTTAAATGGGTATTATTTCCATAAGCCAAATATTTGTGTTAACACAGGGGGCGGGGAATATTGTATTTTCTAACAACCAAATATTAACATTTGTGCTTAAGTGTTTGAAAATGTAATTAAAAATATTTATTATAATGTCTTGTACGCCTGTCTTAATGTGGTTGGTAGTTAATTGACATTTTTAGATTTGCTAATTTTTCCCTTAATCTCACAGTGATCCCGGAGGCTCCCCACCTGCTCAGTGTAGTGCCCTTTCTGGGCGCCAGGTGGCAGGCGCTCCAAACCCCATTAGGAGGGCGGCCGCGGGAGATCCTGGCTTTTTGGTTGGGGACAGCAGGCCTGCACTAAGAGGTGGGATCCGAATCTGCACCACAGACTTGGGTTACTGCCTCCCAGGCCCCATCCGCTTTCCCACCCCAGAAAGCCTCCCAAGCTGTGACGGGGTGTCAGCCCGTCCTGTGATCAACCGCAGCTGCAGGGGGCTTAGGATGCCCTCAGGGACATCACCCACCAGTTCCCCGATTGCCCCTTATACCCTCTGCTGTTTCCTTCCTCAGCATCACCTGGAAACCTGTGAGGAATGCAAATTATGGGGCCTCAGCCCAGATCTGCAGTGGATCCAGTGGCCAGACCTCCAGGGGACTGATCCCCTAAATTGTGAGGACCCTGCCTTGAGCACCATGCATTTTCATGTCCAGCAAGAGCTCCAGCTTCCATCTTTGATCAGCCACGAAGGGTCACGGGAACCAAACAGAGGCGGCAGACAACTCGGCTGGAGGTCACACACACAAGGCAGGCGTGGTTGGACACTGGGATCGCTGCCAAAGAAAGATGAGCATGGCATTCCAGTTTCTGGACGTCTCTAAGGGGACGTATTCAGAGCATCACAGTGAATCAGTGCCGCCTGGCATGGTGTCAACAGGTAGGTGTGTTCAGAGAAAGACAAAGGTTAGTCATCTAAACACCTGAGAACCAATGCGTCCCTCTTAATTTTTTTTTTTAATTCTTGGGATGCCTCGGTGGCTCAGTCGGTTGGGCATCTGCCTTCGGCTCAGGTCATGATCCCAGGGTCCTGGGATCGAGCCCCGCATCGGGATCCCTGCTCGGCGGGGAGTCTGCTTCTCCCTCTGCCCCTCCCCCCAGCTCGTGCTCTCTCTCCCTCTCGCTCAAATAAATAAAAATAAAATCTTAAAAATTTTTTTTACTTCTTGTCCACACTCCTCAATTAAATCAGCAACTATTTGTGGAGCCCTAACTTTCCTGTACATGTGGAGAACAGGGACGTGTAAAATGTAGCCCGAGAGTTTACGGTATTACTGAGATGTACTTACATACTGTGACAGTCAGCCTGCTAAGTGTACAGTTGGGTGAGTTTTAGCAAATTTTCAGAGCTGTTTTAGAACACTTGTGTCCACCAGAGAGCGACCCAGGGCCAGGTGCAGCTGATCCCTGCCCGCGTTCCCAGCCGAGCAACCACTGAGCCGCTTCTGTCTCTAACCTGATGTCTGTTCTAGATGCTTCATGTGCATGGGATCACGTCTGTGGTCTTCGGTGTCTGGTTTTTTCTCGTAGCACAAAGTTTTTGAGGTGATTTATTTATTCATGCCGAGTTCAGGGGTCAGCAATCCCTTTCTGTCAAGGGCCAGATAATAAACATTTTAGGCTTTGAGGTCTCAACTCTGTTTTCCGTTCACCCGTTGATGGGCATTTAGGTTGAGGCCATTGTGAATAAAACTGCTCTGGGCTTTGTGACATGTGTGGGCACGTTTCCATTGTCTTAGGTGGGTTCCTCAGAGCAGAACTGCTAGGGCATATTTGATACGTGTTTGTAGCCCCTGATGGATTGATTGCTGTTTTTAACTGCTTTATTGAAGGATGCTTGCCCTACAGTTCACTGCACCCATTTAAGGCGCGCAGTTTGACAAGTTCTGACACGTGTGCACCCACGAACCTCTCCGCCCCAAAGGTTCTTCCTGCCCTCTCCCGCAGCCCCACCCCACCCCCTCCAGGCAACTCTGGTCTGGTTTGGTCACCACAGAGTATGCCCTGCACATTTTGGACTTTCACAGCACGTGTTTTCGGCTTGGCTTTTTGGTCTTCTTTCATGCGGCACAATTATTTTGAGACGTATCCACATTGTAGCACCCATGGGTGGTGGCGCATTCCTTTTTGTTGCTGAGCGGCATTCCACTGGGTGCCCACACTGCAACCCTGATGCGTGTTGGCTCCTAGCTCCTGGCTACCACAGAGAAGCTTCTCACAACATGGGAGTACAAGTATCTGTATGGACATAGACTTTCATTTCTCCCAGGGGAACATCAAGGAGGGGAATGGCAATCACACTAGATTCTATTTAAGTTTTTAAGAAACTGTCAAACTATTTTCTAGAGTGAGGTACCATTTCATATACCCAGCAGCACCATAGGACAGTCCTGGTTCCTCTCATTTTTGCCAACATTTGACACATTGGCCTTTTTAGTTTTAGCCATTGTAATAGGCATGTCGTGGTATTTAAATATGGTTTTAGTTTGCATTTCCTTTATGTCTAATGATGTTGAGTATTTTTTCATGTGCTTACTGGCCATCTGTAGCTCTTCATTGGTGAAATATCTTAAAATCTCTTGCCCATTTTTTAAAGATTTATTTATTTTGAGGGGCGCCTGGATGGCTCAGTTGGTTAAGCGTCTGCCTTCGGCTCAGGTCATGATCCCGGGGTCCTGGGATCGAGCCCCGCGTCGGGCTCCCTGCTCCGCGGGAAGCCTGCTTCTCCCTCCCCCACTCCCCCTGCTTGTGTTCCCTCTCTCTGTGTGTCTCTGTAAAATAAATAAATAAAATCTTTAGAAAAAAAAATATTTTGAGAGACAGAGCTCATGCACACTCGCAAGCAGGGGGAAGGGAAGAGGCAGAGGGGAGAGAGAATCCCAAGCAGACTCCTTGTTGAGTGCAGAGACAGACGTGGGGCTGGATCTCACGACCCTGAGATCGTGACCTGAGTCAAAACCAAGTCAGTCGCTCACCCAAGCCACCCACGTGCCCCACCCTTGTCCATTTTTTTTAAAATCAGGTTTTCTATTGAATATGAGTTGTTCCCATATTCTAGATACAAGTGCTTTATCATCTATGATATGCAAATATTGTCTCTCATCATGGAGCTTGTTTTTCACTTTTTTTTAAGATTTCATTTTTAAGTAATCTCTACACCCAGCATGGGGCTCAAGATCACAACCCGGAGATCAAGGGTTGCACCCTCCACCAACTGAGCCAACTGAAAACAGGTACTCCTGTTTTCACTCTTTAACAAGGTTTCTTGAAGAACAAAAGTTTTTAGTTTAGAAGGAACTTATCAGTGTCTTCTTTTATTATGCTTTTGGTATTATATCTAAGAAATATTCGCTTTAAACCGAAGTTTCACTTCCTAAATCTTAAGCTCAAAAAGTTATTTTCATAAAGATGATTCCTCTATTTGCTGTACCTACACCATAGTTCAAAGGCGAGGTTTACTTCCTTTGAAAATCTCCTTTCTGTGATCTAACTGAAAATATGAGATCCCTCTGGGGTGAGTTCGTTGAAAATAAAACCCCTACCTTTTAATAACCAGAGACAGCCCCCTATGTGCCAGTATGGGATGATCTTTAAAATACATTAATAATCATAAACAAGGAACACAACGCTAGGGGCGCCTGGGTGGCTCAGTCGTTAAGCGTCTGCCTTCGGCTCAGGTCATGATCTCAGGGTCCTGGGATCAAGCCCCGCATCGGGCTCCCTGCTCGGCGGGAAGCCTGCTTCTCCCTCTCATACTCCCCCTGCTTGTGTTCCTCTCCGCTGTCTGTCAAGTAAGTAAATAAAATATTAAAAAAAAAAAAAAGAAAAAGCATAACGCTGTATAGGAAGGATGAACCAGACGTAAAAGGAGGAAAGAGGTAGCAGCCGCTGATTTGCTCTTACGCGGATACACTTTTTCTGGAAGGGTACAGGAGAAACTACGGTGGTGGCCTCTGGGGAGAGGACCTGCACACTGGTGGTTTTAGCTCCTAGGTCAGCACACCTGTTTCCTCTGTGGAGAACAGGGCCCTGTTCCAGGCAAGGATATTCAGGATGTTTATCAAGAAGCTGTTTTGTTGAGAAATGAAAATGTGCGAATGTCCGTAGCAGCTGCGTTCCAGCCCCAAACGTCCATCAACAGTTAGGAATGGATAAGCAAGCTGTCCACTCGACAGAACAGCGCGCCCCAACGAGAGCAGACCCTGATGCGCACTGAGGGCATGGCTCTCCCGGCCATCCGCTGCCTTAAGGAGGCCAGGGTTTCAGTGGGAGTGCAGGGTTCTAGAACAGGCAAAGCAGATCCACGAGGGCTGTTCCACTCTCTCCTCTACTTGTGTATGTCTGAATTTTGTGTGCTTTTTCATAATTGAAAGTGTTGAAACTTTAGAACAATCTCGGGATGAGCCTGGAGGCAGAAGCTAAGACTAAGTGCTCTCGGGGGCTGCCTCTCCTCCAAGCCAGAGCAGGAAGCGGGGTGTCCCCTTACACAGACCCGCCTGTCCACTGCCAGTTGTCTTACAACCAGCTTGGAAAATTAAGTTTTCTCTAAAGATAAATCTTTCTTCCCGACTTTTCCCCATTTTCCAGGACTCTCCAAATACCCACTGTCATCTAGACGTCCAGTCATTGCCTGTGTGATAGAAGACATAAGAGAAACGATTACTGAAGGTTACTTGGGGTGGTGGGCTATGGATAGCTTGTTTTCCTGGCTTTGAGTCATTTAGAATTTTTTTTTTTAAAGATTTTATTTATTTATTTCAGAGAGAGAGCACATGAGAGGGGGGAGGGTCAGAGGGAGAAGCAGACTCCCCGCTGAGCAGGGAGCCCGATGCGGGACTCGATCCCGGGACTCCAGGATCATGACCTGAGCCGAAGGCAGTCGCTTAACTGACTGAGCCACCCAGGCACCTGAGTCATTTAGAATTTTAAAATCATTTTCAGAGGCCATGGGCAGCGCTATTGTGGATGACAACTGGGATCTCAGAGGGAGGCCGCCAAGTCCCCAGCCTGCCCAGCACCAGCCTCCACTCAGACGTGCCTTTGACCTAGGCTTGTCCTTGGCCTTGTCCCCAGGGTCCTGAGCCTCTCCTGTGACTCTTCTATAAGCAAAGGATGATTTCAGGAGCTGGCTTGGACACTGAGGCCTGGACCCTGTGCCAAGGACAAGGGCACTCGCTGATTTGTTCTTAGGCATCTGGGCAGGGTTTTCTGGTCTCGGAAAGTGTAATCTGAAGAGACACGAGGGTGCCTGTTGTTGCGGAACAAGTGTAACCGTAGACAGAAGGATCTTGTAGAAGTCTAGGTGTTGTCTTCCTCTAGGACTGTTAGTTTCTTTGTATTTCTGTTCTTCAGAATGTGAGTTTACAGTCTTGGCTAAGACTGAGAGCAGTGAGAGGTGGTGGCGTTGGCACATGTGAAGCAGGGGACCAACTTTTAAATGGCCTTTTAAATTAACGAAGGTGAACTAATGGGGTTTGGTGTGGGGGACACTGGCTCTTTTTCAGAGTCGCCGAACGACAGGCATTTCGATTACGATTTTAAGCCTCGTGATCAACTGGGGCTCTCTGTCCCTGCAGGAGGTACTCTGGTTTCGATCTTGCTGCTTACAGGTAAACAACCTGCTGGAAATTACCCTCCCGGGAAGCCTGTTCTTCCCTGAGAAGGGGCCTTGGTCTTCACGCCGGGACGACAGCTTTAACAACTAACCCCTCTCATCAAAGCGCTTGAGCCTGTACTTCTTCCGCTTATTCACGAAGTAAAACTGATGTTTCAGAAACTACTGTGAATATTTCACGTACCACTTGAAGCCCTTGACGACAGGTAGCGCCAAACCCACGATTAGGCACTGCTAACGTGGCGGTGTGGGACTCCTCCAGGATAAAACCCTATCTTCCTACAACCGGGCAGCGTGGGATGCCTCGGGCCGGAGCCCTAGAGCCCCGCGCCCTGCGTGGCACAGGTGCGTGGCGCCCCCGGCCATCAGCCAGTCCACACCCAAGCACGCCGGGCTGCGTGCAGCGCGGGGCACCCCAGGCTCCCTGCGCACGCAGTGCCCGGCGGCCCACCCGCGCCCCCAGGCCCCCCCAGCCCCCCCAGGCCCAGCGCCCGCGCCCCCAGGCCCCCCAGCCCCCCCAGGCCCAGCGCCCGCGCCCCCAGGCCCCCCCAGCACCCCCAGGCCCAGCGCCCGCGCCCCCAGCGCTCGCACCGCCAGCACCAGCACCCCGGGCCCCCCAGCGCCCCCCGCAACCCAAGGGCCCACACCCTCAGCACCCCCGCTGCCCGCCCACGCCCCAGCGCCCGGCTGCCTCCTAGCAGCGCGACGGGTGCCCCTGCTGTAGCGGGAAACATGTGACCACAAGCCGGCTGCCCTGGCCAGCCCCGCCTGCACCTGCCGCCGCCGCCAGTTCCCGCCCCCGCGCCCCGCAGCTAAGCCCGACCTCAACGGCGCACTCGCGCCGGGCGGTGCCCCACGGGGGCGGAGGTCCGCGCCAGCCGCCTCCCAGCCACCCCCGCGGCGAGGGCGCGGACACGTGACCCGAGCGCGGCCAATCGCGGACCCTGCCGCCGCCGGAAGGCAATGGCGCTGGCGCTTCTGCGCGTGCTCGGCCCGAGGCCGCGCCGGCGCCGCCGACTGGCTGCGTCCGGGTCACGGGCCCGCCCCCTCGCCGCGCCCCCCCCCCCGAGGAAAGCGGGCGGAGGTTCCCGGGCGTTCGCGGCCTAGGCTGTTGGCGCGGGCTCCCGCCCGGCGCTCTTCTCTCGCGGGCGGAGGTCACGACCGAGAGTCCGACGCGAACCGCGGTCAGCACGACCTGGGCGAGGTCCGGGTGTCCGTCTCCGGAGCGTCGGTCTGACTGAGAGCAAGTACTGGGGTCCCTGGGTTCGCGGCATCCCCGCCGTCCTCGCTCACCCCGCCCTCCTAGTCGGGGAGGCGCCCCGGGGCCGGGAGGGGCGCTCAGCCGACGGAAACTGAGCCCGCGCTGCCGCGGGGGTGCTCCGGGTCCCGCCCCGCTCCTGCCCGTGCGGCCCCTGCGCTGCCCCGGGGGTGCTCCGAGCCCCCCCGCTCCTCCCCCTGCGGCCCCTGCGGTGGGCGGTGGGCGGTGGGCCCGCGCTCCCCCGCGGGTGCTCCGAGCCCCCCCCGCTCCTCCCCCTGCGGCCGCGCGCCGCGACACCACCCCCTGGGGCGCACCCAGGGCCCCGCAGGGTGGGGGTGGGGTCCGCGAAGAGCTACCCACCTGCTGCAGCCGCTTCCTTCCCGGTGGGACGTACACTTCCCGGGGCGGGTGGGAGGAGGAGGAGGCTGGGAGCGCCCTTCCTTCCTCTTCACCACGCCCGCCCGCTCCTCCAAACCGACCAGCACTTACGAACGGCCGATTCCAGGGCCGGGACGGAGAATACAAGACGAGCCTGGCGCGTCCCGTATCCCGAGAGAGCAAGAGGGTGCCCGCAAAATGAGGCTGGGGCGTAGGAGGACTCGGGGGCCAAGCTGAACGGCGAAAGCTGGAACCATACGAGCAGCCAAGTGAACAACCCTCTTGAATCGTAACTTACAGGGTAACCTGACCACCCAGGAGTCCATAGAGGCGAAGAGTAAACAAGTGAGGGTGGAAGAACAGCCCTTTCCTACGGAAATACCACAACTTATAGATGCAGGAATAGGGAACTGGGAAAACAACTTGAGGCAAATGACGGCGTAGCAATTGGGGGCCGTATCTAATGGATGCTAAGATTAGTGGGCAGAAGCTTTGAGGCTTCAGATCTTTCCCCCAAGATACTTATTAACAGGGACAAATAGTAGCTTCAGAATGGAAAAACTTGACCAACACACCTCAAGCAGGTAATCAAGGTGTAAGGTACAACAACAGCATTAACCCCTGATGTAGTAACGCAAGGAGAAAGACACAAAAGCGCTCCTGTGGTTTTCTTGCCAAGAATGCATACCCTCCATCAAATCATGGGAAAGCTTCCGAGAAATCCAGGCAAGGACGTGGTACTCTTGGTACAACATAACAGTACTCTTCAAAAGGGCCGAGCTCCTGAAAGATAAGGAAATTCTGAGGAACTGCCCCAGATTGGCTGTGTCTAAGGAGAATGACTACTAAATGCAACATGGGGTTCCCGAGTGGCTTGGACTAGGTAAAGTACTGCTGTGGAAAAACATGAAATCTGAATAAAGTCTGCAGTTCAGTTGGCAATATTTGCTATAGACTGAATATTTGTGTTTTCCCAAAACTTCATATATTGAAACCTAATCCCCAGTGTGATGGTATTTCAAGGTGAGACCTCTGGGAAGTGCTTAGATCATGAGAAGGGAGCCCCCGTGAATGGGTTCAGTACCCTTGAAAAGGAGCTGAGAGAAGACAGCTGTCTATGAACCAAGATGTGGACTTTGACCAGGCATCAAACCTGCTTATAACTCGGTTTTGGACTTCCAGCCTCCAGAACTGTGAGAAATAAATTGTTTTTTAAGCACCCAGCCTCTGTTAATTTGTTATAGCGGCCCGAACAGACTAAAGACAGTATTGCACCAGAATTAATCACCTGACTTTGATATTTGTACAATAGATAATGTAAGATGTCAACCTTAGGAGAAACTGGGGAAAGAGCATTTGGGAACTCTCTGTGCTTCTTTTTTGTTTTGTTTTTGTGAAATACAGGTGGGCTATGGTGAATTCATCCCTCTCCTGGACCAGGGGCGCAAGGTTGCCCTTGTGTCCCAGAAAGGGGCAAGCTGATGAGAAGCTCAGGCAGGTGCCCTTTCGTGAACTCCCCGCTGCCCACCCTGCCTCTCCTAGCTTCTCAGGTACAAATGTCCTGAGCAGGAGCAAGCTTGGCAAATTGGAGAGCAGCAAGGAGGCCAGATGAGCGGGAGGAAGATGGCAGGAGGCGATCTTGGACAGACAGCAAGCATCAGATGGTTGGGGCCCCATCAGGTGGGGTTAGAGAAGGTGTTCTCACCTACCCCTTCATATCTTCCATCTCCATTTAGTACAGTTTTATCCTGTTGGGTTTTTCTCAGTTACCTGTGTAACATTATGTAACATTTAGCACTTAAATCTCTGTATCTTGTCCAGCAGCGTGGGATAGTATCTGTCCTTTCCTACCACAGAAGATAGGGATCCCATCCTTAACTCTGCCTCCTCTGCTTCCACCCACTTCCCAACTCACAACATCTAGACTTTTGCTTATACAAAAGTCAAGGTTGCTGCCTATCATTAGAACAGATTGAAAAGACTTAATTTTTTCATGCTTTGTTCATAGATTGATTCCCAAGGCTAGAAATCCATCAGTGGTTTTTCTGTTTATGGCTGCATTTTCCTCTCTATGCTCAATGGCCTTAAAATGATTCTATTCCATGAGTTGCCCAAGATAATGCCACGGTTTAGTTTGCTTCGTATTTGGACCACAATTTATGTTTACAGCTTTTCATTTTATTTATTGAGTTTCTAACTGCTGTTATTTTTTTTCTCATTGACACAAAGTGTGCCTTCACCATATCCCTCACATTGACCCAGCCTCTTGTGCTAAATCTTGCCCCAAATGCCCACCTTTTCCCCTGGAGTTGCATGTCTGAGAGCCCTCCAGCCTCTGCCGTTCAGGCCTGCTGCCCAGCCATCGCTGTGGACATCGCCTCACAGGCCTCCAGACGACTGCTACACTGGTCCCACGCTTTCCCTGTTCTTGGTGTCCTTTGTTCTCTGAAGTACATTACAAGCATGTCCTCAGAAAGGGATGTCTGCATACCAGAAAGGCCTTTAATTTGCCCTCGTAGCCAAACAGACTTCTAGATCCCAAGTTTGCCCCCAGAATTGTGACCGCACAGCTCCGTTAGTGTCTTGCTATTGACAGTTGGGTGATCCTTCTTTTGTAGGAGTCATATGAGTTTTATTTCTGGATGCTTTTAAGATCTTTCTTTTTCCTAATATTTTGAAATTTCTCAAGAACACATCTAAATAGGATCTTCGTTCACTTTGCAAGAGGGGCCCTTTCTCTTAGGTTCCTCCATTCTCTGGTTCTAGAACGTCTGTGTGCATGATGTTGAACTGATCCCCCCCCCCCATCATTTCTCACCTAGTCCTCCTTTTTGGGTCGTTTTTTCTATGTTCTGAATAGATACTTGGCTTTATTTTCTAACCTTTCCATTGACCTTTTTATTTCTACCACTTATTTTTAGAAGTCTTTTTTGGGGTACCTGGGTGGCTCAATGGGTTAAGCGTCTGCCTTCAGCTCAGGTAATGATCTCAGGGTCCTGGGATTGAGCCCAGCGTGGGGCTCCCTGCTCAGCGGGGAGCCTGCTTCTCCCTCTTCTGCCCCTCTGTCTACCTCTGTTCTCTCTCAAATAGATAAAATCTTTAAAAGAAAAAGTCTCTTTTTCTTTAAGTGAATTTTATTGATATTTGATTTACATACAATGAAATGGTCCCATTTTAAATGTATATTTTGATGAGTTTTTGTGCAGTTTTGTAGTTATCACCGCAATCAAAATACAGTTGTCTTGGTCCCCTTCCCAGTCACACCCCAACCCATACCCAGGCTTTGGGCAACCACTGATCTGATTTGCAGATTGGAGTTGTGTTGTCTAGACCTTTGTGGTCGGCACAATGTTTTTGAGATCCACGTTCTTGCATCTAACAGCACTTCGCTGCATTTTTATTGCTGAGTAGCATTCCACTGTATGCATATAACACAATAATTAAACTGTTTATCAGTTGACTGATATTTGTGCTTTGCCAGTTCACTTGAATGATGCTTCTGTAAACATAAGTGCACAAGTCTTTGTGTGGACATGTTTTCATTTTGCTTGGGCAAATACCTAGGAGTGGCCCAGCTAGACTGCGTGGTAAGTATATATTTAACTACATACTAAATGGTTGATGTGTTTTCCAAAGGAGTTGTATCATCTGACATTCCCACGAGAAATGTAGGTGTTCCATTTGCTCTGAACCTTTACCATCACTTGGTGTGGTCAGAACGTTCTCCGTTATTCCAGGTAACTCTGTGTCCTTGATAGGCTTCCCTCCTCAATAAGAGAGTTGACAGGAGCTTCATGTCCAAGGGTTTACCAGGCATTGGGCTCTTTTTGTGAGGTACAGAAAGGAAGGAGCCATTGGACACCTTACCAGATGCCAGACGGAGGAACTGAGGAAGGAATTACTTGGGAAGACGAGAGCTGCTCAAAAAAGCTCCCAAGCACTTTGGGAGAAGAGATACGTGGCTTTCTGAGCGGTTGCTGTGTGGCAGGCGTGGGGAAGCAGCCCAGAGCTTCGGTTAATCCCCGTGATGCCAGCCCCACCCCCAGACCTGGTCTGAGCCCCTGAGACCACAGGAGACAAGCCCACCTCTGCCCAGACGCAGCCCCCAGTACCTACGCTGAGATGCAGTTCCTCCACCCACATCTCTGCCTGCTCTTCCCCTACCCCAATAATGTCGTCCCTCCTCTCCTGCTGCCTGTGGCCTCCAACTCCGCTAGTCTCTGCCAGTCATCTCAATGAGGCCGCAGGTGAGAGGGAGGGAACTGCCTGTGCTCCATCTTCATCTTGCACTGAGGTCTGGATTTCCGCGGCCTGGCAGGACATCCACACGCATGGCTCGGTAGTGAAGGCCGATTATGAAACAGCATATATAGCATCCACTTTTAGAAAAATATGAATTATGTACAGAGAAAAGTGACAGAATAGGCCTTAAAATGTTTGCAAAAGTTACCTCTGGGTGATGGGATTAAAGTAGTCTATACATCTTTTTAACTTTTAAACTGTCACATGCTTTCTGAAAACTTAGGTTATATGGACAGAGGTTGCATGGTGGCTGAAGCCCCAGGCTGTGGGGTCACTTGGATCTGGATTTTCAAGTGTTAGATGTGCCCCTTACTAGCCGCAAGCTCTCAGACTCAGTGCCCTGATTTGCCATGGAGCTGTTCCGAATATTCGGTGAGGCTGTGCTGCCGGGCCCACAAGGGGTAGATTTGATCAGTGTTGGCCATTATCATACGAATATTAGTTTTAAGATAAAAAACAAACAGTAAACAATTTACATCGTCCAGCTCCGAGCTGAGAGCTTTCCTGGGCACTTTGCAGTGTGAATTAACTGCACAAGGGCTAGCAGCCAGATACCTGAACCAACTGGCTTCTGGGGGTAAAGCAGTTGATTGTAGGGGTGTCTGGGCGGTGCAGTCAGTTGAGCGTCCCAACTCTTGGCTCAGCTCAGGTCATGATCTCAGGGGTGCAGGATTGAGCCCCACTTCGAGCTCCCCACCCAGCAGGGCGTCTGCTTGGGATTTTCTCTCTCCCTCTCACTCTGCCCCTTCCCACCCCTCACATGCCCATACCCTCTCTTTCTAAACAAATCTTTCTTTTTTTTTTAAGATTTTATTTATTTGAGAGAGAATGAGATAGAGAGAGCATGAGAGGGAAGAGGGCAGAGGGAGAAGCAGACCCCCTGCTGAGCAGGGAGCCCGATGTGGGACTTGATCCCGGGACTCCAGGATCATGACCTGAGCCGAAGGCAGTCGCTCAACCAACTGAGCCACCCAGGTGCCCTAAACAAATCTTTTTCAAAAAAGGCAGTTAATCATAGGCATCACTTGGATTCTGGGGAATATCTGCTAAAGATGATAATTTTGGTTTGGGTAGAGTTGGCATTGGACGTTTGACTATGACATTGCTTGGCTACCTGGACCAGCTGTTTATTGGGGCCATTCCAGAATGATCATCAACTCTTCATGCCGGGATACTCAGCCACCTTTCCTAAGGCAGCTCATATAACCACCAAGGGACTTGATGTTCACGAGTAAGAACGTGACAGTCGTGTTAACCACTGGAGGCCACGCCTGACTCTCAGCAGCCTGTCCTGCCGGGCCAAAGTCCCTCAGACTTGGGTGAAATGCAGGTTTTCTCTGTATATCACGTTGTTTGTGCGTGCCATGAAAGGCTGATGAACTACTGAATGCTGACATAAACTGTCTGAAATAATTCTTGGCAGGCTTCTCTGCAAGGAGAGAGCAGCTGTGCTGGGAGCCCCTCAGCACCATCAGGACTGGACTGAGACAAGCCTGGTGCTTACTGGGGCAAAGCTGACCTCAAACGTTTTTCTCAGGTTTTTAAAAAAATATTTTCTGGCCTATTTTTTCAAAGGGGTGGGTGTCCGTGAATCTAATAGATCAAGAGTCCATTTGTTGTGCAGAATCCATCCGCCTGATATGGGTGAGGCCCTGTGCCAGGCCCAGGGGAGCTGGGGATGGTGGCACAGGACCGCCTTGCCTCCCAGAACCCAGAGTCTGCTACACCATGTCCAGCAGAAGTATAATGCAAGATGGATGGCATCTAAATTTTTCTAATAGCTGCAATAGAAAAAAAGATGTGGGTGAAATTCGATTGGATAATATATTTTATTGCACCCAGACACAGTATATTAAAAAAGATTTCACTAATCAACATCAAACAGGATGAGATTTTTTTTTTTTTAAGATTTTATTTATTTATTTGAGAGAGAGAGAGAGAATGAGAGAGAGCACGAGAGGGAAGAGGGCAGAGGGAGAAGCAGACCCCCTGCTGAGCAGGGAGCCCGATGCGGGACTCGATCCCGGGACTCCAGGATCATGACCTGAGCCGAAGGCAGTCGCTTAACCAACTGAGCCACCCAGGCGCCCCAGGATGAGATATTTTACATTCTTTTCTTCATACTGAGTCTTCCAAATCTGATGTGTGTACACACACAGCATGTCTCTCTGACGACCAGTAGGATTTTCAACCATCCTGGTTTACGCAGAACCACCCGGGTTCTGGCTCTGAAAGACCTGCATCCCAGGAAAGACTCCGGGGGATGCATAAAGTGCTGTTTTTCCTGAAAGGGTGTGGAAGGCTGGGGGAAAGTAGAAAACTCTTGTGGCAGCCCCCAAATAGGAGCTAGAGCACAAGGATTCCGTGTCCATTGGAAGCGGCATAAACGCCCTCCGCGGTTACTGCCCCTGCTTTTCCCCAACTGTTGATGGTGGCAGCCACGATTTGTAGTTTACATAACGACCATCCGCCTTGCATCGCTCCAAGAGATCCGAATTGCTAATGCAGTGCGAGCGCCTGCCTTTAACGTTGGCTGGGGATTCACTGTTGTGCTTTGTGTTGAGATAGTGCTGCTGTAAGTTTTCACATGGCAGATGCCGTGGCCATGTTGTCTAAGGGTTCAGATCGTGAAAATGAGAACAAGGACAGTGTGAATGCCGGTGTGACCCAGACGGCGCTGACAAAGGAGGCTCACAAGTGCGACTTTGATGGCGGGTGAAGCACACATACAACTGGACTAGGGAGCTAAAAACCAAAACAGAGTCCTATGCAATATGCAGAAAAGACGGGATGGGGATGATGGAGGAGCGGATGAAGGCACATACAGAGACTGAACTCAAGGCCCGGACATGACAGGAAGTTCTTCAAAGCCAGTCACAACTTTTTTGTCTCCCCCAAAGCCACCAATATTCAGTCCCCAGCACTGGCCACGGAATGAGCTCGGGCACACCCACCCCCCTACTGAACTCACATTGTCCACTCACTGCTCCGTGCGGCTAAGCGAAGCGACCCTTCCTCACTCACAGATTAGAATTAAAATTTTGAGAAGGGATGTGTATAAATGGGAGAAATTGTGATGAGCTGTTTTATCTACCCAACGATGCAGAACGGATCCTGTCACATCCTATGAACCATGATATTGTTAACAGTCTGTTAAGTGATGCACCGAATCCCGGCAGCGAAATGGTGTTTCTCCAGCTCCTCGTTACTTTGATTTGAAACAAAGAGTTACAAATTGTCTCCTTGATTTCAATGAAGATTTTGATGAAATTGCAGAAAACATGAATGAAAAGATTGTTGATACCTCGTCCAAATACAAGCTAGACTCTGCTCATCCATCTGTGTATTTGGTGACAGGGCAAGTGTAAATTCCGGCAAACTCCATTTAGCTGATCATCTTATTACCAAAGAAAATGAAAAGCTCTTACCTGCTCAGTGTCCTCCACACCTCGTATACAACACTGCTGTTAAGATGAGGTCTGCTTACCTGTTTTATTGGGGTTTCCAAAAGGAAAGTTTTAGTTACCTTTTAGTTTCCTCAAATATGCGGAAACATGATTTTTGACTTTATAGAAATGGAAGGAGAAAGCCTTCCTACAAGGTGTCCGTCATTGTTGCCGTAGGAAAGATGTTAAAATGTTTGCCTGCCATAAAATCTAATCTTATTCTTCAAAGTGTGAGACACGAGGAATGTCCTTCTCTAATTTGGAAATACATAAGGATGAGAACAAAGAAAGGGGTTACAGGAAAATGGAAATTTATATGCTCTTTTTCCAGAACTGCCACCAGAGTGTCTGATGCCCTGTGTAGACTGTGGGTGAGAGCTCACGTGGGCAAAGAACAAACTCACTTCACGACAGCAGGACTGCTTCAGAACTCAAACATGTCACCAGAAAAAGGTAACTAAATTTGACAGGACTTTCTCATTCCTTCAGTAAAACTGTAACTTACTTGAAATCCAACTTTGATTTCGAGTTTTGATGACCTCTGTGCTTTAAGACCATTTGCCTGAGAAAGAGAGTTTAACTTCTGGTGACTTCCAGTATGCTTTGGAGTTTGTTTGTTTTTAAGATTTTATTTACTGGGGCGCCTGGGTGGCTCAGTCAGTTAAGCATCTGCCTTCCACTCAGGTCTTGATCCCAGGGTCGTGGGTTCAAGCCCCACGTTGGACTCCCTGCTCAGCAGGGGAGTCTGCTTCTCCCTCTCCCCCTGCTCCTCCTCCCCCCACACTCGTGCTCTCTCGCTCGCTCACTCTCTCAAATAAATAAAATGTTTAAAAAAAATAAAATGGACATTTTAGACGTGGGGAACCAAAATGATAAATTTACATATGCAAAGAGCCTGATTAATAAGTGGCTGGTCTACCAGAGTGAGCCTGTGCATACAGACGGGTGGATGTTCTTTGAGCGCTGAAAACAAATTCCCACAAGTGCTCATAAGGTGTCATCACATTGGACTGACACCAGGAATCCGAGTTTCAGTGGCTTGATAGGAACAGTGCTGTAAGTCAGCATGAGCTGTACGCTTGACCACATCCCGAGTTTCCCACTGCCTAAAAGAAGAGAGGGATGTTCTAAGTTCAGAGACGCAATGTTGATAAAGGAAACAGGAAGAGTGAGACTGCTCAGAGTGTCATGGGACAGAAGGAAGCGGGTCATGACCCCCTTAATTGGTCTTACCGTATTTTTGTTCTCCTTTTAAAGAGTCTTGCGTTATAAAGGATCAAAGTATGGATAGACACAACAGCTTGGATGAATCTCCAGGGAACTATGAGGAGTTTAAAAAGCCAACTTCAGGGGCGCCTGGGTGGCTCAGTCGGTTGAGCGTCCGCCTTCAGCTCAGGTCATGATCTCAGGGTCCTGGGATCGAGCCCCACATCGGGCTCCCTGCTCAGCAGGGAGTCTGCTTCTCCCTCTCCCTCTCCCCCTGCTTGTGTTCCCTCTCTCGCTGTGTCTCTCTCTGTCAAATAAATAAAATCTTAAAAAAAAAAATTAAAAAAAAAAAAGCCAACCTCAAAAGCTTACGTCCTGTGTGATTCCATTTATGTAACATTTCTTTTAAGTAACCTACGCCCAAGGTGGGGCTTGAACAGCTCATGACCTCGAGATCAAGAGTCAGAATGCTCCACCCATTGAGCCAGGCAGGTACCCCAATTTATACAACATTTTTGAAATGACAAAATTGTATAAAAGCAGGGCAGATTTGTGGTTTCCAGAGGTTAAGGACAGGGGGGAAATGGGACCAGGGGCTGCAGGGGGTGGAGGTGGTTATAAAAGGTTACAGGGGAGACCCCTGTGGGGCTGAAACTGCCCAAAGAACCTCACAGGTGCAAAAACCCGCAGAACCACACGTCACACACATACCCAGGAGTGGAAGTGAAGTTGGGGAGATCTGAATGTATGGGTGGATTACATCCACGTCAGTCTCCTGGCTGTGACGGTATATGTAGTTTTGCAAAATGTTACCATTTGAGTGGAAATGGTGTATTATTTCGTACAACTGTATGTGAGTCTACAATTACCTCAAAAATTTCAGTTAAACAGAAAGTTGTACATGTGTGTGTCTTCAGAATACATAATAGCATACTCTCCAAAATTTAAATATCCAATAAAAGATTTTTTAAGTGTAAAACAATGTGTTGTAGTGGAAGACAGAAAGAAACATTATACAATTTTTTCATGATTTTTTCTATTCATTACTACTAATTGCACTGTTAACTAGTCCTGTGGTTAACTAGTCCTGTTTCGTTTAAATATAACAGAAAAGTAAGTAATACAAAATAATGCATGGTTTCAAAGAAACACCTATTTTCATTTTTTATGTGAAGAGATAGCACACGTGGGTAATTCTTTTCTATGATAGCACTGTGTTTTGGGGTGAGGTCTGGAATATCTTTGTCCCGGGCTGGCATTCTAAAACCTCGGTCCCTTAAGCTCATCCAGGTGCTTGGGTGCACCTGAGGCTATAGCCCAGAGGGCACTGGTGGGGAGGACGTGGGGGTTGTCTCTGCAAGAAGGGGACGCACTACACTTCTGTCGAAGCTGAAGTGGCCGTCACCGCTGGGGAGATAATTTGGGAGACAGGAAAGGTGCTCATCAAAGGCAGGCACTTCACTGAACTTCTGGGCCAGGCTCAGGGGGCAGGGGCTGCAGGACTGGAAGCAACCCACTTGAAGACACAGTCCAGAAAGACAGGACCCTGGGGTTTCCTGAGGACGTCTTCCACCAAGACCTGCAAAAGTCCCCAGACCCATCATCCTCAAATTAAAGTGATCTATGGCCCCTCTCAAATGGAAAATCATCTTCACAGACCCCCACCTCCATCCCAGGGTGTTTAAGCTATTTTAATTGTAAACTTTCTTTTTTTTTTTTTTTTTATATTTTATTTATTTGACAGAGAGACACACAGCGAGAGAGTTCGGAACACAAGCAGGGGGAGTGGGAGAGGGAGAAGCAGGCCTCCTGCCGAGCAGGGAGCCCGATGCGGGGCTCGATCCCAGGACCCTGGGACCATGACCTGGGCCGAAGGCAGACGCTTAACGACTGAGCCACCCAGGCGCCCCATGTAAACTTTCTTAAATACGTACAAATGTAAAACTAAACATAAAGTCCCTGTGTTCTTGGCACTTACGCAGCTATGAATCCAGCCGTGTCTACAAACTAAATCTTACCAGAAATGGTGCCCTAATTGGGCCCCAGTGGGCAATACTGCCGTGCCTGAGCCCACCCCTGTGTCGCACCCTGAGTGAGGTTGGAGCAGTCTGGCTCTCCCCACTCCTCCACTGCTTGAATCCCTGAGTGGCCCCAGTGCAGTGGTTATGGGTCCATTAGGGTGCAGATGAATCACTTTCGTTGCTTTCTCTTCTGTCATCTTTGGCTCCCCGCAATTACCCGAAGGCCCTTTCATGCCATTGCGTACTTCCTGAAACACCACACCTGCTCACACGGAGCCACTCACCGGGTGCCCTCAGTACCCTTCAAGAAGCTCCTTGAAGTTAAATATAAAACTATTCTAAAAATCTCAGAATAAACAAACTAACATTTCCCTAAGGAAGCTAGAAAAAGAAAAACAAGACCCAAGACCAGCAGAAGGAAGAGCATAATAAAGAATAGAGCAGAAATAAATGATAGAGAAACGAAAAAAAGCAAAAGAACAGATCAATGAAACCAGAAGGTGGTTCTTTGAAAAGAATAACAAAATTGATAAACCTCTAGCCAGACTCATAAAAAAGAGAGAGGACTCAAGCAATACCACAAATGTAAGAGGAGAAATAACACCACCACAGAAATACAAACAATCATAAAAGAATATTATGAAAAATTATATGCCAACAAACTGGACAACCTGAAAGAAATGAATAAATTCCTAAAAACATACAAACTACCAAAACTGGAACAGGAAGAGATAGAGAATTTGAACAGACTGATAACCAGCAAAGAAATTGAATCAGTAATTAAAAATCTCCCAACAAACAAAAAGCCCAGGGCCAGACACCTTCCCAGGAGTATTCTACCAGACATTTATAGAAGAGTTAATACCTATTCTTCTCAAACTATTCCAAAAAAAAAAAAAAAAGAAAAAGAAAAAAGAAATGGAAAGAAAACTGCCAAATTCATTCTATGAGACCGGCATTACTGTGATACCAAAACCAGAAAAAGACACCACTAAAAAGGGCCAATATCCGTGATGAACATGGATGCAAAAAATCTCAACAAAATACTAGCAAACCAAATCCAACAGTACATTAAAAGAATCATTAACCACCTTCAAGCGGGATTTATTCCTGGGCTGCAGGGGTGGTTCAGTATTTGCAAATCAATCAACATGATACATCACATCAACAAGTGAGAGGACAAGAACCATATGATCCTCTCAATAGATGCAGAAAAAGCATCTGACAAAGTACAACATCCACTCATGGTTAAAACCCTCAACAAAGTAGGGTTAGAGGTAACATACTGCAACATAATAAAGGCCATACATGAAAAACCACAGCTAAACATCATACTCAATGGGCAAAAACGGAGAGCTTTTCCTCTAAGGTCAGGAGCAAGACAAGGATGTCCACTCTCCCCACTGTTCTTCAACATAGGACCAGAAGTCCTAGCCTCAGAAATGAAAGGCATCCAAATTGTAAGGAAGAA
Source organism: Mirounga leonina (assembly GCF_011800145.1). Taxonomy (NCBI): domain Eukaryota; kingdom Metazoa; phylum Chordata; class Mammalia; order Carnivora; family Phocidae; genus Mirounga; species Mirounga leonina. Next base: position 512,258 of record NW_023270763.1, read on the forward strand.
GTGAAACTTTCACGATTCCCAGATGACATGATACTCTATGTAGAAAACCCAAAAGACTCCCCCCAGAAAACTACAACTGATACACCAGTTCAGTAAACTCACAGAATACAAAATCGAGGTACAGAAACCTGTTGCATTTCTGTCCACTGATAATGAAACAGCAGAAAGAGAAATGAAGAAAGCAATCCCATTTACCATCGCACCAAAAATAATAAAATACCCAGGAATAAACCTAACCAAAGACGTGAAAGACCCACACTCTGAAAACTAGAAAGCACAGATGAAAGAAATTGAAGAAGACAAAGAAATGGAAAGATACTCCATGCTCGTGGATTGGGAGAACGAATATTGTTAAAATGTCTATACTACCCGAAGTAAAATACACATTTAATGCAATCCCTATCAAAATACCAAGAGCGTTTTTCACAGAGCTGGAACAAACAATCCTAAACTGTGTATGGAACCACAAAAGACCCCGAATAGCCAAAGCCACTTTGAAAAAGAAAAGCAAAGCTGGAAGCATCTCAATTCTAGAGTTCGAGTTATATTACAAAGCTGTAGTCATCAAAATCTCCAAGGTACTGGCACAAAAATAGACACAGATCAACAGAAAAGCCAGAAGTGAACCCACAACTCTACGGTCAATTCACCTTCGACAAAGCAGGAAAGAATAGCCAATGGGAAAAGGACAGTCTCTTCAACAAATGGTGTTGGGAAAACTGGGCAGCCACATTAAGAAGAATGAAACTGGACCAGTTTATTACACCATACACAAAAATACACTCAACATGGATGAAAGACCTAAATGTGAGACCTGAAACCATAAAAATCCTAGAGGAGAACACAGGCAGTAAACTCTCTGACAATGGCTGCAGCAACATGTTTCTAGATCTGTCTCCTGAGGCAAGGGAAACAAAAGCAAAAATAAACTACTGGGACTACATCAAAATAGAAAGCTGCTGCTGCTGCTGCTTCTTTTTTTTTTTTTTAAAGATTTTATTTATTTGACAGAGAGAGAGAGAGAACAAGCAGGGGCAGCAGCAGGAAGAGGGAGAGGGAGAAACAGGCTCCCTTGCCAAGCAGGGAGGCCAATGTCGGGCTTGATCCCAGGACCCTGGGGTCATGACCTGAGCCGAAGGCAGATGCTTAACCAACTGAGCCACCCAGGCACCCCAAAATAGAAAGCTTCTGCAAGGCCAGGAAATCAATCAACAAAACTAAAAGGCAACCTACTGAATGGGAGAAGATATTTTCAAATCACATCTCTGATAAAGGGTTAGTATCTAAAATACATAAAGAACTGATACAACTCAACACCCGAAAAACAATCCAATAAAAAAAATGGACAGAAGAGATAAGCAGACATTTCTCCAAAGAAGACAACCAGATGGCCAATAGACACATGAAAAGATGCTCAACATCACTCATCATCAGGGAAACGCAAATCAAAACCACAATGAGGTACCACCTCAAACCTGTCAGAATGGCTAAATCAACAACACAAGCAACAGTGGGTATCAGCGAGGATGCAGAGAAAAAGGAACCCCCATGCACTGTTGCTGGGAATGCAAACTGGTGCAGCCACTCTGGAAACAGTATGGAGGTTCCTCAGAAAGATAAAAGTAGAGCTACCTTATACTCCAGTAATTGCACTACTGGATAGTTACAAGAAAAAAAAATATGTATATACACAAAAACACTAATTCAAAGGGATATAGGCACGCCATGTTAATAGCATTATCTATAATACCCAAGTTATGGAAGCAGCCCAAGTGTCCACTGATTGATGAATGGACAAAGAAGATGCAGTGTGTGTGTGTGTGTGTGTGTATACACAATGGAATATTACTCAACCATAAAAAAGAATGAGATCTTGCCATTTTCAATGACATGGATGGAGCTAGAGGGTATAATGCTAATCGAAATAAGTCAGTCAGAGAAAGACAAATACCATATGATTTCACTCCAATGTGGAATTTAAGAAACAAAACAAAGAAAAAAAGAGACAAACCAAGAAACAGACTATTTATTTGAGAGAGAGAGCACAGGTGGCAGGAGGGGCAGAGGGAGAGGGTGAGGCAGACTGCCCACTCAGCGGGGAGCCCCACTTGGAGCTCTATCCCAGGACCCCGGAATCATGACCTATCAAAGGCAGACACTTAACCGACTGAGCCACCCAGGCTCCCGGAGAACCAGACTCTCAGCCATAGAGAACAAACACACTGACGGTCAGCAGAGGGGAGGGGTGAGGGAGGGGGGAAATGGGGTGGGGACTAGGAGTGCACTTATCGTGATGAACCCGGGGTGTTGTATGGAAGTGATGACTCACTCTATTGAACACCTGAGACTAATGTTACACTGTATGTGTACTAGTTGGAATTGGAATTTTAAAGTTTAGTAAAAAAAAAAAAAAAACTTTGCTAATTGCTTGGCAGCAAACATCCCTCCCCTCAGAGAGCCTAGAGCATGAGGAGGCCCCTCGGCCTGAGCGACTCTGCCCGGCTCAGTGCTCTGCAGGAGGAGGTCATTTTCTCTGCTCACGACGCTTCTAGGGAACAGAAGCCATCAAAATATCTCTTGCCTTTGACCCAGGGACCTCACTTACAGTAACTTATTGAAGGAAATAGTTGGGCCAGAGAGCAAAGGTGGGTGTTCAGGTGACGTTCATTCACAGTGGGACATCTCCAGCCATAAGGAAATGCAATGAGGAGAATTCATCCAGGCAGCGATAGGGGTGCCCACGAAAGAAGATGTACAGTACAATTCCAGTTTTGTTTAAGAAAAGAGAGACGTATGTCAGATGATGCTCTAAAGCATGAAAGGTGGTTCTTTTTTATGGCTTGCTGCAGTGATGTTTTAAAGTGATATTAGGTCCCCCCATACTGGGGTGTTTTTGTGTTGTTGTTTTTTTTTTCATTTTTTTCCTACAACACAGCTTGCCTGTGAAGTGGAAGAATAATAAAAACTGAGAGAGGACTCCTCGCAGGGGTGGTCTCCGCCCCGGTCAGAGGGCAGCCTCCCTCTCTCCCGTCTGGCTCCCAGGTCACGGTGTTCGGGCTGCCCTTTCTCCTCCGAAGGGGTTGGAGTCCCCAGGCAGGTGGTTTCACAATCAGCGGGAGAATTGCATCCACAGGAAGAACCTGGGGAAGGCTGCTTTCCAGATGGCCCACAGAATTATGCTAAAACACACACAGTACACAACTTAGCGTCTCAACCATGTTTAAGTGGGTAGTCGGTGGGTGGAGCACGTTCACACTGTTGCTCGGCCCCCACCGCCAGCCGTGTCCGGAGCTCTTGCATTCTCGCAAGACAAACTGTCCCCATTAAGTTCCCGCTCGGCCAGCCCCGCTTGGCCAGCCCCGGTCCCACGGCCTACTATCAGTGAGTCTGAGAACTCCGGGCCCTTACGGAAGTGGACCAAACACACCGTTTGTCGTCTTGTGTCTGGCTTATCTCACGGAGCACGGTGTCCCCCAGACTCATCCCTGTGGCAGTGGGCATCAGAGTCTCCTTACTTTTGTAAGGCTGTGGGACATCCCACCATGTGGATAGGCCACCTCGTGTTTATCCATCATCTGCAGTAAACACGCTTCCTCCTCTTGGCTGCTGTGAACGTGGCGGGGTGGGGTGTTGCTCAAGACCAGGAAACGGACTTGGGCTTTTCCCCTGAGTGACCTGAGAGCCACGGCGACTGTGAATGGAGAGGTCACAGGATGGAGAAGTGTTGACAGCTAAGGATGGGCGCAGGGAGACCAGCTGGGGGGCCCCTGTGGTCATCTGAGCAGAGGCTGGTGGTGGCTCATGTCAGGGGCGTGGCCACGGTCAGGGACGTCTGTTTGAAAGGTAGAGAGGAACTGAGGAGAGGTGGAGTAAAGGTAACAGAACATCTGCATCCAGAATTCAGAGGTTCCCATCTAGAGGCGTGAATCTTGGCATCATCAGCTTATGACATGTTGAAAGGAATGAGCGTTGGATAGAAATAGGACATCCAAGGATGAGCCCCAAACTCCTCAGCATCCAGGGGTCAGAGGGATGAGGAAGGACCTGAGAAGAAGCTGAGGCGGAGCCAGAGAGCCAGGGGAAGGGTGTTGAGGAGGAGCATGATCCAGATGAGGCTGCCACCAACCACTGGCTTCTGTGAACCAGAGGTGCAGGGTGAATAAAACAGATAGAAGCCCGTGTTGAGAGTGAGCGCATCCCGATATGGATCTTTGAGTTCCAGAATTTGGGATGGCGGGCCAGAGCAGGGACGGCCACCACTGTCTGTCTGGTTCCTTCTAGGAATCCCGATGTCTGTCGTGCGTGCGAAACCACACCCGGGCCGGGGAGCCACCGATGCCAGCCACAGGGCGCAAGCACAGGTGGCAGAGACCAGCATTCCCTTCTTGGATGCCATCCCTCAGCCCCCAGCCCCAGGAGGAGCCAGAGGTAGGCAGCAGTGGGACGAGCACCAGGAGAAGTGAAATTGTTTCCCCCGAGGCACTGCTCCTGGTAATTTTCCTTCACCGGCTTCTCCGCCAGCCCTGCCTTCTGATCTCACGTTGGCCCCATCATCTAGATGCACAAAGCTTGGGCTTGGGTTTCTGACCCCGTCTTACTTACTCCTCTCCCAGGAGTCGGGTTCAGTTTACAGCTGAAGGTATGAGTTCACGGAGAAGAAAGGACTCTTCCCTCTGGCAACATAGCAAAACAGGTGTTTGCTGCCCTCCATCTGCTTCCCTGCTCTCAAGACCACGAGCAGAGCAGACCACCTGCCTCCTCTTTCCACTCTAGCCAGGCTGCCGGTGCAGCTTCTGCCTCAGTTTCCCTGGCTGTGAAACCATACTGACCAGCAGCAGTGGGAAGACAGGAGATCTCAGGGACAGGCTGTTTGCTGCCCAGGCAGAGAGGCAGACCCCGGCTGCGCTCTCCTGCCCGCCTGTCCTTGTCCCTCCCTCACGTGCTTCTCCTGTTCCTCCTTGGATGGAGGCCTTACAGGCCGTGCCTCCAGCATGAGAGGACCAGCACTCCCAGGGGCAAGGTCCTGATACTGGGATGTCCACCATCTCAAGTGAGAAGCCCAGGCAGTGGGCTCTGGGTGCAGAGCACAGGGACGTTGGCCCCCACATGAGCCATGCCCCTGACGCACGTGACACGTGACAGTCGTGAGTGTCCCTTGGCCTGGTCTGCAGGAGTGCAAGGTGGTGCCTTGGGCCCACAGAGCGCTGGGGTTTCGGAGGTGTGCGACCCACCTGCCTGCAAGCCCACGATGGCGGTCCTGGGCCCCCTGCCTGTCCCAGACGCCAGTGGGCTTTGGCCTCAGACCGCCTCTGTTCCGGGGCAGAGCGGTAGGGCAGCATTTCCCACCAGCATCCCTGTGTGACGGACGTCACTTACTGACCGCTTCCAGAGGGCCAGGCGCTGCAAACACATTGCCTCCATGCTCCCAGAGGCCCTGCAGGCAGACATATCAATCCTGTCTATAGTGGAGGCCTAGGATGGGTCTGTGTCACACAGCTCCAGTTGGCTGACTCAGGGTGGGTGTGAGGCCAGAGCTGCTGGCCCCCCAACCCACACTCCTCCCACCTAACCCTCGGGGAAAAAAAAACACCTACAATCTGCCATCCTTAATACCTGTCATTATTTTATTCCACATCCATGGGTTAAGACACTGCAAAGTGGAATCTCTTTGCTGTTTATTTAAGTGACGTGAAGTTATGTTGAAAAATTATTTTTAGGGGCGCCTGGGTGGCTCAGTCGTTAAGCGTCTGCCTTCGGCTCAGGTCGTGGTCCCAGGGTCCTGGGATCGAGCCCCGCATCGGGCTCCCTGCTCAGCGGGAAGCATGCTTCTCTCTCTCCCACTCCCCCTGCTTGTGTTCCCTCTCTCACTGTGTCTCTCTGTCAAATAAATAAATAAAATCTTAAAAAAAAAAGAAAAATTATTTTTAGTTCCAAAACATGGGAAAGTAGCAGAGAACGTTTGCTTATGTTGCTTCTCTGCCTTGACTGAAATCTGGTGTGTTTTTCTTCATTAACTCTTTGGAATTTATGTAGTTGTAAATAAATATAGTTGTATTTATTCATATATATACAAACATATTGAACCCACCTTATTTACCTCTATGATACATACAGATATCTACATGATATATAAATGTACTGTTTGTAATCATAACCTATATTTACTAACTTTTTAAAAAGATTTATTTGACAGAGAGCAAGTGAGAGCGCACAAGCAGGGGGAGTGGCAGAGGCAGAGGGAGAAGCCAGCTCCCCGCTGAGCAGGGAGCCCGACGCGGGGCTCGATCCCAGGACCCTGGGATCATGACCTGAGCCGAAGGCAGATGCTTCACTGACTGAGCCAGCCAGGTGCCTGTGTATTTAGTAACATTTTAATAAATGCTTTACATATATTATAAAATAATAATTCTTTATAGAACATTTATTATAAAGATAATTTTGGTCTATCTATAACTGGTGACATGTTGTCTCTGCACTGAGAGGCCCTATTTCTGGGTAGAAGACACGCCCACAGGTGGTGTTCACAATAGTGAGACCCAGGAAGGGCTTGAACACCCATCAGTACAAGAATGGTTGGGTCAGGGCGCCTGGGTGGCTCAGTTGGTTAAGCGACTGCCTTCGGCTCAGGTCATGATCCTGGAGTCCCTGGATCGAGTTCCGCATCGGGCTCCCTGCTCGGCAGGGAGTCTGCTTCTCCCTCTGACCCTCCTCCCTCTCATGCTCTCTGTCTCTCATTCTCTCTCTCTCAAAAAAAAAAAAAAAAAAAAAAAAGAATGGTTGGGTCAGATTTGCTCTGTTCTTATTGTGGAGTATGATACATCCAGCATAAGGAATGGAGTAGAGCCCTTGGTACCAAGGGGCTCTATCTCAAAGCCTAATGTGGGGAGCAGGGCCACGCTAAGCAGAGCTGCCATGCACCTGTGGTCCACGCGCACCTGACACCCAGTGGCAGGGCGTGATCCTTGTGGGAACCTGCTTGTGTGCGGGAGTAGAGCTGCTGCGAATCTGTCCACGAGCCTCCCTGTTGAGGGAAGACGTTGAGGGCTGAGAAGGCGACCAGGGAGCTTTAGGTTTATGTATCATCTATCAATCATCTATCCTTCTCTTTACCTATTTAACTACCATCTATCTGTGTAATGCTCCCCCTTCTCCTGTCCAGGGTGGAAGTGGGAGGTAATTCAGCCCTCCTCTGTGGCTCACTGTCATTGTTGATCCCTCCTTATTTTCCCCATTTATTCTCCGTATCATTCCCTACTCCACTGCCGTCCCCTTCCCCACAGGCACCCATTTTATGGTTGACGTCTCTCTTTCTTGCTGTAAGTGTCCTTATTACACACCAGCCCTCTTTGGGTGTGTTTTCACTCACCTAAATGGTGTTATGCTGTGCAAGTCTGTGTTCTCCAGAGAAACAGAACCAGTGGAAGAACACACGCAGGGGAGGTGCATACACATGGAAGATATATATATATATATATGAAATTGGCTCACAGGATTATGGAGGCTGAAACATCCTGCAGTGGAGACCCAGGAGGGCCGATGGTGTAAGCTCCAGTCTGAGTCTGAGTCCAAAGGCAGGAGAAGACCTGGACTGGCCACGGGGAGCCCAGACATAGGTTCAAAGATTATTCTGGTCGTGTCTGTGAGGGTGTTTCCGGGTGAGATAAACATTTGATTCAGTAGCTGGAGTCAGGCAGATGGCACTCCCCAGTGTGGGTGGGGCTCGCCCAATTCACTGTGGGCCTGGAGAGAACATATGGTGGAGGAGAAAGGGATTCTCTCTGCCAGTTGACGCATACAAGTAACCAGCATGCCATCTGCCCAGTTGGCCTGGGACAATCCAGCTTGTTGCCTGGGACCCCGCCTGCCAGGGTGTCCAGGTTTGCAGGACCAGTGGAGTGTCCCTGTTTGCCCACCGCAGAGTGTGGGGATGGGCACCTCGGAAGGAAGGCCCTGCTCAAGTTCCCTTCCCGTGGGCCTGGGGGCGGGTTGTCGGGGTCTTGGGCACGAGCATCCCGGTGCCCTCCACCTGCCCACCAGCACTTGGCGTTATCCACTCTCTGCTGCTGACTAGACAGAGGTGCAGCGGTAAGGAATTCTCTGATCACAAATGAGCTCAAGCATCTCTTTTTAACTTTTAAAGAATTTTAAGATTTTTAAAATTTTTAAGTCATCTCTACGCCCAGCGTGGGGCTCAGACTCACAACCCCGACATGAAGAGTTGCACACTCGTGCACCAGCTTGGCACCCCATCAAGCATCTCTTCTATTCTTGTCGTGCATGTAGGGTTCTTACCAGTGGATTGCCTGTTCACACCCTTTGCCCACTTCTCTACTGTGTTCCTGTCTTCCTCTCGATGATCTCCAGGAGCTCCTCGTACCCTCTAAGCAGTAGCTCCTTGTCTGTTTTAAACATGGCAAATGTCTTCTGACCGGTCAGTGGCTGCTGGCTTGTCATGGTGTCTTTTATGGAACATTTTTTTTTTTTAAAGATACTTATTTATTTTAGAGAGAGAGAGAGACAACATGAGGGAGAGAATCTCAAGCAGACCCTACACTGAGCGTGGAGCCCGATGTAGGGCTCAATCTCAATGACCCTGAGTTCATGACCTGAGCTGAAACCAAGAGTTGGACGCTTAACTGATTGCACCACCCAGGCACCCCAGACACCTTTCATTTTGACATAATCAGATCCATCCATGTACTTCTGAGGTTTTGTTTAAGAAATCCTTCTGCGCTGCTGGGAAACAAGCTCTCCTTATCATCTCCTTTAGACACTGTAGCGTTCCTTTTCATTTAGCTTTCCAGTCATCTAGCAGTTTTATTTCTTTAAAAATGAAACTTCAGAAAGAGAATATGACAAAATATTAATAGTTAATTCGGGATAGTGGAATCAAGATGCATGTTGCAGTACTTTTTTGTAGTTTAACATTTAGAAACTTTTAAAATTTCTAAAACTTTTGAGCTCATTGTGCAAAATACAGTAACATCAAATAGGACAAGAAGAGCAATCTACGATGCCCCTACTTGGATAGAATCACTGGCATCATTTTTCTGTGCTGTGCATATACGGTTTTCAGTTAAAGACTTGTCATTTCCTGAGTGCATTTCATGTTCCAGCCTCTACATTTATGTGACACTGTAAGGTGCTATTTCTTTCCCTTTTTTTTTTTTTTTTAAAGATTTTTATTTGTTTGAGAGAAGCAGAGCAGGGGTGGGGAGGAGCAGAGGGGGAGGGAGAGAGACAAGCAGACTCCCCGGTGAGTGGATCCCATGACCCTGAGATCACGACCTGAGCTGAAACCAAGTTGGTCCAAACCAACTGAGCCACCCAGGCGCCCGTTTCTTTTTCCAGAACTAGCTTTGTTCTTGGACGTGTCTCTTCCATAATTCAAGTCTACGCCGTCACGTTCCCTTGCGACTTCACACTGTCACTTGAAGAATCCTTTTCTTCCCATCTAGAAGCCAGTGTCCACACACACTCCGCTTCCTTGACCAGTGAATGAAGGCCTCTAAGTCTTTACCTCCCTCCTCAGGGCGCTGGCATGTGCTGTTCCCTCTGCCCAGAAGGCTGCCGGTTCGCTCGCTCAGGGCCGCCTCTGTCACCACCGCAGCGGCCTTCCCTGCCTGCCACATTTGCATTCGCAGGCCTCCCACACCCTAGCCCTGCCTCTGCTCGTCTTCCTCCAAGCTGCTCACCGCATTCCCAGACCACTCTGAGGCTCGCGCGGGTGCTGTTCCCGCATAGCCCTGCCCGGGAGCGCGGGGACAGAGAACGTGATCGTTCCATCAGTGCAACCCCAGTAAGGAGGGCAATGCACCCAGGGCGCTGTCCAGGAGTGCGCTGGGTTTGAGACGAAGGGGTCGCGGCGGGCCCGGCGAGTGGGGAAGCCCTGCGGAGCCGCTGACCCACAGCCGAGGGGAGGAGGGGCAAAGCGGGGAGATGGGCAAGCGGGCCCCGGTCGTCCGCTAACGGAGCCCGCAGAGCAGCCTCCTCCTGAGGGGCGGCCTCGCGCTCTCGGCGTACTTGCCGATGTGCTGAAGGGCCCGCACCGCGCCGGTAGCAGACGGACTCGTGCAACCCAATTCACGGGGGCAGACGAGCTCCCGCCGGGGAGTCCGGAGGAAGCCAGCACGGGTGGGTGCGGGGCCCCGGCGGACTCGCCCAGGTGCTCACTGGGGTCAGCACCGGTGGGCGCGTCCCTGGTTTCGGCCTCTTTCCCCGGGGGGGGGGGGGGGGGCAGGGACCAGACCCAGAGGGCCGCGGGTTTGCTCCCGGCACCGCGTGCGCGCACGGGGGACAGCTTCTCGCCCTCTGAGCCAGACGTTGCTTGTTCAGTCCTAAGTAGGTCCCTCCCTGTTCTTGTTGTTTTTGCCAGGAATAGTTTTGCCCCCCCCCCCCCGGGACCAAAGGTTTACCTGCGCGGCCACCCGGGCCGGCCGCTGCCGCGCGCGCGCGCGTCCAAACTCACGCGCAGCCGCGCCCCCCTACCGGACCGCGCACTTGTCCCGGCTCCCTGCCCGCTCCCTCGATCCTGCAGCCCCCCACCCGCACAGCTCGCTCCCGGCGGACGCGCCACCGCTGCCCGGGGGACGCGGCCGTGGCGGGCGCTTGCGAGCGGAGAGGCGAGGACCGGCCGGGGCCGTCCCGCCCGCCGGAGCCTCAGTCTCCCCTCCCGTAAAGGGCGGCGGCAGTGGCTCCCGGCCGCCCTGCAGCGGGACCCCTGCGGCCCCTCCCCCCGCGGCCGCTCTCCCGCCTCCGCAGCGCGGCCCCCGCGGCGTGCGGCCCCCCTCGCCGTACGGCCCGGCGCGTCGCCTCGCAGCCCCGCCCACCTCGCCTCGGGACTCGGCCTCAGCGCGCGATTGGCCGGGCTCCCGGACAGGCCGCCCTCTCCTTGGCCGAGGGGCTCCGGGTGGCGCGCTCCAGATTGGTGGAAGTCCGCGTTGCTCCCGCCCCGCCCCAGGCGCGGCCCATGATTGGCTGGCGTCCGCAAGAGCTCCTCTCCGGATCCGGTCTGGGTGGCGCGGACCAGGCCTGGGACGGCAGCGGCGGTGCCGTCCGTGGGGCTGTGGCGCGAGGCAGGTGAGCTCCCGGTCAGGGGTGGGGGGGCCCGGAGCGAGGTCGGCTGGGGAGCCAGGACTGCGGCCAGGGCGTCGCTCACGGCGGGCGGGGGCTGCGGGCCGGGGGCGGAGGGGACGGGCCGAGCCGCGGGCCCCGCCTGGGCCGCCAACGGCCGCCGCCCCCTCCTCGGCCCTGCGCGTCCCCGCACCTGGCCCGAGTCTGCAGCAGGTCTGTCTCGGGGCGTCCCCTCCGCCCGACGTCAGCGGCGTGCCGGGGTGCCGGCGGGACTGTGCGGACGCGGGCGCACCCGGGGACCCCTGTCGCCGCTGCCCGCCCCCACCCGGGCGCCCCCGACCCCCGCGCCCC
>NW_023270763.1:523781-575852 GCF_011800145.1 Mirounga leonina
CCCCGCCTCCCCCACTCCCCCACACCCGGGAGCCCCGGACCCCCGCCACTCCCAACACCCGGGCGCCCCCGCCTCCCCCACTCCCCCACACCCGGGAGCCCCGGACCCCCGCCCCCCAACACCTGGGCGCCTCCGCCTTCCCCACTCACCCACACCCGGGAGCCCCCGGACCCCCGTTACTCCCAACCCCCGGGAGCCCCCGCCTCCCCCACTCACACCCGGGAGCCCCGGACCCCCGCCACCCCCAATACCTGGGCGCCCCCGAGCCCTGCCACCCCCAACACCCAGGAGCCCCCGCCTCCCACATTCATGCAACACTTGGGAGCCCCCCCAACACCCGGGCGCCTCCGTTCCCCGCTCCCCTGACCCCCACCAGGGTCCCGGGCTCGGACTCGGGGTGCTCGGCCTCCCTGGAGTCCCGGGTCGGGGTGGGGCGCCCGCGCCCCTTGACCTGTTGTGCAGCCCTCCTGCAGGATCAGAGTTTCTGCACCTTGTGCACCTGTGCGGGCCGGGCGGGGCCTAGTGTCTGTGCGGCCCTCGCCCTCAGCCCGCACGCGTGAGCCAGGGTAGAGTGCACCTACCCCCCTGGGAGCACAGCGCTCAGGAACCGTGGGCAGGGGGCCCGGGGACTTGGTCGTGCGCCCGCGAGCACCCTATAGAGTCTGCCGGGCCTGGCGTTCCAGGTGGTGCTCTGTTGTCTTCAGAGCTTCCCCGAGCTGCCCAGGGGAGTGCTGCTCCCGGTCTCAACCCCGTGTGTACGGACTCCCAGGGTCTGCAGTGCTCAGAAACTCGGGTGTTGGTTTATTTTCTTCCATTTCGTGGGACACTGTGCGGTTCTTTTAAGTCTGGAAGCTCATGATGGTTAGTTCTGGGGGATTTTCTCTCGCTGTTTTCTTTGACACTTCTCTTGTTTTAGTTCTCTGTTTGCTGTGTGTTTGGGAAATACTATTACTTGGGCATTGGACCTTTTGGACCCTATTTCTACCTTTTAAAAATAAAATCTTTATCGCTTCCGTTTTCCATTTTTGTCTTTTTGTTTCACTTTGCAGGAGATCTCCCCAGTCTTTTTTTCTCCTTTATTTAGCATTTTATTTTAGCCATCATATTTTAACCTTCCCAGAGCTTTTTTGGTGTTTTTTTCCTCTAAAATTCAGCAGTATGTTTCTTATTTCATAGATGCAGTAGTGTCTCATTCTCTTTTTCCGTGACCTCACTTTTTGCTTGTTTCGGTCTGTCTGTCCTGAAACGTTGGGTAATCTTGGTTGAGCATATATATCTGAGAGTGGGACCGTGCCCTGTCCATGGGAAGTTCTGTGCGCCTGCTCTGGTGCTTTCACTGTTGGCTGGTATGAGTGGGGCTTCCTGGAGGAACCCTCAGCAGTATTAACTTTAGGTCCTTTTATTGGGCTTTTTATATTTTCAAGGGCTTTCCACTCTCCTGCCTTGTTTTCAAAGTTGGGTAGAAGAGTGTGGCTGTGACCCTCAAAAATTAGTAAGGAAGGGCGCCTGGGTGGCTCAGCCGTTAAGCGTCTGCCTTCAGCTCAGGTCATGATCCCAGAGTCCTGGGATCGAGCCCCACATCGGGCTCCCTGCTCTGCGGGGAGCCTGCTTCTCCCTCTCCCGCTCCCCCTGCTTGTGTTCCCTCTCTCGCTGTGTCTCTCTCTCTCTCAAACAAATAAATAAAATCTTTAAAAAAAAAAAATTAGTAAGGAAGTGCTCACTCATCTCCCTTTTCAGGAGGACCTCCTGGAGCTTCAGGATTCCTCTTCTGCTGTAGAGACCCCTCGTTGTTTGTTTTTGTTTTAAGATTTCATTTATTCATTTGAGAGAGAGAAACAGAGCACAAGCAGGGGGAGTGGCAGGGGGAGAAGAGAAGCAGGCTCCCCACTGAGCGGGGAGCCCAACATGGGGCTCTGTCCCAGGATCTGGAGATCATGACCTGAGCTGAAGGCAGACGTTTAACCGACTGAGCCACCCAGGTGCCCCGAGACCCCTTGGTTTTATCCTGCAGTCTTTTTTGAGGGAAGGCAGGAAGCAGGAAGGCTAACTACTACTTTTTTGTGACTGTGGTGAAATACACAACATAAAATTTGCTCCTTTGATGTGTAGGGAGGTGCATTAGGTATGCTCTGCAACCATCATCGCTCTCTAGTTCCTGAACTGTTTGCCCCCTTAGTGGAAACCCTATACCCATTAGCAAGCAAATCAGACAGTTCATTGCTAGTTTATAGAAATACAACTGATTTTTGTGTGTTGATCTGGTAATGTGCATCTTTGCTGAATTTGTTAGCTTTTATAGTTTTTTGTGAATTGTGTAGGGTTTCCTGTATATGAGATCATGTCATCTGTGAGTAGAGATAGCTTTACTTCTTCCTCTCCAGTTTGCTGTCTTTTGTTTCTTATTCTTTCCTAACTGCTCCAGCTGGAACTCCAGTACCATGTCAAATGACAGTGCTGGAAGTAGACATCCTTGTTCCGTTCTTGATCTTAGGGGGAAGCTGTCCGTCTTTTACCGTAGAGTATGATGTGAGCTGTGGGTTTAAGTAAATGCATTTTATCAGGTTGGGGAAGTTCCCTTCTATTTCTGGTTTGCTGAACATTTTATCATGAAAGAGTGTTGGATTTTGACAAGTGCTTTCCTGCACTGATTGAGGTGGTCATGTGGTTTTGCCTAACTGCTTTTAAACAGACTTTAAGCATTCGATTCCTCCTGTATTTGGGCTCCAGTCTATACTCTTCCAAACGGAGACAAGTGCCACTGTTGTAACCATTCGGGGGTTCCATGATGACAGTTGGACTGTTTCTCAGTGTTCCTCATTGTAAGCTTGTGATTCAGCTTTTTCTGGCTTAGGTATGTTTTCGTTTACCCATTTGCAGTCTAGCTTCTAGGTTTCTTGCTGTTGTCTTTTCTTCCTTTTGTTTTGCTCTGTGGTTATGTGCCTTTAGGAAAAAAATCTCTTTTTAGGAGGGGTATCAGAAGAGAGTGGAAGCTACCGTCTTTGTTCAGTGTACCATTTTTAACTGGAAATTCCTGGGTGACCTATTTTCAGAGAATACTGGCATTTGATGGAGTGTCTGCTCATAGCCATTGTTTCCTTGTTCTGAATTTATGATGATCAGATGGTCTTCAGATTCTGAAAGTAGAGCCAATTTGATTTGCTTACAGTACAAATGCCAGGCAACATTATTTTGTAGAAGTGACACAGGATGGAACCATCTTTAGCATTGCAATTCCTGCCCCTACCTAAATATTTCGAGGTGAGGCAAGAGCGCAGGGAGTCACAGTGCCTTTGAGACCCACCGGGATTCAGGGGAGGTCGTCCTGAGCACATCGCAGAGGGGAACGCCCACATGTAGGTTCCCAGGGCAGATGGGAATAAGACAATGGTGGTGTCCAGGCAGGAGTGATGTGGGAGCTGAGACGTGCTGCACACAGTTCAGTGGGGTAGCTGTGCTCGTTCTTTCTTGCTCCCCTCCATTCCCAAATTTGGAACTCGTTGCTATTTTGGATTGCTCACCCATCTTGATTTCAGGTAGAGGAGACTGGATCTGCTATGTGCTTTTGAAACCGTTTGCTTGCATTGGGCCGCAATAAGCAGGGCTGGCAGATGGGAATACGGAACACACCGTTACTGCTTATGACGTACATTGTGATTGGTTCCACTTTGTTGAGGAATTTGTGCCGTTCATTAGGCAGTTCTGTAGTTTGAATCACACGTGTCACCAACCATGCTTGTTATCTGGGTGCTTTGTTCATTTGGTCACATAGGGGCACTCAGTGAATGGTCATCGGTTGCAAGTTTTACTCTAGGAGCTAAGAGCTGTGTGACGCGTGCTTCTTGGCTGTGCAGTATAGAGCTGCAGGTCCTTGATGTAAGTGGTGGGGAGAGTGCTCAAGTATAGATGAGTGACTCCCGATGGGGAATGGGCAGCTGCCCCCGGGGACATGTGTAGCTTGAAAACAAAGCTGTGCTTTGCCTGGTTGCTTTGTTTTTCAGTCATTGTATTTTGTTGGATCTTCAATTAATATTATTGGATGATGTGAGCTATATCTAGAATATGGAAAACAGATCAAGTTGATGATTTCTTCACTCTCTGCTACTTACGCTGCAAACCTTTTCAATACCAGAAGACACTGGCTTTGAGCCTGCTGCTTCATGTTTGGGAGGATGGAGCATGAAAAGGGTTATTGAGAACTGGTGTGGATTTAAGTGTTTGCAGTACAAATAAAAGCCTGTAATTGCTGTTCCTAATTCTCATTCCCAATTATAATTAGAAATAAAGCACAGATGATACAACTGTTCCGCTCCGATGAGCACAGGTGAGAAGCACTTTGAATCCGTTAGTTAGAATAAGGAGGCCCAGGTGTGCATGACTTTTTCTGCTCATCACACGTTTGTATCGCTCTCGGCACGGTTTTGCCAGGTGTGGTCAGACAAGCAGCAGAGACTGGATTTTCAGGTTAAAGGCAAAGCGAGGAGCATGCATAGCAGTGAGTCCTCCCCACTGTGCAGGCACCTACATAGTGTTGATTTATTCAAGTGATGTTTGGGCGCTGCCCTCAGAGAGTGCGAGGTCTTGTCAGAGAGAAAGACTCATTAGTAAGCAATTATTACAGTTTCTGTGGAGTGGTGAGTGCTGGGGGAGTGCTAAAGCCAGCAGCTAACTTGGATTTTGGGTTTGGGGCTCCAGGAGTGCTTCTTGGACGTGGAAACTCAGCTGAATTCTAAGGTCAGGCAGAAGGTAGCCAGGAGCATTTGGGATGGAAAGAGACCAAGGGAATGAGGATGGGGAATCAGGAGGGCCTCCCAGACAAGGAAAGAGCATAGGAACTGTGTACATGGGGCGAAGAGAAGAGGATTGTCTGAGTCCAGGCCCTCAGTGAAGCTCCCCTTTGGATTGGTGGGAGATGGAGAGGAGAAGTGGGACTTCTGGATGGAGGGTCTGGTGCAGTCTGTCTCTCGGGTCTTATATGTGAGTCCTAGGGAGCCATGGTAGGATGTGAAGGCAGTGAGGTGGTCGATCTCTTTGTAGACAGACCGTTCTGGCGTTATTCTGGCTTGAGGGGGCAAGGCTGGAGGGCAGGAACTAGTCAGGAGTGCTTGCTAGAAGCCAGCAGGAGATGGAGCAGCAAGGGGAACCAGAAGGAAGAGGTGGTGACCCACTGGGAGGGGAGGAGCAGCCTGAGAGGTGATTTGGACATGCTGGATTTAGTTATTCGTAGATGATCCCAGCAGAGATGCTCAAGTACAATCAGATGCTTACCTCGCTATATACAGAGGAGTTACAGACGGATGACAGGAGTCAGGTCAGTAATAGAATCCACAACAGACTGTTCGTGTGTTCTTGGGTTGGAGGAGGCTTTTCTGAGCCGGACAGGAGAGTCCAGGAACAGCCGACAGTGCAGCCCAAGTCACCGGAGGCTGGCTCAGTGACAAGGGGGGTATCCCAGACACGGATGAGATACGTATGGTTAGTGTCCTGTCAAACGGTAAGAAAAAGGCAGCACCCCCGGTCTTCCCGAGGCAGAGTCGTCACACAGTCTGGCCCTCCCAGGCCCAGGAGGGGCCCCATCAGAGAGCCACTGCCCAGCACTGCAGCTTGAAGGCGTTGGCCGGGGATAGCATCTTCGCCACAGAAATGGCGTCCTGGGCAGTCCTTGTAACCGTGCTACTTGTAAGGAAATTTAGTGCGTCCTGGGTTTGAAGCAAATACAGTAAAACTATGTTGTCATGCTTTCTGGATGCTCAGAAGAAAGACCCTTTATATTAACGTGTACAAAATAAATAACCTGACTTTGGGCTTTTGCTGAAACACTAGGATAATACCACTGTCAGAGGCAGTGGGTTTTTTATTAAAAAGATCTGGAGCCCTTTTCATCGGGAGATGTAAGTGTGTGATAACGTATCTTCACATAGAAGTAATTATCTTCCCTAAAAGTCAGAGCTATTTTCTTACGTAAACAAGCCCATCCAGCCTACATCTCTTCTGTTGTCTCATCATTCTCCCCCAAAGGGAAGAAGCACCCTATCTTGGCTGGATACTGTTTTTCAGTACAGACTTGCTGCTGATAATAACTAACTTCCGTTGAGTATTTTTATCCTGTGCCAGCACCGCCGAGCAGGTTAGGTGTGCTCACTGGTTGGCTCCTCCGGTAACGCTCTGAGTGTGGGCGCTGTTGGTATTCCCAGTTGATGGCACCACGGGGGTGTGAGTACATTGTCCTCTGCTCCCAGGTTCGCACAGCTGAGTAAAAGAGCTCGAATGGACCCCGCGGGTCGGCCTGCCCCCATACCGCTCCACAGATGAAGACCGAAAAAAATTTTTTGGAAAATAATAGTTAATTGGGTTAGTTGTTGAAATTATAAGACTAACACCTACTCTTTAAAAACAATGTTGAACTGGGGCGCCTGCGTGGCTCAGTTGGTTAAGCGACTGCCTTCGGCTCAGGTCATGATCCTGGAGTCCCGGGATCGAGTCCCGCGTCGGGCTCCCTGCTCGGCGGGGAGTCTGCTTCTCCCTCTGACCCTAACCCTTCTCATGTGCTCTCTCTCATATAAATAAATAAAAATCTTTAAAAAATAAAATAAAATAATAAAAAAAATAAAAATGTTGAACAGTACAGAAGGGAGTGAGGAGTGAAAGTGTCAGTATCTATAATTTACCATTTAATGTTTTTTCCTTCAAGTTTAAAAAGATATTCAAATATATATATACACACACATATATGTAACTTGTAGCATTCTGTGAAGCTCTCAAGTATTTTTGTTTTAGTCATTTGTGTCTAATTCACTGTTTTACTCGGTTCATTTTTAGGATTCTCAGTATGAATCACAGTTTTTCATAAACTAACATTTTATTTCTTAAGATAAAAACAGATGAACGCCAATTCCTATTTTTATATGGTAGAAGTAATTACATTGAACATGACGTTTGGAAAACACTCATTTCTAACCCAAATTATGATCTTTTTTATGGTCTTAGACCAAATTATGATTTTTTTTAATATGTAGGCAAAAATAACTGATGTTTTTATTAGTCTCTACATTATTTAGTTTTAACAGGATTAATATTGAGCAGAAGAGGTACATTACGACGTAGTTCTAGGGTGAAGGGCACCAAGGAGGGCATGTGATGGAATGAGCACCACGTGTTGTATGCAGCTGACGAATCACTAAACTCTGCCCCTGAAATAATGCTACACTATATGTGAACTAACTTGAATTTATATAAAATCTTGAAAAAAAAATTAGTTCTAAGTTTTAAAGGGGCACCTTGAATTCTATCCTGAAAAGTAATCCTCTTTGCCGAGGAGTGACAAAGGAAAACACCCAGTGTAGCTGCCCTCCGGATGATAAGGATCAGCCAGGGCGGTGGTAGAATGTTGGTCAGGCGTGCATATGCGCGCGCACGGCCCCTGGTACCTCTCTGGAAGGTCCTGAGGGACTGCCTGGCCAGCGGGGCGCCCACTGCTGGCCAGACGCGCCAAGGCTTGCAGGCCAGCAGGAGCCGTGTGCGGTCAGCACCCAGCGTCCAGTGTCCCTGTGGGAGGGCACTTGTGGCAGATGGCGGCGTCTGAAGCTGTGCCGAGAGCTGGGAGGAGCGTCTTGTCTGTCGCTGTCCCCTTTGATTGCTTCTGTCCCCGTGGACAGGGTATGGGCAAGAGCCGCCGCTCCTGACCTTCGCCTCAGGGGGACCCGCCGCAGGTCGTTTCTAAGGATTTCTGATCGGAAGGCAGCATTGGCCTCTTCTGCCTGGGCTCGTTCTGTCTCAGCCACTTTGTCAGTGACTAAATCAGCTGAAAGTTTGATTTGTAACCTGCTCGTCTCTAGAAACAGTGCTTTGTGCACTGCTTGATAAACATAACTGTCAACTAGATGATGCTACTTGGAGTCTCCAGGGGGTAAAAGGAGGTTCCTTTTTCCAGTTTTTCTTCAGAACTGATAGCATTTCCTAAGAAAATGTTGTGTGCTAATATTATTTCAGAGATGTTACAGTTTTTTCTGTGTCTTTGGTTTTGCCATTTCCTTGAAGCTCTGTTTTCAACCCTTGCGTGACTTGTAATTTTTGAGATTTTTCAGGCATGTTTTCTAGATTGTTACTAGATTAGTACAGACATTCTAAATAGTAAAAATTCAGATTATATGTGCTCACAGAACTAAAATTCATTCTTGGTTAAAGCATTCAAGAACACAACAGCTTTATATTTTCATCTCTGTTGTATGGTGTCCGTATAGCAGTATGTACTCAAAGGGCATTGAAGGAGAAGCCTAACTGGGGCACCTGGCTGGCTCGGTCAGTTAAGCCTCCGACTCTTGATCTCAGGGTCGTGAGTTCGAGCTCCTCATTGGGGAGCCTACTTAAAAAAAAAAAAATCTTAACTCTGATTTTATTTTTATAACTTTCTTTAAACGTTTTTTTAAATTCTGATTTTAGAACCCTACTAAGAACTGCATGTTTGTAAAGATACTTAATTCCTTAGGTTGTAACCAAAGTGCAGCCTGAACAGAGGCCCTCTCCTTCTGTGCTTTCTAGCATGTGTGTTTTCTTAGCCACAAGTAGAACGAGATACAAGGAGACAATGATCTTTTCTGCTCGCAGATGCTTGCACTCGGCCCTGTGACCCCTAAGATATGTGCTTTTCCTGATTAGGCGTGGCAGCTCAGAGTCTGACGCTGCCCATCCTGAAGAAGCTCTCTTTTACCAGGGCGGAGGAGGTGCCCTCATGCACTCTGCCAGGCTGCCCAGCTGGGGAGAGTCCCACCCTGGAGCTCTGGGCCTGGGTCCTGCCGTGACAAGGTCCTAGCAGCCAGAGCAGAACACCCTTGAGGACAATGGAGTCTGGACAAGGCCCCTCTTTTGTAGCACATGGGTTTGCAAAATGTCAACCTCAGATTCTTTTCAGGGCTTTTTGATGCCATTGAAGACGTTTTCAATCTGCTTTTTCACCTACTGTTGTGTGAGTGCAAATCAGCTTTCCCTTGAGTCTCAGGCTGGGGCTGGTAGAGGCAGGGCCCTGAAACCAGCAGAAGGCTTTGGTGTTATGGGGATGGACATGGAGGCTGGGAGCAGCGTTTTGAAAATGCTTAGCACTCAGTTTAGTTAGCAGTGGATCTAGAATCAGAGTTGCAGTTTGCTGTTCAGAGTTCTGACATACTTCTAACAGAGGTCTGGGGCTGGTGCTCCTCCCACCTGTCCGCTCCCCGTTGGAGCTATCCGTGCTGCCAATGGCCTTTGCCTTTGCTTTAGGCCTGGGATTGAGTCGGTCTCCATCTCAGGGGTTGCTCACTCAGAAGAAAAACAATCCATGTTTAAAGGATTGAGAGCATAGGCTGTATAACTTCATTCTACCAAATATTCAAGCTCACAGTTGAGCGTCGTGTGCCAGGCACTGCCCTGCACACATGATTTCATTTCATCCTTTTTTCCACTTTATTTCATTTTCATCCTCTGTATTTAATGCTCAC
This sequence comes from Mirounga leonina, assembly GCF_011800145.1. Classification (NCBI taxonomy): domain Eukaryota; kingdom Metazoa; phylum Chordata; class Mammalia; order Carnivora; family Phocidae; genus Mirounga; species Mirounga leonina. Next base: position 533,249 of record NW_023270763.1, read on the forward strand.
ATTTCATGGAGGGAACTCAAGAGTGATTTCAAGTGTTAGGGGAGAGAGGGAGGGAAAACAGGAGAGAGCAGAGTCAGTGGAGAGAAGGACCTAGGTAAATTCCAGGACCATTCACTGTCACATCCAGGAATTCTGTGCTGCAGTAAGCTTGGAAGAGAGAGGCAATCTTCTCTCCCTTCAGAAACTGAGTCCCGCGTGGTGGGTGGAGCGTCCGCATCCACCTGCCTCTTTGCAGGTTTTGCTTTGCCTGAGTTTGGTCCTCTTGTGCTTCTCCAGGGGAGAAGTGGTTTTCTGGCCTGCGGACTAAGCTGTGGCCAGAGCACCCCCCTGGGCCACGGGTCTCATGAAACTGGGGCCGGGCTCTGCATATAGCTTTGTACTTAGATGCGCTTCACTGGAGAACATGACATAGAATTCATGTGGTTCAAGGAGTGAAATCAGAGTGAGTTGGCAGAAGTAAGCATGTGTGTTGTGCCCTGGCCCCTCCTGTCTTCCTTTCCTCCAGAGCCATGCTGCCTGGTGTTCGTTCTAGAGTCTGGTGTTTGTCCACACTGGTCCTCTCTGGAGGGTGTCCTCTTTGGGCATTTTATTACATCTGTGTCTCCTCTCCTGACACATTTTATCGGAAATCTACCACTGTCTCTTGTGTCTCCCTGTTATCACTGGTTGGATTTTTGATGCTGGAATCCTGTCATTCCTGGGATTCCGTGATAGCCAGTAGCTGTGCTTGGTTCTTTGGTTGGATTTATTTCAGAGACAAGAAACTAAATTTATTTATTTAGGAATTTTTTTTTTTTTTTAAGTAGGCTCCATGCCCAGCGCTGAACCCAAAGCGGAGCTTGAACTCATGACCCTGAGATCAAGACCCGAGCTGAGATCAGCAGTCAGACGCCTAACCGACTGAGCCACCCAGGCACCCCAAAATTAAATTTATTTTTAAATTGTGGTGTAAGGCCTGCCTGAAACCTGGCTAGAGGTGGTATGGCTCAGCTTTGTCATCTGGCTCATTGATGGGAAGAACCAGGTTGTAGGATTGTAGCTGGTCCTGCCCCTCCTGTTAGCTTCTGAAAACACCATTCCTCATGCATTAGAAATTAACCAAAATCTCTTTCAGGTGGTTAAAAATGTGAGCACATATAAATGTAACTTTTTAAATGAGGCTGTGAGTTCTCGCCCATGTCTTCCTCAGGCTCTGTAGCTCTCCTGTGCTGAGTCATCGGCTGCAGCTCCTGGGTCCTCGGTGGCCCTTATCAGTCAGTCAGTAGAGGCGGAGCTGGGATTGGAGCCCAGATCTGAGGACTCTGCCCTGTCCTTAGCCGCAGGCTCTGATGTCTCTGTGTCATGGTCCTGATCGTGGAAGTACGCGCTCAGGTATTGGCTTCAGAGCTTCTGCAGTTCTTGTTTGTAACACTGACCTCTGTAAACTTCAGGGATGTATCAGACACCAGTTGTAGCCTAGTTGGGGGGAATGAGCGATGAGGACAGATTTTTGCTGGGGTTTAATAACGTAGGCAATGCAGTTATTGAAGAATGTTAAGGTGAAAGGTCACTTTGGGAATGAAGTTGGGAAGATTGGGTTTTGTTAATCAAGTGAGTAACTAATAGGGAATAAAAACCGAGTCCGGTGTCCACTCTGGAGAATGAGGATGGTTATGGGGCATTTATATCCCTAGCATTTCATGGTTGCTTGGTGAGTGAGTGCTCAGCGTCAGGGTAGTCAGGAGCCATTGTGAGACACTGCCAGGGCGGGGCTGGGGCAAAGGCCCGGGAAGCCCAGGAAGCCCAGGATGCCCAGGAGCGCTGGGAGCTGTGCTGCTGGGAGGGGACGCAGCAAGAAGACGCCCGGTTCTGCTCTCCCACTGCCCCTGCGCCTGGACTTCAGTGTTGGCCAGAGTAGACACTCGGGGGATCAGGCAGGGGAACAGGTGGACAAGCACACGGGTAATGCCAGAGTTAATTTTATCTGTCGAGAGAGCTTGAAGTGTGCATTAATAGATTGCCACATGAGGATGCACTTGTTGAAGTGTGTTTCGCGGGCAAGTGGGCTAGGTCTCTGAGAAGGACTGAGGAGTGTTGAGATGTTTAAAATGGAGGAGTTTTGTGGTGTTTGTTGAAATTAGTAGGCAGTATAATTTTTATAATGTAAACAGGGTTTTTTTATTTCTGTGTTTCTGAACTCCTTAAAGAATATTTGTGGAGCACCCAGGTGGCTCACTTAAGCATCTGACTCTTGATCTCCACTCAGGTCTTGATCTCAGGGTTGTGAGTTCAAGTCCCGTGTTGGGCTCTGCACTGGGCATGGAGCCTACTTAAAAAAAAATTTTTTTTTGGACTGGTTCAAAGAAAATGGTGTGAATCAAAGTACTTTTGGTTTAGTTTATAGAAAACAGCCATTTACACATAAATATTTTTTGTCCACGCTGGTCTTTATTTTTAGTGTTATCTTTCATAGATTTTTCAACAGTAGGTTATGAATCATATCACTACCATGTGGGGTCTTTTTTTATATTTATTTATTTGAGAGAGAGAGCATGAGTGGGGAGGGGGGGAGAGGGAGAAGCAGGCTTCCCGCTGAGCAGGGAGCCCAGTGCCGGACTCAATCCCAGGACTCTGAGATCATGACCTGAGCTGAAGGCAGATGCCCTTAACTGACCGAGCCACCCAGGCGCTCCTGTTTATTTTTAATTTGGAGGGTGTGTGTGAGAGAATATTTTTAGCCAGAGTCATTCCAAAGAAATTCAGATGACAATCTGAAAAACAAAACTATTTATTTTTTTTAAGTAGGCTCCACACCCAGCGTGGAACCCAACATAGTGCTTGAACTTAACTTACGTGAGGTCAAGACTTGAGCCGATATCAAGAGTTGGATACTTAGGGGCGCCTGGGTGGCTCAGTCGTTAAGCGTCTGCCTTCGGCTCAGGTCATGATCCCAGGGTCCTGGGATCGAGCCCCGCATCGGGCTCCCTGCTCCGCGGGAGGCCTGCTTCTCTCTCTCCCACTCCCCCTGCTCATGTTCCCTCTCTCGCTGTCTCTCTCTCTGTCAAATAAATAAATAAAATCTTTAAAAAAAAAAAAAGTTGGATACTTAACTGACTGAGCCACCCAGGCACCCCAAACCTTTTCCTTTTTTAAAGATTTATTTATTTTTAGAGAGCGTGCTCATGCAAGTGCGGGGGGAGGGGTGGGTGGGGGAGAGGGAGAGAGAGGATCCCAAGCAGACCCCTTTCCCTGAGCAGGGAGCCCGATGTGGGGCTCAATCTCATGACCTGAACCAAAACGAAGAGTTGGATGGTTAACTGACTGTGCCACCCAGGTGCCCCTAAAATTTTTTTTTAAGATTTTCTTTTTAACTAGTCTTTATGCTAAACATGGCTTGAACTCACAACCCTGAGATTGAGTCGCACGCTCCACAGACTGAGCCACCCAGGCATCCCCCCAAACCTTTTTAATTAAAAAATAATCTGTGTTCTTTGGGGGAAAAATAAAAGTGTAAGCCGTGCCTTCTGCTTGTGCATCATTCAGCCTGCAGTTTTCTGGTTTGGCAGCGCGTGGGCAAATGGCATCTAGAATGAGCGCTTGACCGTGGACTAGGAAGCCATTCTGTTGTAGTTAATAACAATGATAACTTAGTACAAGAGAGTGAGAACGTTTGATACCTTTAAGAATTTAAAAATACATTTTAAAAATGGTCTGAGTCACTCTCTGTTTTTTGGAAAGTGCCCCAGTTTTCATAATTATAAATGAGTAATCTAGGGTTTCCCCTTTCACTCCTGTGGGTGTATCATTGTAGGGAGCTAAACATAACAGAAGGACTTGTAACTATGAGAAAATTTTGTCTCCGTTGCTTAACAAATAAAAAACAAAAACCGACTACTAGCTTTGTTTCACTCAAATTGTGATAGTGACGTTTGGGTCCCCAAGTGCGTGCCCTGGGTTGGCTGCAACAGACAGGACTTGTCTGTGTGTTTCTACCCTGTTAACACCCTGCATTGCTTTTTCCCCACTTCTGCAGTATGACTTGAGGCCGTGACCATGGATTTTTCCCGGCTTCACATGTACACCCCTCCTCAGTGCGTGCCCGAGAACACTGGCTATACCTATGCACTCAGGTGAGCGTGCTCGCGTCCCGTCCCATCGTTGCCTGGTCACCTCTCCGCTCTTGAATGCCCGGGGTGTGGGAGCTTCTTGCCACTTGCAACCAAATGCTGTCTTCTGAAAGGGAAAATAGCTGCAGAGTTCCTATTGTACGAAGGCTTTACGAAACTATTAAACCATGGAGATGGGGAGGTGGTTTTGACAACCAGACATTCTGGTGACTCAGGGTGAGTCATTGCCAATGTCCTGTTTTAGACCCCACCCAAGTGGCTGTGGTCTCCTGGATGAATCGCTGTGGTTATGGGTAGGGTTTTGTGATTTGTATTAATGGCAGGGTATTTTGAAGTGAACAGAAATAACCTGGAAAGGGATTTGCCTGTGAGAGGAGGAGGAACCCTAAACAGAATTTTGATGAAGCCCACGGTTTCCAGAGCAGCATTGTCAGAAGCTCCGTTTTCTGTGCTTATTCTGACATGATACTGAAGTCTGAAAGTGGCTGAGTGGCCCCTTGCCTGTCTAGTTCACCAAGTAGGAGGGATTGTTGAGACGAAACTGAAGAGTTACACACCACGGGTTAGTGCCGGAGAACACAGCACTCAGCGGGAAAGAGTGCTGTGTTCTGAGGAGACCTTCAAGGCACACAAGGAAAATGCTTGTGTAAGTTTTTTCAGTGGCTTATTTTCTGAAGGATAAAAATAGAAACTAATAAAACTGGAAGGTATTTTAACAAAGGTACTCTTTTTTTTTTTTTTTTTAAGATTTTATTTATTAGAGAGAGAGCACATGAGAGGGGGGAGGGTCAGAGGGAGAAGCAGACTCCCCGCCGAGCAGGGAGCCTGATGCAGGACTCGATCCCGGGACTCCAGGATCATGGCCTGAGCCGAAGGCAGTTGCCCAACCAACTGAGCCACCCAGGCGCCCAACAAAGATACTCTTTAACCGCGTTAGTCAAACCTCACATTAGATGATTGAGTTTTTAATTTACAGTTTTAGGTTTTGTCACCCTTTGACTATTTTTGTCAAAAGTCCTGAAATACTGGGGCGCCTGGGTGGCTCAGTCGTTAAGCGTCTGCCTTCGGCTCAGGTCGTGATCCCGGGGTCCTGGGATCGAGCCCCACATCGGGCTCCCTGCTCAGCAGGAAGCCTGCTTCTCCCTCTCCCACTCCCCCTGCTTGTGTTCCTGCTCTTGCTATCTCTCTCTCTGTCAAATAAATAAATAAAATCTTTAAAAAAAAAAAAAGTCCTGAAATACTTTAGAACAAAGGGAGTGGGCCAACTCAAGTAAAAGTGTTCCTTATTCTGTATTGTAGAGCGTAAAAATAATTACTCCTGGCAACTTATTTTTAGCTTTTAGAACCTATTTTAAAATAGCTCTTTAGAAGTGCACGTGTGTAGGTCTCTGCCTTGGGGAAGCGGTGCTGTGAGTTTCAGCACGCCACACTCCACAGCCTTCCTTCAGGTGGACGTGTGGGTGGATGTGGGAGCAGATGAGAAGTGGCGTAGGAAAGGTGCCGTGCTGGGAGCTTGGACTTTATCTGAGGGCGGTGGGACCCAGCGAGGGGTTTTAAGCTGGGAGTGGCCTGACCAGGCTTGTGCTGGGAAGGATGCTGAGGCCGCTGAGGCCGGCAGGGTGGGTAGGGGGTGGGGGCTGCTCAGAGACCAGGGCAGGCACGGAGGTGCGACGCCCATGGTGGCCGGCACCGGCTCCTTCCCCTCAGTGCTGGTGACTCTGCACCCCTAGCCGATGACTTGTCCAGCACATCTTCATCGTGGTCTTCTTTGTCAGCACGTCACTGAGCGCACAGAGGATCCACCAACATCCTGGTCATTCCACTTATTGAATTAAACTACTTTTCTACTGTGGAGACTGCCTTAGCGTGAAAGTCGGGGGGGGGGGCGGTAATAAGCCCCCTAACTCCAGCTTCCACCCCTCTGGCGCTAGGCCCCTCCCTCCCTCTCCAGTGGGTTGTTGTGAGCAAATCTCTAAAAGATGATACTTTAAAAACAACTAGCCAGAATACTAGTATCGCACCAAAAGCTCTTAGTAATTTAAAATAACCCCTGGTGGGCGCCTGGGTGGCTCAGTTGGTTGGCGACTGCCTTCGGCTCAGGTCATGATCCTGGAGTCCCGGGATCGAGTCCCGCATCGGGCTCCCTGCTCAGTGAGGGGGTCTGCTTCTCCCTCTGACCCTTCCCCCTCTCATGTGCTCTCTGTCTCTCTCATTCTCTCTCTCTCAAATAAATAAATAAAAAATCTTTGAAAAAATAAATAAATAAAATGACTCCTGGTATCTCTGTAATACATGGAGAGCCACTGCTCAGTTTCCCGGATCCTCACTTTTGTTTTAAATCAACCTAAACAAGATCCTCCCATTCTTCCTGAGTATTTACCTCTGAGGTTCTCATCTGTGTTTCCCGTGGTGGTTCGATGCAGAGGTTTGATCAGGGCCGGGTTCGTGTGTGTGCCTGTGGGACTCCGCACTTCCTTCCTATGGGGGATGCCTGGCGCCTGGGGTGGTGTGGAGGCTGTCCAGTGCTGGCGACTGGGCCGGACATCCCTGAGGAGCCCCCCAGCTCCACGCACGATGGGGGTGCAGCCCCTGGGACACTCCCTTGGTTCCCAGAAGCCCCTTAGAGACCCCGCCCCCCGGCCCCTGCGAAGACGAGGAGACCCCAGCTCAGGCGGCAGCCCACCCTCTGGAGGCAGGTGTCTGACTGGTAAGTGCACCACGACCTCCAGCGCGGACGCTGAGAGCAGAGTCTGTCGAGGAGGGTCCCGCGCTGCCGGAAGGCCACGCCAGCGACGGGACTGGCCCATCGCCGGTGAATCCAGCACCGTGGGAGTCTGTGCACAGAGGCAGCCTGAACGCGGCAGTGGGGGCAGGAGTTGGAATGAAATGCGTCGAGGAGGGAGTGTGGACAACTTTTTCAACCAGTGGGCCTGGTCAGGGGAGGAGAAAGGACCCGGCTCTCTTCACATTTTGTCGTCCCCCCCCCCGCCCCCCCCCCGCACCATGGGGACAGATGAGAGTGTGTCTAGATGCTGATGGTTGGGAGCCATAGAGAGGTTGAAGGGGAGGGAAGAGGCACTAGACAGAGAAAGACCCAGCCCGGAGCGCACAGATGGCGTTCCGATGGCCCATCTGCTGTAGCGGGAAGGAAGGGGAAAGGGCCGCGTGAATGTGCGTCATTCCATAGGCTCCGCCTGAGAGGGGGCAGCAGTTCTCCGATGAGGCTGACTGCCCACGGAGGAGGGGCAGGGCCTTATGCCCTGGAGAGCCAGAGGTGGGGGTGAGGCGGGACCTGGTGGCTTTGAGGACCTCGCTGCTGTGGTTCCCAGGGGCCTGCAGCCCTCTGGTACAGGGGCACAGCTGGGTTCATCCCGGGGTCCCTGCTGCTGGGACCCAGAGGCCAGTGAGCGTGGGGGAGGGGCTGTGACGAGAATCCTGATCCGGAGCCCAAGTGAGGCTGAAGAGGACCCCTTCGGTGAAAGATCCCAAATGGTGGGTGATGGAGGGCCAGGGGTCAGGGTCAGGGGTGGCCGCGGAGGTCACATAGAGAAGAACTCGGAACCGTGGGGGTTTGGACAGGTGCCTGTATGGGACTTGCTCTGCCCAGTCCCCCTGCCCCGTGGCCAACCTGCTCTCTTACGACACTGTAGCTCTGCACAGCCCTGGTGGGAGTCAGCACCACGAGCCCCCGTGGCACTGCTCTGCTTCAGGGCTTGCGGCTGCCGAGCGTCCATATCTTCCGGCTTTCAACTGTGGTAGATTTTTCTCTAGTCTTTTAATTAAAAGTGCATCTAGGGCGCCTGGGTGGCTCAGTCAGTTAAGCGGCTGCCTTCGGCTCAGGTCATGATCCTGGAGTCCTGGGATCGAGTCCCGCATCGGGCTCCCTGCTCGGCGGGGAGTCTGCTTCTCCCTCTGACCCTCCTCCCTCTCATGCTCTCTGTCTCTCATCCTCTCTCTCGCAAATAAATAAAACCTTAAAAAAAAAAAATTTTTTTTAAAGTGCATCTAAATAACAGACATTTTTAAAAGAATAACATTTAATTGATGAAGGAACCAAACTAAAATCTGCTCTGAAGGATTCAGTCCGTCATTATCTTTGGGGCCTTTGTACTCTTATTTTATTCCAGTTACAATAAAGTCCTGTAACACCCCAGTAGCTGAGGTGTAGGCTGGCCTGGGTGCCCAGTAGCTCACGTCTCCTACAGATATTTGTACTTTTCTGCTGAGCTCTGGGCACATCTGTCTGTAGGAACCTTGTAGGAATGACGGTTGGGATCCCAGCCTAGGGCAGAGGGTGCCACTGGCTTGTGTGGCCCCTGGGCTGCAGCCCTGGTGGAGGCGTTAGTCCTGAAGGCACCACATAAGTGCTGAGACCCAGACCGAGCGGCCTGTGTTAGCCCTGTCCCCAGGGAAGGATGGCCAGACAGCTGGTCCAGACTCAGAACCTGCAATGGCTGGTCCCTCCTCCCTTCCTCTGAGCCCTCTCTGCTTCGGAGTTCAGTGTGTCCAGGTCAGACTGAAAGGGCCTGAGGACCCCTCTGCTTTCAGCTCCAAAGGTAACCACTGTTACCAGTTTGAAGAGAACCTTCCAGGTCTCTTCTGTGCCTTTCCCTATCTATGTATGTATACGAATGTGTGCTTCTGTTTTTTGTTTTTTAAGGGATAGACCATTCTTTTTTTTTTTTTTTTTTAAGATTTTTATTTGAGAGAGCACAAGCATGAGTGGGGGGAGGGGCAGAGGGAGAAGCAGGCTCCCCGCTGAGTGGGAAGTCCAATGTGGGACTTGATCCCAGGACCCTGAGACCACGACTCAGGCTGAAGGCAGATGCCCAACCGACTGACCCACCCAGGTGTCCCTCTGTTTTTTGTTTTTTTGTTTTAAGTAGGCTCTAGGCCCAATGTAGGGCTTGAACTCATGACCCGGGGATCAAACGTCGCACATTCCACCAAGCCAGCCGGACGCCCCGTGTGCTTCTGTTTTATAGTTTGTCGTAACATAAATAGGATGATACTAGAATCTTTCTGTTTAGCAGTATATACAGATCTCTCATGATCGTGTTAAAGAATTCAGACAGATGTAGCCTGGTTTAATTAACCATTCCCCTGCTGGTGGACAGTTCCTAGTCGTCTGCTGTTGTAACATTCTTGTATTTGCTTCTTCCAGGGCCTTTCTAATCAGACTGACGGGTTTGGAACACCCTTCTGATGGCCAAGGCATTCCAGGTTCTGGGTGGGAGTGCCGGGGCCCCTTCTAGATTGTACAGGGGAGTAGTGTTCCAAACTGGAGCCCCCAGGGCCCGTGGGGCTGGGCTGCACACTGTTGGCTTGCTTGCCTTCTGCTTATTTCTGTAGTGGTCTGGAGTGACCACCACCTGGTTTGGGGCTCATTGTCTTTGGATGTTTGGCTGTCCTTAGATGAAGAGGAAGAGTGTGCTGGTGGAGGGGACTGGTCCATAGTTACACAATAAACTCTGACTTGAAAGGACAGAATTTTCTTAAACTAAGATTGTACTTGTATAAAATATTTTTGGAAGGAGAGCATAACCATACTTTAGGTTATACCCAAATTCTGCTTAGCATACTTGCGGTGTGCTCAGCATGGGTGAGCGTGGTACGTCTCTGCCCCTGCGCCAGCCTCTGGTGCAAGCGAGGAAGGGGCTCTTCCTGAAGTTGTGCGAGCACCTCAGCGTGGATGGCTAGGGGCAGCTGGCGTTTGCTTACTGTCAGTTCGCTTGAAGAGTTTTCAGTGTCAGATCTAATAACATTTAGGGTGAACAGGATTCTGAAAACACTTTTCTAATCTAAAACATAAGGCAAACTTGTCCTTAGCCCGCTTCCTTTCCTTGAGAGCCTCGTGGCTCCTGTTGATTTCCAGGCGCTCAGCCCAGTCTGCTCTCCTGAGGAGGCTGTTGTCCTACTGCTCCCTGGACGCCTCCCTGTGGGTAAGGGGGCCCGCAGAACTCAGGCCCCCTCCAGCAGGGCGGGCAGCCCCTCCTCAGCCTTCCCAGTATGCCTTCATGCCCCCTTTGCTGCTGTCTTTGGCCAGGCCCCTCTCCCCACGGCACCTTCCCTGCCGAGCGTGGCTCGTCTCTGGCTGTAGGTGTGGAGTCCTCACTGGTGGTGACCACACAGTCGTCACCTGGATGGTCTGGGCGGATCCGGACGTGCGATCCCCTTCCCGGTGGAGGCACACGATAGGTGCTCAGTTAACGCGTCTTGCTTTGGAAGAACTTGCTAATAGCACAAAAGAATGCGTCGTTTAGTTTGAGATGGTTACGTGGAAGGGTACTGAAGTGACTTTGTGACAAGCTTGTGTCTGGCTTTATGGTGAGTTAGACGCGAAGTAGCGTTACGTACTGCCCAGTGTCTGGCTGCTTTTCTCCTTGAGAGATTAGCTGTCACATGGTCCCTGTCTCCTTCACTGCTCTGTCAGGCATAGAGTCTACTAGCAAATGCATTCTGGTTTTTTAGTGATGTTGACCTAGTTCCCCATAGGTGGAGGTTCTCGTGAGCACATCCTAAAGCAGGTTAGGGTCAGCTCTAGACTGAAATATTTGGGTGCCTGGGGACTTTATCTCATAGATGGCGTGGCCAGAGCGCATCTGTGGTGAGCATCAGTTGTCCACTAATTTGGGTGACTTCTGCTTTGTGCAAAAGCCATCACACAGAAATGGCTGTCTTTAAAATCTGCACTAGATCAGTACGCGTTCTGTTCATTATTTGCTCAGTATGTTTCAGAAACTACTGTCTGCATTATTTATCTCTGACAAGTTTTTTTCCTTCTAGTTCGAGTTATTCTTCTGATGCTCTGGCTTTCGAGACTGAGCACAGATTGGACCCCGTGTTCGATTCTCCAAGAATGTCCCGCCGTAGTTTGCGGCTGGTCACCACCACGTGTGCCGTGGAGGATGGCCAGGCTGGGGACGCTCACTCCTGTCCCAGTAGCACCGTGTCCCTGAAGGACAGAGCGGCCAGGTAAGCACTGCTTCCCAAACGTGCTCTAACACCGTGAAAACCAAATGTACAAGCTTCCTGGTCTGCAAAACCACACTCTTGCATCTAAGGATATGTATGAACACCACGAAAATTCACACCTGAAGTCGTAGCTGTGCTGCGGATAAGGACCGAACCTAATTCTGGGCCCTGTGGCTCGTCTGGTGCCGACCTTCTTGTGCAGCCTCAGATTTCTGGTTCTCCGGCCTTGTGCTCAGGTCTCAGGGAGGAGCACGGGCACCGTGGAGCCGGCCTCTGGCCTTGTCTGGGGGATAGCCTTACCAGACAATCGTGTGGCACGTGGATGAGCTCTGTCTGCATTGTTAGCACTTGGTCTCTTTATTAAAATCTGTGTGAACTAACAGATGCATCCATGAAGTTTAGCTGTTCACCTCTGTTCGTGATTGCGTTCACTTGATTTCTGAGCTCTCCATGTGCCCATCACATGTGCATACCCAAGAAAGAGCAGTTGCAAAATCTTTGTGCCATTTCGAGATAATGTTCTATTGCTCACATAAGAAAGAGGAGTTTCCAGTCTGAACGGTCATCTTTCATTCAGGATTGGGGTGGTTCCTATGAAGAGAGGTGGTGGAATGCCACCTCGGAGCCAGGCTGGGCGCTGGCGGCCAAGGCCCCACGTGCCTCACACTCAGTGCGGGTTATTTAGAGCATAGGAGAATGGGATTGCAGCCCAGAGGCTCAGGAAATGCACTTGAGGGCCCCAGTCGACTCCATGTGTGTGGGTGCTGCAACCTGGCTGGTTTTCTGCCACTGGGCAAGGCCACAACCCGTGTCTGGCTGCGATGTGCTCACACGCAGCAGTGCTTCGCTGTGTCCTGGCTCCTTCCCTTGCGGAGGGAGGATCTGCTCCCTGCCCCAGCCTGGTGCTGACGTTCATAAAGTTAGTTTTTAGGGGCTTTGTTGTTATCTGTGCTAAATACGGGTACAAGAAATAAGATTGCAGCCTTTCCTTGCTGTCCTTAACGCCATTCCATCTTTACCAGGGACTGAGAGATTGAGCGGTATGTGCGTACGCACACCTATTCTGAAAGGGGTTAAATTTTATAAGTCATAATTTCTTAAGTCATTTTTATTAGATTATTTTAAGTTTTAACCACTTTGGGTCGTGGGGCCCAAAATAATCTGAAAACTGCCTTGTGTGTACAATTTTAGAAGCAGATCTGGGACCCCAGCTTCAGGATTCCTGTGTCAGGTCGATGGGTGTTTCATTACAGCGGAGAAGACATAAGAAAATGGCCTTAAAAATACTGTATTTGTTTTCAGAGATTTTGTGTTGGTAAAATAGAATCCTTTTGAATTTACTGTAAGAAAAAAGTCTGTAAACTTTTCCTTTTATTCTTTTTTCTTAGAACGGTAAAGCAGCGCAGGAGTGCAAGCAAGTCAGCTCTTAGTATCAACCACACCTCGAGGAAGGTCGTGTCCTGCGCAGGGGGCCAGAGTGTTGCTAGCACGCGGTCGGGTGCGGCCTGCCTACGGCCTCCCGTGCTGGACGAGTCTCTGATCCGTGAGCAGACCAAAGTGGACCACTTCTGGGGTGAGTCGTCTGCCCCTTACAGGGTGGGAGAAGCTGCGGGAAGGTCCGAGGTTTCCTCTAGACTCCAGTTCAGAATGCACGCAGCAGCTCATAAGCACCTGCTGCTTCTGTTGGCTGTGCTCACGCATTAATCACTTGTGACGTGGAACCGGCTGAAGTGGTCAGGTTGTAATCTGATAACTCTTTTTCTAGACACGTTACTTCTGTAGGATGGGGGAGCACGGTTGTTAGAAAAATCCACCGGTCTAATTTCAGGTTCCAGACTGCTCTCAGCAGCAAGGCAGACACGGTATTTTTGAGTCCTTAGAAAGTACCCCGTGTGGACGGATTGACACTAGGAAGCAGTGTGGCTCGTGAATCTTCTTATCTAAGGCAGCAGCAGTGTGACCCTGTCCTCGCCCCTGGCAGGGTGACGGCCACAGGGACATGCGGCTGCTTGCTTGTGTCCACTCCATGTTCTGTTCGGCCCCTTTGAGAATATTAGAAGATGCGGATCAGCTCCCAAGAGTTTGTGCTAATTTGAGGCAGCATTGGGTTGGCGCTGGCTCCGTTTGAGTCCGCTAGCAAGGGTGGTTTCCAGGCGATGCCGGAAGCAGAGGGTGCTGGTGGGGCTTCCGCCTCTCCATACCGGGGTCTTGTCTTCCTGCCTGTGCGCCAGGTGTGTGCGCGCCAGGTGTGCGCGTGCAGGTGTGTGTGCGTGCGCAGGTGTGTGCTCGAGGGTCCGGGTGTGTGCGTGCGCAGGTGTGTGGAGGCGCTGTCTCCAGAGATGTGCTTTCGCCTTGAATCAGAAGATCATGCCTGTATATATCTGGAGGAGTTTCCATTAGTCGCAGGCATTTCAGGGAATAAATCTTGACCGTTGCCAAAATGCCGATTTATTAATCATTGTAACCTTTACTTTTTGTGTGTGTGGGCTTTGTTGTGATAATTCGAGCTCATGAGCTAACGTGTGTGTGTGTTTTAGGTCTTGACGATGATGGAGATTTTAAAGGTAATTATTTTAGTCCTTTTTTTCTACCCACTTTTCAAGATGGAAGTGTTTTTTCTTTTAGGTATCTGTGGATTGTGATAAACTGGTTCCCCCTACTTTTTTGCAAACTTCAGGTGGAAATAAAGCTGCCACTCAGGGAAACGGGGACCTGGCAGCAGAAGCCACCAGGAGCAATGGCTACACGTGCAGCGACTGCCTCCTGCTGTCCGAGCGCAAGGACGCGCTCACCGCTCACTCCGCGCCCCGCGGGCCATCGCCGAGGCTGTACTCGAGGGACGCAAGTCAGAAGCCTGAGTCTGTCTCTTTGAAAGGTTAGAAGAAGATTTCCTGTCCCAATTGTCTGATAAAAGTTTAAGAAATGAACCAAAAATGAACTTTGTTCCTGTTCATCCTCTTTGAATTTACATTTTTTTGTGGTTCGTAGTGTCTGAAGTTCTGTGAATTTGAGCTTCGGGTGAGCAGAGGCAGATCCCCCTTCAGGGAAACCTGGTGGCAGCGTGTGGCCACTTTGTTTTCACGTGAGGTCACGGATGCTCCCGTGAGTGGGAGGAACAGCTTGGTGGCGGTTTATGCCCGTGAGATGAGGAGCGTGTAGTCTCTGTGGTTACGTAAGAGTCCGTGAGCTCGGGGTTCCTCGGGAATGTGCGGTGCTGGGGTGGGTGCTGGCAGCAGTCCTTCACTGTGTGCCCGTGGCCCGTTCACCAGCCGCGGTGGGCTTCCAACTGAACAGAAAGGCCCTCAGAGCTGGCCCTGGACCCACTGGGCCTGCCACAGCTTTTCCAAGCAGGCCTGGGGGGCACCCTCCTGGGCCAGGGGCTCGCTGCCTCTCCTCTTTGCCTGGGTGCCCTGGGAGAGCATAGCGACAGATCCCCATCCAGGTTCCATTGCACGGCCGAGACGTCCTGCTGGTTGGGGACTCGTGCCTGTCCGTGATTCCCTGCCCTGTGGTCACGGAGAGGCCAGGGAGCCCTGGTTTCCGAGTCTGCAGTCCCCAGTCTGTTTTAAGCCAAGTGCCGGTCTGCGTGGCTAGGCTCGAGAGCATATTCAGTCAGGTGGGCAGGGATCCAGAAGGGCAGACCTGTCATCTGTCTGTCACTGTGTTCCTGGCCGTGCCCTACACATGAGGGCACTCAGTATTTTTCAGATGACTCTTTTGAAAAATGAAGGATGGTAGTAGCAGGACTGAGAGGTCTTTCCATCTTAGTGTCTTATCCTTGTGGCTCAGGTTTCTGGGTTTGTCTACTTTGGGTTATTGATGCTGTTGCCATTAATGTATCAAAACGGAGGCAGGAGAGGGAGGTGGCAGAGTTGGTCCGAGGAATTCATTCCAACACCTTCTGGATTGCGGAGGCCAGCGTCGCGGAGCACTCTCTGGTTCTCCCTGGCCTGCGCCCCGGCCCTGCAGTCCTGTTGCTCTCCGCATCTTCTAGACCACCACACTGAGCTTTAGCTAGCTTAAGCCCGGTCGTAAGTGATGGAGCTGGGACCTGGACCCAGGCATCTGGCCTCTAGGGCGCTCTCCCTGAGATACTGTGCCACCTCCTGAGGGCTAACCGTCCGGGTGGAGCCTGGGAGCCAGGCCCGGCACCTGACTGAACTCCGTGCAGCCATCAGACGTGCCATGTGTCTGGCCTTACTGAGGCTGCATTTTTGAAGCATGCCATCACCAAGAGGAGGAGAGTCAAAGCATGTTCCACCAACCATAACCTGTGCGGTATCTGTGCTCACAGACCAGTGAGCATGTGTAGAAACACTCGCTGCTTTCCTGCAGCCCCGCACTCGCATCATGGTAAAGGTCACCTCTGTATTCCCGACAGCTCTGTCTTCATCCTGAGGCTGTGGATGGGGGTTGATGGCTTGAGCTCAGCTCAGATGGAAAAGTGGGTGTGGTTTTGGTAGTAGCCTCTGGAAGTCTTTTGTTTGAATTGGTCTTGAATGTTTTTGAGGGGAAAACAAGCTATATTTTTATCTGCTTTGGGCCTCTGCTTATCACATCACCTTCCTTGCTCTTTTGAATTATAATAGTGATTACGACCAACACTAATTTAAAAACATCTGTTCCTAATTATTTGGGTAAAGCATTTATCAAAGAACATTTGGAGATCCCAGACATGCACAAGGAAGAAAATAAAAGTCTCCTGTAACCTGCCACCCAGAGGTGACCCCACTACCCGCTGGGTCCAGCCCGCTTGCTCCCGCGGTTGCCTGTGGAGACCATGCTGCATGAACTGTCACGCTACCACAGTTACTGAAAATATGTACAACTCTTCTCGAGCATGAATTAGTAACACCCCACACATTTTCTGTCTGTGTTTTTGTTTTTACTTACTCTGGTTATAAAATCTTGGAATGGTACAGATAAAAGAAGTTCCTTCCCTTGTCCTTCCCCATCCCCCTCTGGTCTCCCTTCTAGAGGGAACTGATGCTAATAGTAAGAGATCATGGCGAATTCTTGTGCTTTTAAAATGAGCTAGAATGCGGAGCACCTGGGTGGCTCAGTCGTTAAGCGTCTGCCTTCGGCTCAGGTCATGATCCCAGGGTCCTGGGATCGAGCCCCGCATTGGGCTCCCCGCTCAGCAGGAAGCCTGCTTCTCCCTCTCCCACCCCCCCTGCTTGTGTTCCCTCTCTCACTGTGTCTCTGTCAAATAAAATAAAATCTTTAAAAAAAATAAAAAGGTCGATTATAAAAAATAAATAAATAAATAAAAAATAAAATGAACTAAAATGCACATAAGATTTTTTTTTTTTTTTTTAAGATTTTATTTATTTATTTGAGAGAGAGAGAATGAGAGGGAGGAGGGTCAGAGGGAGAAGCAGACTCCCTGCCGAGCAGGGAGCCCGATGCGGGACTCGATCCAGGGACTCCAGGATCATGACCTGAGCCGAAGGCAGTCGCTTAACCAACTGAGCCACCCAGGCGCCCTAAAATGCACATAAGATTAACAGTTAATCATCTTAAAGTATACGATTCAGTAGCATTTTTTAGTACATTCACAATGTGCAACTACCACCTCCATTTTGCTTTTGTGCACTATAGAAATACGCAGTTTGCTTAAACACTATCATGGTATGCATATGGCTTTGCAACTTCGTATTATATGCCGATTCAGATGGACTTTATTCTTTCTGATTCTTACCTGATGTTGCATTTATGGCTATAGCAAAATGTATTTAATCAGTGTCCCTTTATTTATTTTTTTTTATTTTTATTTTTTTTAAAGATTTTATTTATTTATTTGACAGAGACAGAGATAGCGAGAGCAGGAACACAAGCAGCGGGAGGGGGAGAGGGAGAAGCAGGCCTCCCCCCGAGGAGGGAGCCCGATGTGGGACTCGATCCCAGGACCCTGGGATCATGACCTGAGCCGAAGGCAGACGCTTAAGGACTGAGCCACCCAGGCGCCCAATCAGTGTCCCTTTAGATGGACATTCACGTTTTTTCTGTTGGTATGCATTAAAGATTTTATTAGAGCGAGCGAGCGCACTGGTGTACGCATGCATGAACAGGGGAGAGGCGGAGAGAGAGAGTCTCAAGCAGACTCTGCACTGAGCACAGAGCCTGACACAGGGCTCAATCTCACAACCTAAGCTGAAGTCGAGTCAGACACTGAACCAGCTGAGCCACCCAGGTGCCCCTCTGTTTGTATGCTTCTAGAAACAATGTTCTTTGGGTGTGTTTTCTTGTGTATATGTATTTGTATACATGGGCAAATCCTTCCCTAAAGGGTAGACAAATTAGAAGTAGAACAGATGCATTTGAGTTTACCGACCCACTTGAGCCGTGCGGTTTCTGAGTCCTAAACGTTTTGAGGTTCAGGGGAAGTGCAGCCTTGACAAAACATGAATTTCTGATTCACATCAAAAAGACTTTTTAAAAGGCTTGGAAGTCTTTTCCTTGGGTTCTGCAGGCTCTACAGAGCAGGGTACCGATGGGGTGTCTGCACGCAGACAGACTTGGTTCCTCCAGGGAAGCATGGAAAGCTGGGCCCTCAGGGCCTTCCTGGGCCTCACAGGAGGCACCCAGGAAATCAGAGACGGAAAACAGAGTCTTCCGTGTTCTCTCTCTTGCCTGTGGCAGCTCTTAACTTACACCTTCTGTTGGGGGATTTATCTTAGGATAAGGTCGAAACCATAGGATAGGTTTTGAAAAATTATCATTTATCCTGGTGGCTTAGACCAGCACATGGCTTACTGAACCAGCCTCAGGCTTTAGAGAAATCAGGACTTAGGTGCCTGCCTCCTTTGGGCGCGGCGGTGGTCGTCGCTGCGAGCAGCTGCGGCTTGAGCCCCACGCTGCCCGGACACGGCTGGGGCGCGGGGTGGGGGGGCTGCCGCACGCGCTCTTCCTGTGCTGGGCGGCTCCCGACGGCAGCCACTCTCCTGAAGAAACTGTAGCTAGCAATTAAATACTTAAAAAGCTGTTCCAGTCTGCAGCTCCTAAATAAATATCACTGCTGGGAGAAAAAAAAGTTTTTGTGCAATTTCAGTTTGAACAGATTCTTCCAATTGACTCCGAAAAGACTGACCCAGATTGCTGTCCCGCGGTGGCACCGTGAGGGTCCTCATTCCGTGTGCTCTTGCCAGTTCTTCATTTGTTCATGCTTTCACAATTTTTCCTGTTCCATGGGTGAAAAATGGAATTTCAGTGTTTTTGATTATCAGTGGAACAGACCACGTATTACCTCTTCATAAGCGTTTATTTTATTTCGAAGCTTCACGGGAAGTTTTCAGTGCCGTGTGAAAGATGGGCAGAGGCACAGTGGGAGACGCTTGGCGTTGATGCTGGGGGTGGGGGGAGGGGAGGCTAGCCGCGCTCCTGCGGGTGTTTTGGTACAGCGCTCCCAAGTCACCAACAGGCTACTCAGTAGGCTATTTGGGAAAAAAAAAAAGAAAAGAAAAAACTCATTTCTTTAAAATGCCTCCCCCTCAGACTTCACCGGTTCCAGCTGGCCTCACGCCATACATTCTGAACTCACGCAGGGCTCCCCAAGCCAGGAGCGGGAGTGGACCAGTGTCAGAAGCACTGCCGGGTCTGCACTCCGTGGAGTAAAAATTCCTAGCAACTGTGGCTTGTAGAGGATCACCTTACACATTTCAGGCTAACAGAGGAAAAGTTGTCGGGGATCCTGTGGTATCTTGAGGCTGCACTAACAACGCGTAGCAGGAGACCCCCGGCTTCCCTAACGGACCTGCTCCTTGCAGGTGCTCACGCCGGCGGCTTCTGTAGCGTCCCCTGTTGCAGATGCTGTGGCAGGCGTCTCTGAAGCTGCTGGGCGCATCTGGGGGTCTTTTTCCAGGCACGTGACAGAGGACGGTGGTGGTTGAGCAGTATCTGGACTTTGGCGTGTATGTAGGCAGGATTGGGGTGCAGTCACCTCAGACGGGCTCTATGTGCAGGCTCGCCTGTGACCGAGCCTTGGCGTTCCTCCGCTCTCTGGCACGGGACCGCCGTGTGGCTCTGTCTCCATCAGGAGGTGACGTGTCATGTGGGGCAGAGTGATGTCTGTCACACGGCTCTTCCCAAGTTGTCGTCTGCAATGGACGTGTGAAAGGTTGATTCTACTTTGCCCCAATGAGTACTTTGGCTGTCTGACTTTCCAGGGGGAGTAAATGTTGACTTTGTGGGAAGAAGTAACTGTGTTCACGGTTTTTCAATAGGCGGTGCCCCTGTCCACATGGATAGGATTTTGTGGCTGGCCAAGGACACTTCGTCATCCTTGTCATCATTCTTAGTTCAACTTTTTCGAATGGTTTTAATGAAGCTCAGTTATGAATCAGAAAATTACAAATTGAAAAGTTATGAATCAAAAGATCGTGAATCAAAAAGCTATAAGTCAAAAAGCCATGAATCAAAAGGTATTTAAATCATTTTTTTCTCCTTTTTCCACCTAATAATACTTTCAAGGTGGAGAATACACTGCCTTTCCAGCGTGGCGCTTCCTCCATGTTTCTCCTCTTGTGCTCTTACTAAGCAGACTTTCTTTTGGCGCTTTTCTGGGGTCTCCCTGCGCTGATGAAGTTTTCATGCATTTGTACTGATTCTGTTTTCTGAAAGGGGAGCAGCGTTTCAACATTTTTAAAGTCATTTTTTAAAAACTCAAGTTTTGATTCTTACTGTCTTCTTAAAGCAGAAACAACTTATTTGAATGGCGTTTAGAATGTAGTTGTTTACAGCCATCTTTAAGTGGGCCTGTCTCTGTTGCTGTGCTGCCTTGTCCAGCCAGTGGGGCTTTAACCGCTCTTCTCCCTAAGCCCAGCCCTACTGCCTGCCCCCCACCCTGCCCCCCCTTGCCTCGCCTGCACACGTAAGCCGGTGGGGGCTGGTCTTGCATGCTCTCTCTCTGACCGTGGGCCCCGTCGGCGTCTGGGAAGCGTCTGAACTCTCTGAGCCTGTTTTGCGTGTATTGCAGCTCATTCCAGTCACTGTGGGACAGTGAATGTAGGAGGGCTTCTCAGAGAGGACGGCCACCTCAGTGTGAAAGGGGAGTCCTTGTGTAAGTATGGCGTCTCGGTGCGTGGGCTCGCGGGGCAGTGGTGGCAGCTCCCCGCAGGTGGCAACACGGGGCTGCGGACACAGACCAGACGCCCCCTTGCGCGTGCGGACTTGCCGAACCCTTAACAATAGACGGCAGGAGCCACAGACTGCATTTGCTTTGATTTTTTCTTTTTTTGCATAAGTGAGTTTCCTAATTTTCTCAAACTGCCGTTGGCTGACCAGGTTTGCATAGTAATCTGTCCGATTAACTGCTTGTCACCAGCACCCACAGGTGATGACTCTAGGAGGAGGGGGCTCCTTGAGACGCACACAGCCGTCCGCTCGCAGTCCTCGAGTCCAGAAGGGGTAGCAGGGGCCATTGGGCACATCTTTTCTTACGCAGGTTGTCGTTTGTACCTTTCTATTTTGTTTTTATCATGTTCTTCACAAATGCTGTAGCTCCTTGTTTGTATCGGCAAGTCAAGTGCTTGTTAAAAACGGACAGGAATAATACCGACTTTAGCTTAAAATACAGAGAACGTCTCTCTTGAAAACCTTCTTTGTAAATGTACTTAGTATAAGTTACATGTCTGAAAAGTAGCTTGCTTGAGGTGAAGTCAAAGGCTTATTAGAAAGGCTGGTCACGCTCCCGCGGGGGAGTCGATCTGAAAAGAAGCTGCTTGTCCTGCCCGTGCCTGGTCGCTGGGACGCACAGCCTCACTCCGGGGACTGCCGTGTCCTGAGCCTCTGCCGCACGGAGGCTTGCATGTGGAGTCAGAGGGTTTCCAATTCATACCCGTAAGTTTCTTGCCGAAGGGGCACCTTCCTTAGACAGCTTTTTTTTTTTAAGTTGAGCTTCAAAAATTATGGTTTTTTTTTTTTAAGATTTTATTTATTTGACAGCGAGAGAGACAGCGAGAGAGGGAACACAAGCAGGGGGAGTGGGAGAGGGAGAAGCGGGCTTCCCGCGGAGCAGGGAGCCCGACGCGGGGCTCGATCCCAGGACCCTGGGACCATGACCGGAGCCGAAGGCAGGCGCTTAATGACTGAGCCACCCAGGCGCCCCCCAAAAAATTATGGTCTTTTAATTGGTAATAAAACAAAATGGAAGATTAAAGAATCCCCTTAAACCATGTTTTTTCTCACATCGAGCATAGCGTCAGGAGTCTCAACACACGTGTTTATAGGAGCATATAACTTTCAGCAGGTACTCTTAAAAAAGTGAAACAAAATGGATTTCATAAGCGGTTTTCTGCCTTATATAATGTGTGATGTTTGATACAAAATTTGTTTTATTCTGTCATCCAGTGGTACTACCATTTGTAATCCCAAAATACTTTTTCACTGGAAAATGTTAGCTTTTAGAATGGTCTTGGAGTAATGAGCCCTCCTGGTCTCACCTGGAGCTGACTGCTGGTGTCTGCAGAGTTTTATCTGCAAGTTGTGGGGGCACCAACTGTGAACACTGCGCTGGGGGGTGGGGGGAGGCTGGCCGCGGCCCCCCCGCCCCCGGGAATTTCACAGGGCAGTCTGCGTTTCACGTTTTAAGTATCTGCAGGAAGAAGTGAACAAACCCTTCAGCATGTAATAGAATTTCCTAAGTAAATTTCAGAGTCTTGCTTAGACTTAAAATGGTTGGTTGTTTTGTTTTTTTTTTTTTCCCTGAGAAGAGACTCTGAGCTGACTTGAGGGAATTTTGGTAAGATGCATCCGAGGGGGAGTTTGTTGCTGTATTGTTAAGTATGGAGAGTGGGTTTTCTGGTGTATGTTTTGAGTGTGCACCTCCCGCACACATGTCATCTGTCGCAGGTCACCTGTTGGTGCAGACGCTGCAAAGGATCGGTGCTTCCGGATGGTCCGTGTCGAAGACACTGTTGTCGGTTCTTTGGTTGGCCGTAGTAGCTCCAGGTGGTTATTTTGGCTTTCTCTGTTAGCATTCTCTGCCAGGTCTTTGGGCAGTTCGGCACCTGCAGTTAATGATTGATCCAGCCAAGGGGAAGTTTCATTTTAGGGGTACATGCTTTGCTCCTTGATACAACATGTTTCATTCTTGATTACTTAGAAGTGCTAACATGGTGCTTTGGGTGCATGTGCGTTTCTTTGTTTCCCTGCTGTGGAAGTCCACCTGCTCCGTTGAACTGGAATGGAGGATGCATGGATTTGGTGTTTCCTCATTTGTAGCCTGTTTTGTGTATCAGCTTCGCTATGTATGCTGCTCGATGTTCCTGTGTTTGAGTACGTGGACACTCTTCTCAGTACGCATCATCCCCAACTTCATCTTCAGATACTTACACAATATTTGTTAGCAGATGTCCTTGTGCTTCTCGCTTGACCTTCACAAAAACAGTCCATTTAGGAGTTTGATTTTCTCAAGAACATTTCTTTAGAATGTTTGGTATTTTCTCTTTCAGGGAAGGCAGCCTCTGGAATATTCTGGTGGCTAGGGATTGGATGGTACCAGTTTGTTACTTTGATTTCTTGGCTGAATGTGTTTCTTCTTACAAGGTAAGGAAACCAGTATGTCAACTGAGTGTTTTTAAGAACTGACTTTGTGCTCATTGCAGGATATAATTTGATTTTTTTAATAATGATTTAGCTTTTATTTACATTGTTTTTATAGTTTGGTATATTAATGTCTTGCCTTTTTTATATCACTTTATATTTTACAAAGTGTTTTCATATTTTTATGTAATTTTTCAAGCCATTCCTGTGAGAAAGGAAAGGCAGCTGTCATTCTTAAAATCACAGCGTATAGGAGTGAAGTGCCTTGTCAGCGATTACACAGATCGGGAGGGGTGTGGTCAGGACTGGGAGAGAGGGTCTGGTTAACTCTGGGGCAGTTCACCTGGCCCCAGGTGACCTTAGTGGGCCAGTAGCCAAGGTCCTTTAGTGCCCAGCATGGTGCCACGCGAATCAGTAGTGAGTGTGTTTGGTTGTTACTGTGGGCCAGGGGACACTATTTTATAGAAGGGTCCCCCTGTGCGTGTATACACACCTTGTAGATAACACCGTAACTGCATTTCTGGGGCGCCTGGCCGGCTCAGTCGGAAGAGCACGTGACTCTGATCTCAGGGTCTTGAGTTCGAGCCCCACGTTGGGTACGGAGCCTCCTTTAAAAAAAAAAAGCAAGCAACTGTAAATGCACTTCTAATACCGAGATTATTATTATTTTGTATAAAATTCCCCAGAGAGGTAAAATAGAATGGTGACCCTGACTTTTCTTATATCCAAGTTAAAATTTTTCTTTTTATTCCTAGGTGCCTTCGAAATATCTGCAAGTTTTTAATCTTGCTCATTCCGTTACTACTTTTACTAGGTAAGTGAACTTTGACTTAGTTCCGTGATGAGTCTCTACACGGGAAGATGTAAATGGGGGCAAGAACTGAGCGCTTCAGTGCCCGTTTCACAGAGCGTTGTACACACATGCAGTTGGCTCCTGTCCCCTTCAGGTGCGGGTCTGTCCCTGTGCGGCCAGGGAGACTTCCTCTCAGGCCTGCCTGTGCTCAGCTGGACACACATGTACGGAGCCCAGCGGGTGGATGGCCCCGAGAGCTCGGTCACACCTGACGCGTCTCACCTGAGCCAGCCACCGGAGGTAACCACACAGAAGCTCTCTTCTGTGGCATTCCCCGTCTGTATTCCTCAGAGAAGAGGCCCCTTGGTTCAGAAAATGTTAAATGTCAAGTAAGCAAGCTTTATAGTTCCTTAGATGTTCTGAGACAGTTCAAGTGATGCATATGTAAGTAACTTCGTTCAGTTAATTTTAATTTAAGAAACAGTAGTATGCATTACTTTGGAAAACACGGAAGGGAAGAAGAAAAGACAAGCCCCCGTAGTCTGCCCCGTAAGGAAAATCCCTGAGGACGGACATGGTCCTGTCCTGTCCTTTAGCGTCTCCACACGGCTCGTGGGGCCGTTGTGCTGTGATCCTGTGCTCCGAGGTTATTTGGTGCCAGGCCTGACGGCCCCTTTGTGCCGCTGGGCTTGCTCTCACTGCTGTAGGCTGGCGACGGGGCTTCCCACTGGCATCGGATGAGCGAAGTGGAAAGGCAGATGACCTCGCTGTCTGGACAGTGTCGCAGGCATGACGAGAAGCTCAGAGAACTAGCCGCTGTGCTTCAGAAACTGCAGGCACAGGTGGACCAGATGGACGGCGACCGCGAGGGGACGCTGTCCTTGATTCAGCGTGTGGTAGGGCAACACTTACAGGAAATGGGTGCCGACAGACTGTCGGGTTCTCAGGTAATGAGGGTTCTCGAGGGTCTGTTTTCCTTTTAGGGATGAAGGACAGGGGGCGCCGCTGTGACAAGTGGTCGTGCTCTTCGGCTGTGGGGAGCAGTTGCTGAGGGCCAGGGTGGTTTCCTGGTGCTTGCCGGAGACCGGGAGCTACGGCCCGGGGGACACCAGCAGAGTGGGTGCCCCGCTGGGGGCTGGGGGGCTGGGGCGTCGGGGATGGAGTCGCTGTGGGTGGCTTGTCTTGGGAGCCACGGGACCTGGTGCCCTGTCTGCGAGTTGTTCCTGATGCACGTTTTACTTTGAAAATGGATTGACCATAATAATTCAGTGAAGTTTCACTGTCAGCTGTGATTTGATTTGCATTTTGTATCAACACTGATTTGAAGTGTTCAAATCTGTGATCTAGAAAATCTCATGATAATGAAGTTCAGAGGAGCTGCTATTCCATGTGGAACCCGGAACAAAAATGCCTTGTTTATTAGGTATTCTCAAGGAAAGAACTGTCCGTTTTCCCCAAAACTGATGTTTATTTTGATAAGTTCCAAAATGAGTATTTATTAAATATTTAGGTACTTTGGAATGAAATCTTTAACATACGTGTTGCCCCTTGCCTCAACAGCCTGCTTCTCGTGTCTCTTGTCTCAGAGCCCCCCCCCCCCCCCAGCCGTCTGCACCACAGTCCAGGAGGAACCCCCAACTCCCCTCCCTCACTGGTGCAGTCTGTCCCTGGCCTGGGGACCCCCAGCCTTCCCAGGGCCCTGCACAAAGCCTGGTCCCACTGTGCTCTTGAGCAAGCCTGACTCTTGTCCCTGGAGCCTCCACCTGGACTTGGCCCCAGGCCGAGAGTCCCCTGACCACCACCTCGCCCTCCCACCTTTCAAGTCACTGTCTTCTCACACCTGATAGTGAATGAATGACCCTTGACTCTGGTTTGGCCTGAGGCACATCAGTAGTTGTCTTTGTAATGTGCTGATAGCAGTAGGACCCGAGGTGACAGGGAAGGGTCAGAGAAGGCTTGCACCTTCTGTGCATAGCCCCAGGTGGCCACGCTTGGAGTTCCCGTATCCGCTCAAGGCACACTTGGCATCCTGCATTGATTCCTCAGTCTTTGCCGATTTTCAGTTTCTTGACCATAAAATTGAGATGATTTTGGTCAGATCCAGTTGACACAGTTATGATTGGTCTGTTCTTATTGGCCATTTAACAACTTTGTTAGATGGAAAGGTTGAACGGAACTTTGCTGGTTTTTGCAGACAAGATAGAACGGTAGGAAGGGTTGAAGCTCGTTTGTTTTAAAAACAAAACAGCTGGACTGTTGTAGGTGGCAGGTCATGAAATCTGCCCCCGTAGGCAGGACGTTTCCTGGGTGAGCATAGAGTCACGCCAGGAAACGTGTTGATATTCAGGCGCTTTTCTCAGCTGAGGCATTCTGAAATACTGTCACCACCACAGGGATGAGATAATGGTGAAATCCTAAAACAAACCAACAGAAGTGGTGAGCTGGCAACCTTTAGTTATGTTGATTTCTTTCTCTTGCAGAGAAAAAAGATGACCATTTAAAAAAAAAACAACCAAGCATCAGTTTGTGTCGTGTTCTGTAAAGTACCAAATCTTAGGCAGTCTGGGCTCACTTTAAAACTAGCTTCTAAATCAGATTAGCTAAGTACAGATTTATCCTATTCTTCTTACACCGTTCTCCAGTATTCACCTGTATGTAGGTGTGACCGTGATGCTAATCCTGACGCAGGGCAATCCCAGCTTGCTTCCCAAACGGCCCCACGCTCGTCTTACTCCTGCCGTCCCCTGGGGCCTCCCACCCCGCACCCCCCAACGCTCCTCACTGTGCCGTCCAGCACACCACCAGCTGTGTGGGGCGGTGTGAAGCTAGTTTCTCAGCTGCGATGGCCACATGTGGCTGGTGGACAGCGAGAGCGGACCCTCTCATTCTGGCGTGGAGTTGGGTGGCAGGCAGAGACGGCGAGGAAGCTCACAGCTGCATTCATGGATGCCCTTCCTGTGTGTCAGCGACCTGGGTTCATCTTTCCAGCTAGCCTGTGTCCTTGTGCTCTGGTTTATTTCATTTTTAATCTTGTTTTCATATAAACTTCTATAAATTCACTGTGGTCATAATTTGGAAGAGATGGGGTATAATTAACAAGTGGAACCTCCAATAATGAAAGTATCGAATTACTTTGTGTCTCTGAATCTTGTGGCCTGGGTCTCAGTCGCTCAGGGCATGCGGTGCCCCCGTCCCTGCCGTCTGAGTGGATAGTTGGCAGTGACTTTCCGAGGGACTTTTGCCAGGGACTCTGACAGTTTTCGTGTCGTTCCACCTTCTAAGAATTGCTGAACAAATTGGTTGGGCGTAGCTTGAACAGACTAGTTTTTCAGCAGTTCCCTCGCTTCTCTGATGCATTTGTCACTGTCTTGTCTCACTTGGTAAGTCCCTTCAGTCACCTGGTAAACCGTGTTGCAGGGCCGTGCTCCGGTCGGGTCATTGCCGGAACCGCGTTGTGTGTTGGGTGCTGCGTGTGAGCTCAGTGAGCGGGTCGGTGTGTCTTTCCTCGTAGTCCCCCTCCCCTCTTCCTCCCTCACACGGGGGCCGCCCACGTGGGTGTCTTCTGCTGAGCACAGGCGTGTGCGCTCTCTAGTGAGGGGTGGACGTGTGGACACTGAGGGCCCCCCCCCCGGACGGCAGGCCAGGCCGTGACCAGGTAGTCTCATGTTTGGGGTTCTGTGCAGAAGCAACTTCCAGGTCTTTTTGTCTGTTGCTTACCTCCCACTTGTGTTCCTTTCCAAGACCGACGCCATGACTTTCCACCAGGAGCACGAATTGCGCCTCTCAAACCTAGAAGATGTTCTTGGAAAACTGACAGAGAAGTCAGAGGTACGCATCTCGACTTTTCCTCAGCGAGAGAGCATCCGCATCCGTCTGTGTGCTTACGCTCCTCAGCCTGCGAGGAAAAATCTTTCTGACTGTTGCCTCTTGCCCCTGGGACCTCATTTTACTGCTTTCATGTTTCACAAGTGTGTCTTTTTCACGGACTCCAAGGCATCTTTTCAAGGGGGCCTGAGTCCTTGTTTCTCCTCAAGGTCACACAGCCTCCTGCAGAGTGACTTCGTAGAGCACGAATCTCTGACAGCATTAATTTTCTGGTGGAAAAGCTGTTATCAGATACCGGTGAAGCAGAGAGGGGGAGGCCGGGATGTTTGCATTGATCCGAGCCACAGAGACTGTGGCGCGCTCCGATTCGGGGTCCCTGGGCACGTTGGATGCAGGGGCAGACATGGCGCAGCCCTGGGGGTGTTGGGGTGGCTGCCCTGTTCCTGCACGTGGAACCAGGCGAGTTCCGGTCACCCACTGACTGCAGAATCCGTGGTATCCATGGGGAGGGGAGGGCTGGAGAAGGAAGCCAGAGGCCAGGAGCGTAGCCCTCGCTTCATTTTGTGCCAGGGGGATTCTGACCTCGTTCAGCTGGACTTTGAATGGAAGCGGCTCCCCCGATGTGTGGCGGTGTCAGTCCCCCATCTCTGAACGGACCCTGTTCATGAGTCCTATCTCCATGTGTGAATTTGCCACGGCCTTGTCCTTCCCCATTCAAAAATGACTTCCCAGAGGTGCTGGCAATGTTCTCCTTGGCCTAGGTGCTACAGGAGCTGCTCATTTTGAAAATCTGTCAGGGTGTTCCGTGTGATTTCTGCACCTCTCTGAATATATGTTGTATGTCTTCTAAAAGTTTACTTTGAGGAGCAGCTGGCTGGCTCCGTCGGAAGAGCATGTGACTCTTGATCTCGGGGTCGTGGGTTTAAGACCCATGCTGGGTGTAGAGATTACTTAAAAAACAAAATCTTAAAAAAAAAAAATGAATGGTATAATCCCTAAAACAAACAAACAACCCTTAAAAAAAAAAACAAACATCTCTCACCTGCCAACCAGCAGGCAGGTCTGGGCTTTGAACTAAGGGGGGAAAAATTCACAGATAAATACATGTAGTTCCATATAGAAATAAAATGTTAATCAAGTATGTGATTTATGGAATGTTAGTATATAACTCCTGTTTAAACGGTTCTTTATCATACTTTTTAGGCCATCCGGAAGGAATTAGAACAGACCAAGCTGAGAACAGCTAGGTAGGATAATTTCAGATGAATTTGTATCTTGTCTTGTGTGTTTCCTTGTAACGTGGAACCCAGCAATCATTCCCGAGGGGGCGCTGTGTGTACCACGAGTTACGGGCTTCCTGGTGGAATCACTCCCGGTGGTCTTTCTGGGTGGCCCTTGGCGCCACCTGAGGACAGAGAGACCTACTGCCAGGGTGCTCTCGGAGCTGAGCCAGGGCCCCGGTGCAGGTGGACTTCTGTGTGTGAACTCTCCGCATCCCAGCAGCTGCTCAAGCGGGCAGGATGCTGGCCTTCTGGGACCGCCCGGGTGTGTGGCCCTGTGCCGCCCCCGAGCCGTTTTGTGGCCATCTAAATGGCCCTTTCCCTGACGCCTTCCTGGGGGCGTGATATGTGGGCTGCTTTTGTTTGGCACCTTTGTCCATCCCCCTGAATTCTGCTAGAAGTATGGACTTTCCCTTTCCTCGACACGTCACGGCGCCTGTCTTTTCCCACACCCCTCATTTTATCGACACAGGCTCTCTGCACCCCCCCCCCCATGTGTGTCTAGATGGGACACCTGCACCCTCCTGTTGCTCCAGGGATTCCTACAGCTCTGCTGGGGTCGGGGGGGGACACCAGACAATGAGCTTTAACTAAGCACCTTCCCACCTCTGGCTCCTGTGTGTGTTATAGATCCCATATATCCTTCCCGAAGGACACATTTGGGTGTGACTACATCTTACTCCCTTTCAGAATCTTTATTTCCGTAAAAAGGTGTGTTGATTTGCTGATACGTGGATCCTAGAAGGTTTATCCTGCAGTCTGTTTTTCTGAGTAATGAATTATTGGTGTCTCACCAACTACACCAACTTACAAAAGAAATATAATCTTGCAATATTTTACATCATAATGTAGAATTCCTACATAAAATAGAATTATTAAACTCTGAAGCCATACATTTTTAATTCAGTTATCCATTCCATTAGCTTGAAAATTTCTTATTCAACTTTATGGTGATTATTGATAAATATTGTCTCATTTCCGAAGTCTTTTTGTAGTTTTAGGGAGATAGACACGGGTATTTATTCAAAAGGTACAGGTATTAAATATGAAGTGGTTTTGAGAGCTTTCTCCTAGCACTGAAAGGGAGCTCTTGGTGACAGCATGTGTTAGACGCCCTGCCTGGGCACTTGGGCATATTTGTGTGTACACGCGTGGACTGACGCGGACGGGGTGGGTGTAGGCACTGTGGGTGTGGTGTGGACGGGGTCTCTTTGGGGTTTTGACCTGAAGCTGATGGTTGGTGTCCACCCTAAGGTGGGACAGGTGGAGGCGTGTGCAGTATCGGGGTCTGGGGGTGGTGCTGGTCCCTCCTCCACGATTCTATTGCCCGCGTTTACGTTACGCATGTGTGATTGGTGACACCTGATTCCTTTCCTCCTCCCTCCTCCCGTGGACTTGCCAGCGGAGTTGAGGAAGAGCAGCACCTCCTCTCCGTGGTGAAGCATCTGGACCTGGAACTGGGTCGGCTGAAATCTGAATTGTCCAGTTGGCAGCATTTGAAAACCAGCTGTGAAGAGGTCGATACCATCCAAGGAAAGGCAAGTTATAAAATGTTTTCTCACAGAAAGGAAAAGAACACTTGAATTGAAGATTCAGGTTTATTAAGTTGATTTCAATTTTCTCTAGAACCTTTATTTTCTTATATATGAAGTTTTTAAACATCTAAGATAGAGTAGTTAATATTCAACTCTCCTGGCATTTCCTGTGATACGTTAACACTTCAGTGTGCTTCTTTTTTCCACACTTTCTTTACGTACATACGGCCGTGTGCCAGCACAAATTCGGGGGTCCGCCGTTCATGTGTCTTCAGCGCAGTGGAGTCACACTGCCCTCTGCAGCTCTGCTTGGTGTGGTTACGTATCAGGCGGTGTCAGGCCCATGCACCCTTATGCAAGAGAGGAAGTCCAGACCTTTGTAGCTGCGTGAAGATGAAAAAACAAACGTTTGAATGGCAGAAGTCATGGGTTGGGCAAAGGCAGATAGTAGATTGGGAAAAAGTATTCGCAATACAGGTGATAAACTTATTCCGCCCTGCAAAGAGCTCCTGAAGTTGCCAGGAAAGGAGACCGTGGGAACGTGGACAAAGCACGTGAGCAGGCCACTCAGTTCCACTAACTGGGTTTGCAAGAAGGAGAACAGTCGCCCCAGTGCTGACCTGGTGGCGTCGTGTGTTTTCTTGCAGCCTTCTGGGGGTGGGATGTCTTAGGGTGCTACCAGTTACAGAGATGCATACTCTAGCAAGTAGCAGCCTCACTCTTGGGACTTACCCAACAGAAGTGAAAGCTCTGGGCAGACAGGCCCGAGGAGGACGTAGCAGGGTGTCTATGGTGGGGGGTGCCACAGAGCTCTGGGAGTGGCCGAGCTGGGCCTCCCTGCATCATTTCTCTGTGCATCTCTCGTGCCAAGCAAGAAGCGGAGGTGTGTGGAAATAACGTGCAAGGGCATTTCTAGCGTACGTGAAGTAACACTTTAGTTGTTGGCGTGACTGAGTCCTTACCAGACTGAGTTTGAGGACAAGGGGCTCCCGTCTCCACACCTGACCCACGGGGGCGCCCCGCCTGGTAAATGCCCTCTGAGGAACACACTCAGGAGCAGGCCGGCAAGGTGGACGGAGCCGCTGTCCTTGGCTCTCTGGGTGCGCACTGCGCTTTTCTGTTCCTGTTCTCTGTAACGTATTCCAGCATTTTTGGAGAGGTTCTCAAATTGTAAAGGGGGAGAAGTGTCGCATTTGCATTATGGATATTTGAGCAGCTTTGTGATAGTGTCGAGGTGTTAAGGTGACAGAAGTGAAGTGCTGAGATGATTTTGTTAGAACAGTAACTTCAAGTTCTGCTTGTGAATGGTTTTCCTAGGTAGACGCCCAGGTCCGAGAAACCATCAAACTCATGTTCTCGGACGGGGAGCAGGGCGGTTCTCTCGAATGGCTGCTACAGATGGTTTCTTCTCGGTTCGTAAGCAAGGACGACCTGCAGGTTTTATTACGGGATTTGGAGCTGCAGATCCTGAAGAACATTACACACTACATCTCTGTGACGAAGCAGGTTCCAGATTCTGAAACCGTAGTATCTGCTGCAAAGCAGGCAGGGATTTCCGGAATCACGGAAGCGGTAAGCGCACAGCGAGAAACGCAGCGCGTGTCGTAATGGAGCTGGTGACCTGGTTACTGAGCTGACATGGGGGGATGCCGGGGGTGCTCCGCATGGCGTGGGGTGCGGGGAAGCTGCAGCTGCTGCGGCGGTTACCCGGCTGTGCACCTGGGTGGCCACACCCCTTGTGAAATCACAGGACCTGCCCAGGAACACGGTGCCGGGCTGTCATCCCAGACTCTAGTCCTTGCTTCGTCGTATTCTGTGGAACCCACGGTTCTCCGGCTCATGATTGTCGTGGCTGTGTGTGAGAGCCCTGGGTGACAGGGCAACCCCGTCCCATGTCCACATGTCGGCCCTTGGGCTGGGGCGCAGGACTGAACCCCCCCCCCGCCAAGCCTGTTGTCCCCAAATGCAGTTAACTGGAAATGTATTCTTGATGGAAATGTCTGGCCTTCGTTTCTGCATTAACACTGAGTCTTGTCTCCCCGCTGTGCCCTTGGCTGTGTCCAGCAAGCACGTGTCATCGTGAACAATGCCTTGAAGCTGTATTCCCAGGATAAGACTGGCATGGTGGACTTTGCTCTGGAGTCTGGCGGTGAGTAAACTCCTGGTTACCGAATACAGTGGTCACCTGTTGGCCCGCTGGGACCTGCCCCACTTCCACGCAGTCTGGAACCCGATGCCGAGAAAGAGCGTCACTCCGGGTATGCCCCGCGCGCTCTTGCTTTAGGGTCAGACAGGGCTGCTGGGGGCGCATGTGGCTCTCACATCAGTGGGCATCAGCACAATCCCAGTTTGGGGGCTGGGTCAGAGCTCACTGCCACAGAAACACCGATTATGGGCTTGCGTGTGGCGAAGTGTGTTGAAGCGTAGAAGTGCCGTAACGGATGCGAGAGCAGACTGTTTCCCAGAGCGCTCGGTGACACGAAGACGTGTCCCTCCAGGCATTTAGTGAGCGATGGGTTTGTGCCTACTGCGCGCAGGGACCGTCCCGGGTACCAGCAGCCCCGGCCCTGCAGGAGCCTTCCCTCCGTGGGGGAGATGGTGGCAGACAGAAAGCAACCCGTGATACCCAGCCGTGAGGACGGCTCCTGAGTGAGCGGAGCGGTGGGGTGCTGCTTTTGTTCCACAGAGAGATGAAGGGGAACGTGGTGGCCTGTTAAGTCGGGGAAGTGGTGCGTGCAGCAGGCACGCGGGCTCGGGACCCCGTCCTCAGGGCCAGGTGTATTTGAGCCATCCCAGTGGTGGTCTAGTGAAGTGTCGTGGTCCACACGTCTTCTGTCACCTACCCCCTCGGCGACATTTGGGACAGCGCCCCCGGATCAAGCACGGGAGCATTTCTGTGAAGAAACTACTACGCAAGAGGGGTGAAGACTCTGAGGGACATCACGTCTGTTTAGGGGAGGTTTGGGTGCCATCTGTGTCACCGAAAGTCTTGGTTTCCTGAGTTTTTAAAACTTAGGACTTGCAGATCAACAGCTAGTGAACCAGCATTTTGTCTCAGAGAAAGGGAGGTTCTTCACGCACGGTAGCCGATGAAAGGGTCTGAGAGCCCTTCAGGGTGACTTGGTTTACCCTCACCCGGCACTGTAGGCAGTCTGCGTGATGCCCCAGTCAGGAACCTGGTCCCCGCAGGCCCCGCACTGGCCTAGGGCCGCCACTGCGTGCGAAACCCGCCCCCCCCCCCCACATTCTCCCACGTTCTCCGGGTGTCCTCTGAACTGTTGTGTGCGTTATGTTCTGTGGAGAATGACTTTTTTGGACTATTAAGTGATTTTAGTTAACATGTTTTTGAAATTCAGTGATTTATGAAGAAACCATTTCAATTCAGAGACTTCAAGTGCTGTTTTAACCACTCAGCTGGGGCATTATTTTCTCAGGAGCATAACTAATCCTGACAGACTTGTATGTCCTGTAGAATTTTGGTAATTTTGATGTTCGGTGCGTTACTTGGGGCATTCACTGACTCTTTGTAAGTTAAAAGAATGTTTTTTATAGCGTCCATATTTAAGGATTTTTTTTTTTAATGAGGGGTAGAATATTTAAAAAGGTAATCGAGAGGTTCAGAAGTTCAGGTCTGTTGATGAGCAAGGTCAACACTGCTTTGTCTTTTTGTGCAAATTCCTGGTTCTGCCTGTTCACGATCAGAGGAAGAGTCCTCACACGGCCCCCCAACTTGGGAACCCCCATCTCTTCAAATACAAACTTCTCAGCAGCTTTTATCTGATTTTAGTTGTTTTTTTTTTTTTTAAAGACTTTATTTGACAGAGACACAGCGAGAGAGGGAACACAAGCAGGGGGAGTGGGAGAGGGAGAAGCAGGCTTCCCGCCGAGCCAGGGAGCCTGACCCTGGACTTGATCCCAGGATCCCGGGATCATGACCTGAGCCGAAGGCAGACGCTTAATGACTGAGCCACCCAGGTGCCCTCGCTTTTATTTTATATTATTATTAATTTTTTTTTTTTTGAGAGTTTGTTGTTGTTGCTTCCCACACCATCTTGTTTGGTTTGGCATCAGCACCGTGTCTGCCCTATTTCTTTTTGAGGGTCAAATGGACATTTTTTTAATGTTTTTGGTTTTTTTTTGAAGGAGGTGTAATTTGCATAACCTAAACTTCACCCTGTTAAAGCATTATGATTCGGTGGTTTCTCGTGTATTCACTCCAGAATACGTATGTTACCCCAAATAGAGCCATGGACCTGTTCTGTTAGCAGACGTGCCCCCCGCCCCCCGAGCAGCCGCTGAGAGCATCCTGTCGCTATGGCCTGTGGGTAGTGGGCCCTCTAACGACACACATGCCTGTCAGGGAACTCCAGTGCCTGTCTGGGTCGTTGCTCTTTCTTAGTGGAAGGCACGAGAGTTCATCCAGAGTCCCCTTCGCCGCTTTGGGAGGTGGCACTCGTGTCCTGAAGCAGCTGCAGACTTTAACCCCGAACTTGGAAAAGGTCAACATGAGCCTGGACTGTTCTTTGTAGAAATTAAAACTTGAGAATGTTCGCCCCTTCCAGTGAATCCCTGCCGGGTAAGGAGACTCCTTCCCAATGGGATCATTGCAGACCCTGAGGCAGCTCTGAACTCTGCTTTAAGGTGGGAGCATCCTGAGCACGCGCTGTTCTGAGACGTACGAGACCAAGACAGCGCTCATCAGCCTGTTTGGGATCCCGCTCTGGTACTTCTCCCAGTCCCCGCGCGTCGTGATCCAGGTGAGTCTTGACCTGGGTCCCCCCACCCCAACCGTGACCCTGGTGGGAGCCAGGAGCCGCGTTGTGGCTGCTTTTACTGCAGCATCACATACGTCCCAAGGGCTCAGCTCCGTGGGTTCGCACAGAGCGACCCCCAGCACCGCCCCAGAGGGGGACCTCTGCTGCCCTCACTTAGGCCGTGCATCGTGCCCTTGTCCCTCTGGGTCATCCCTGCAGCGCGAGCCGCTGGTGCCCTGTTGCAGCCCAGGTGACGGCCGAGGGTGTCCCTCGTGAGACAAGGTGGTGCTCCGTGGTCCGTGAGGAGGCAGAGCGGGTGGAGACCCCTCCCCTGCACCGCCGTGCACTGCACACGGCACGCACCAGCTGGCAGGGCTCGCTCGCTCTCTCTGGAGCCTCCGTGGGCTGCTCTTGGGGTGCACGGCCACTTGTGCCTGGCTCGCGTCACACAGTTGGTCCCCGAGACTGAGGAGGAAGAAGTTAAATCGTCCCATGTTTGTTTCCTCTCGTGAAGAAGTCCTTTTCTTCAAAACAAGAATTCACGAACTGATTCACAAACTAGTCTGACCGTGAGGTATCAGGAACTTAAGACTTCCATGCCCTGATGCTGTCGTGGTCCTTCTGTCATCCTTGGGAGCCCGGCTGGCAGTGGGTGCGTGTGGGCAGCTTCCCTGCAGGCCGTCTGTTGGGGCGCCGTCGCTCCCCCGGCACCGGTTTGTGGCCGCTCACAGGATCCCTCAGGCGCGTTGCCTTGGCTGCCTCGGACAGTGCAGAGGGCTTGATGGTCTCAACGTCCCCGTGATACCCCACCGACCACGGCATTGTGCCCGTTAGCCAGCTGGATCCAGTGGTCTGGGAGTAGCTGGCACTTCAGATGTTAGATGTATGTGAGCGAGGGAATGCTTTGTCAGGAGAATTCCCACAGGAACTGGAACCGGGAGATGAGATCAGAGGAATAGGTTATTGCCTTCTTAGAAGTAAAGAGAATTTTTATAGAATCTGGCAACGGCAGACACAGGATCCGCTCCTCCTTCCGTGACCAAGCCGGGGCTGGGGGGGGACACACCTGAGATGGTGTCCCCCAGCTCTCCCAGGGCCCTGCCTTTTTGTAGAGGGCACAGCCAGGGCTCACTGAGTCGTGCCATCCCCTGGAACACACGCAAAGCCCAGCTTCCGTGGTGCTGGGGAAGCTGTTCCCAGGCAGGGGACTCCTAGAGGCACTTTGCTGTCAACAGCACCCAGAGGGGTGCCAAAGGGACCTGCAGTGTCCCTGCAGTGCTGTCTGGGGAGAGTGCGTAATCCTTGAGGGCCCAGATCATTTTCACAGGGCAGGCAGAAAGGATGCGTAGATCAAGAACAAAAAGGGTACAGCGAGAATGAGTCCAAGCATAAGCACATGGTGGAGGGATCACCACACCCCTGCCCCTACCTCTCCCGTTCCACCTCACGGGCGGCTGCGCGCCATGCCCCTGACTCGTGCGCTTGGCGTCTTCTGCTCAGCACGGCACGTTCAGCTAAGGCCCTTGTCAGTAGGCATGGTAGCTCCTCTTTTGCTATTAAAAGTCCTCTCCCAGCAAAATATGCTCACGCCTGTCAATTTTGTATTTTTGCCAATGTATCTTAGGCACGGCAGGGGATTGCTGGGTCAGAGGGTTGATGCTTAAGGAGCTCTTAGGGATTTTGCCAAACGATACTCCTCGAAGGGGGTACGTCGTACATACTGACCAGCAGTTAGCCTGCATGGTTCCACAGGCTCTTCCGTTGTTGTTGATCTTTTCGGTGAGAAAGGAGAACACCTGTGGTTTAAGTGTTTATTTCTCTTGTTATTATGTAAGGTGGAGCATCTTTTCCCATGTTTGAGGACCATTTAAATTTACTTTTTTTAAAAACGTGTTTGCCTCGCCCATTTTTGTTGAAGGTGCTGGTTGTTGTAACTGTCAAGAGGCTCACTCCCGTACTGGAGACAGCCACCCTCTGGGGCTTAAGTTGCAAATGCCTTTCCCCAGTTTGTCGTTTGATTTTTGCTTATGGTTTTTTATTTTGTAAAAAGTCTTTTGTTTCTGTTTCAGTGTTATTAGTGTTTTCTCCTTGTGTTTCTGTGTCTTAAGTTTTAAAACGTCAGACACATTTTCAAGAGCTTGTTTCACTACAGTTGACCCTTCACGGGGGTTTGAGCTGCGCACGTTCGCTTGGCAGGTGTGTGTTTGTAAATGCAATGCTGGAACTGTGTGTTTCCTCTTCCTTATGATTTCCTTAATAACAGTTTCTTTCCTCCAGCTTATTTCATTGTAAGAATACAGCAGATCACACCCGTATAAACCATGTGTTGATCGACTTTATGTGATTGGTGAGGCTTCTGGTGGCTGCTAGTGGTTAAGTGTGTGGGGAGTCAGAAGTTACACGTGGAGTTCTCACTGTGCCAGGGGTCAGTGCTCCAGCCTCTACATTAATCAGGTGGATTAAGTCATTGTCTTTTGCCTCTTCCCTAGCCTGACATACATCCAGGTAACTGCTGGGCATTCAGAGGCTCCCAGGGGTACCTCGTGGTGAGGCTGTCCATGAAGATCCGCCCAACCACCTTCACTCTGGAGCACATACCAAAGACGTTGTCGCCCACGGGCAACATCACCAGCGCTCCCAAGGACTTCGCAGTCTATGTGAGTGAGCCGGGTCCCAGTTCTCCTCCTCCTCCTCCCACTCCGGGACTTGCCCAAAGATGAGCCCCGCAGAAGAGGCTGTTCCTGGTGTTGCTGGTCCCGTCCTCCCCTCAGCCCTTCAGTGCTCTAAGCAGATGAGATGCCGAGGGCACCACCCAGTCCTTTCCTGGGGAGGGCAGCTTGTAGGGACTATGTTCTCTGCCACCCAGCCCGTGGACCTGGAGAGTTCGGTTTCCAGAGAGCATGTGGCCGTTGGGCTGTGACAACTGTTTCCTGTCGAATTGACAGGAAACTTCCAACATGCAAGTTGGAAAAGGAGCACTCAGGATTCCCGTTGCACGCTATGGTATTTTCTGCTCTCTCCTTTCTCCCTGTAAAAAAAGTACAGTCGAGACAACACAGTTCATAGAATTTTGTTTCGTGCCTTAAAAAAACAAATTTCCCATAGATATTTTTTGATGGCAATTAACTTTTTTTTTTTTTAAGATTTGAGTGAGAGAGGGGCGCCTAGGTGGCTCAGTCAGTTAGGCGTCTGCCTTCGGCTCAGGTCGTGATCCCGGGGTCCTGGGATTGGGCCCCGCATCGGGCTCCCTGCTCGGCGGGAAGCCTGCTTCTCCCTCTCCCGCTCCCCCTGCTTCTCCCTCTCCCACTCCCCCTGCTTGTGTTCCCTCTCTCGCTAGGTCTCTCTCTGTCAAATAAATAAAATCTAAAAAAAAAAAAATTGAGAGAGAGAGAGTGGGGGGAGGGACAGAGGGAGAAGCAGGCTTCCCGCTGAGCAGGGAGCCCGATGCGGGGCTCGATCCCAGGACTCTGGGATCATGACCTGAGCTGCAGGCAGACCCTTAACCGACTGAGCCACCCAGGCGCCCCTGATGGCAATTAACTCTTTGCACACATTTTTAAATAGCATAAAATACCATTTTGTAGCTAAACCTGAATGTACCTCTCCAGTTTGCCGCTGTGACACCAGCTCTCCTCACTCCCTTAGACCAGACGCTCATGGCCCTGCACGCCTCACCGCAGAGGGGGCAGAGGGGGCGGACGGGGTGTGAGTGTCTGCAGGGCCACTGACCCATTGCTGTGGGCGGGTTACCAGCACTGACCTCCCTGTGCCCTCTTGTTCTCATCTCCGCTACCTTGACAGGTGAAAACAGCATATTTCATCTACGTTGCTATGCATTTCACATGCACTTTCCTTTTTTTTTTTTTTTGATAGGTTTGTCT
Organism: Mirounga leonina; assembly: GCF_011800145.1. Lineage (NCBI taxonomy): Eukaryota > Metazoa > Chordata > Mammalia > Carnivora > Phocidae > Mirounga > Mirounga leonina. Next base: position 571,939 of record NW_023270763.1, read on the forward strand.
TGTTTTTATTCATTTATCTTTTGGGATCTTAGTTTCCCTGTGCATAACTGAGCGCTTTCTACAGAAATGTTAGTCACGTGTCATGTACAGACACACTTTCCCAGTGTTGGTCCCGATGCTGCGTTTGGCCGCGTGTGCCCATGGCCCGTCGTTGCTTCCATGCATCCCACACCGAGCAATCCTTCCCCATGACGACACACCCCCCAACAGTCACCTCTACTTCCTGCTGGTAACTTCCTTCTTGTGGCAAAACACACACCAGAGTCACCCCCTTCCCTGTCTGAAGTATGCAGTTCCCTGGACTTTGGCACATTGGCACAGCTGTCCTTCCTAGAACTCGCTCATCTTCTCAGACAGAGACTCTGTACCCATGGCACACCAGCCCCTGGCACCCCCGTCTGCTCTCCTTGCAAGGTGGCCTATTGTCCTTTTCCCGGGCTCATCAGGAACCCTGGGGTTCCACTCTGGAGCCTTGAGGGCACCGTGGGCCACATGGGTGACAGAGTGCTCTGTGCAGTTGGGCAGTCAGTCCTGTGTCTCTCGTTAGCTTGCCGGCTGCAGTGTGGCTCTCCCTATCTTGTGTGTGATTGGTGAGGCTTCTGGTGGCTGCTAGTGGTTAAGTGTGTGGGGAGTCAGAAGTTGCACGTGGAGTTCTCACTGTGCCAGGGGTCAGTGCCCCAGCCTCTACATTAATCAGGAGGAATAACAGCTGTCTCGAGGGGTTGTCGTGGATTGTGTGACGTCCTTAACAAAGTGCCAAGCGTTTAACAGGAAGGCCTTATTAATGCCTTCATCCTCCCAGATTATGTCGAGGGGAAGCAACCCTAATTAATGCAGTGGTTTTTTCCAGTACTTAATGACTATCTGGTTTTGGTTTCAGGGATTAGAAAATGAATACCAAGAGGAAGGGCAGCTTCTGGGACAGTTTATGTATGATCAAGAAGGGGAATCACTCCAGATGTTCCATATTCTGGTGAGGACTTGCATGGCTCCCAGGGGCCCATGGGTTCCTCCTGTCGGGTGGGCAGGACAAAGCTGCCCAGGGGTGTATGTGGGCGTTAGCCCCTGAGAAAAGTGGAATCTGAGCTCCCAGCTCTTCCCAAAGGAGCCTTTGTAGTGTATACTCTGCACACAGGCGTCCTGATAGTACATCTGTGGCTTGTGAGGAGTTCCGTTTTGCCTGAGCTCTGTGTCCTGCGATAGATGACGGAGTTCACACTAAGACCTAATTTCCCACGTGGCTGCTTCCTGTCAAATATGTCAGAGTTGGGGAAGTGATTGGGCCTGGGGTGTTGTGAATTAAGTGTGACCCATTCCCTTTCGATTTCAGAAAAAACCTGACGGAACTTTCCAGATAGTGGAGCTTCGGATTCTCTCCAACTGGGGCCATCCTGAGTACACGTGTCTCTATCGGTTCAGGGTTCACGGAGAGCCTGTCAAGTAGAGACCCTCCTATGGTTCTTGTACATTTTGTATATACGGGGACAGCGTCAAACACTGGAGCCCTTCCTGAACCAGGGCACCTGGAGCATCGGGAGGACGTCACCCCTGAATAAACTGCCAGTGGGAGCTGATGCCCCGCTCACTCCTCTGTCCACAGGAAACACTGCATGTCGAATGCCTGGCTTCCCTGAGATCCGCTGGCCACAGCCCATCTCTGGGAATCCATTGGAACATGTGGTTGTTAGGGGGTTTGTTTTGAACATAAAGCTCTTGATACTTGTATTCTCTTGACATCAGGAACAAAGCAAGTGAAGCTACAGGTCAAAGTGTTCTTGAAGCTTTGATATTTAGCCTTTCACTGGCCCTTCTACAGGACTTTGGGGGCAGACCTATTTCATCTGTTCCATCCAGCGCACGTTTCTTTCAGGGAAAAACAATGCCACCAAATTTCAGAGTTCTGAACTCCTTTCCTTTAGGAGAGGGTTTCTCCTTTCTTCAGCACCAGTAGTTAATGTAAGTTCCCGGGTGGGGAAGTAACTGTTCCTCTACTTCATTTGCTCCTGCTTCTGAGAAAGACTTTTACAGTCAGGCCTGGGTGTGTTGTTTCTGTTCAGGATCCAGGGCGATTCGTTTTGTCGTGGGCTTGAAGTGGGTCTGATTTGAAAGGGGGTGGTGGTCTGGATCTCAGCCAACGCCTGAACGGAGTGCTCAGGTCTCAGCGAGGCTCCGCCCCTTGGGGCCACCCTGGAGTTGGACCTCACAGTGTCGGTAGGATCCCAGAAATCCAACCTTAGGGGATGTCATCAGGTTGTGTTTTAAATTTTGCTGCAAAGTTGAACACTAATGTGCTGCCAGTCTTTCAGAATCTTCAGTTTTTACTCTACTGATGGTTCTCCAAGGAGACTGTCCAGTGTGGCAAATTCACCATTACGTTGTAGGTTTATAATTTTTCTTACGGCGGCACTTTCTTCCTGGCTCTGGTTGGGATTCGCCTCTTACTACGACTGTCGGCCATTCTCAATTCCTAGGAGACTCGTTTTGTTTATAATTAATATTTAATATTTAGACTATTTTACTGAGCAGACTTTATAAATGAGGTATTTGCAAGGCACTTAAAGTGTTACAGATGTTTTAAAAATTATTTAAGTTTTATTGGGTTAAGACAGTCTTTCGGTGTTCTCATAAACACTATTTTCAGAAACAGAAAGTGATGGTGCTGGCTGGGGTTTTATGTGTACTGCGCAACTGTCCTCGACTACATGAAGTAGCATTTTTTCACTCTTAGAATTGGAACTAAATAATGCCTATGCAGTTAAGTTGGATAAAATGTATACAGATGTTTCAGATATTACAGGATAAATATATAAATTAAAATTTCCTATATAAAACAATTTGGGAGTTGGGTGGAAATATTTTGAATATTTATTTTTAAAGATGCAGAATGGGACTTTGTGCACGGTATTTTTGTAAATGCCTTTCAAAATACTTGTCTTTGGTAGTGCTGCTTTTGCTGCCACCAAATTGATAAGATGCTATTGAAATGTTTAAATAAAGAGTTTAAATTTTTAAAAGTGCATGTGATGTTTCCAGTGAAGAATAAACGGTCTCTTTCTTTCCTCAGTTTGCCTTGTTCCTGCCCTGCGGGTGTGGGGGCGGGACCAGTGCGTTTCCTGTTCTGCTGCCTCTGCCCTCTGAGGTTCCAGGTCAGCAGGTGCTTGCTCTCAAAGGAACACCCGTATCATCAGGGCGTCTGCTCCAGAAGGCAGGTGTGGGACAGAAGCTCATTTTCAAGCCTACCCCAGGGTTGGCGCGTTGAGTAAACACTTACTGAGGGCCCACTGCGTGTGGCGTGCTGAGCTAAGATTCACTGGTGAGCAAGGACGAAGCGCCTCTCCTTCGGGAGCTGCAGCGCGGGCAGCACGAGGGCTGAGAGTCCGGAAGGGACCGTGGAGGCGGGGACAGCCCAGGGCCGCCATGCTTGTGCCTCCCCGGTCGTGGATTTTCAGGGGCAACCAGCATTCCCATGTTGTTTTTATCCTTCTGTAGACCCCTCTGCCCACTAGCAAAAATGTGCGTATACTTCACCGCTGTTCACACAAATGATGGCGGACTCCATGGACTGTTTCGTGTCTCCCTTGTTTTGGTTACGGAACAGATCTTGGAGATTGCCTATCCATAAAGAACTTGTTAAAAAACAGCTCTACTGTTGTTTGCATGGATATACTCTTTAGTTTGAACCAGTCCCCAGTGGATGGACATGTGTTTGAATTTTTCCGTATACGAACAGTAGGTGTGCAAAGAAGGAACACTCTGTACTCCATACCCTTGCGAGTCTGGAGTTGGCTGACCCCAAAATCCAGGGGACCTTCAAATGGAAAAATGGCTTAAGTTGTGCTTCCTCCCCAGGCCCTGTCCTCGTGCCTAGAACCGGTCCGCTGCCCCCGTCCCTGCCCCCGTGCCCGGAACCCGTC